>NC_141877.1:633800295-634103326 GCF_056163025.1 Triticum urartu | reverse complement strand
CGCCTGCTCAGCGCGCGAACCGCCGCCTCTCCCCTCTCAGATCCAAGGAGAGCTGCGCTTATTCGCCCGGATCTGGTTAAGGAACGGGGCCGGCGGCAGCTCTGCTCTGCTCTGCTCAGGTCAGGTCGGCCAAGGTGAAGGTTCAAGAAGCAAGCAGGATGTGTGTGAGAGGGAGGGAGAGAGAGACGCGTCCCCGTCACCGGTTTGGTGGAGCGCCGAGGTGGCGGAGGTTTGGGTGGAGGAGAGGGCGCGGGAGAAAGGAGGCCGACAGACACACGGGAGCGCTGGCAGGCGGTGTCCGGACGCGGGCGGCGGGGTCGGCGTGCGCGGTGGACCTTGGAGGCCGACGGGAGGGAGGGAGAGAGGGGAGTACGGCGCAGCTTCATCGGGACCCGGCGCTTCGTGGGACCCGCTGTCAGTCTCACAAGAGACGCGGGCCCGGTAACTTGGATCAGATGCGTGGTGCTCACCAGCCAAAAGTTTGGCTGCCCCACCAAATTTTGGTCATCCTTTCATCTCGCAGATTTTTTTTAAATGATCAAATCAGGTCGAGTGATTCGCTCGCAACAAATTGGCAAGCCAACTCTGGCCGACATTAGAGGTAGGCCCACTCTAGTCATCAACCAAACACACCCAAACTCAATCGAGCTAGCTCAAAAAACATCTCAGTTTGGAAAACTGGATGACGTACATTTCGGGTATGTTCGGTTTGTAACCAATGTGTACCTTACCATTTTAGTTTATTTATTTTAGTCATGACCAAAACTTTGGTCTTGGTTTGAATGGTTGCCCTTTTTTTTGGCCATACAAACGGCTATTACTCCTTCTGTTCTGAATTACTTGTCACAGGTATGCATGTATCTAGATGTATTTTAGTTCTAGATACATCCATTTCTGCAACGAGTAACTTGAAACGGAGGGAGTAGGTTCTAATAGTCCTATGAATTAAAGAACTCGCGTAGAGAAAAAAAAACCTAAGGATTAGAATCCTCCAACCTTTAGAAATCCTTTGAATCAAAGAAACCCTAATTCATTTTTTACATGAAGTTGGCCAACTCATGGACACACAAATTTTGCACTAATGTTGTGTGGAGCCATGGAACCATCAAGAAAAGTTTACAAGACCTACAATTGCTAATTAAACCTAGTGCAGACTAACACCATAGGGAATAAAATATCTGGTCTGCCTTGGACAATGCGAATGACGTCTCCCATGCAGCACTACTGTCTGTCGGGGGTATGATTTTTGGTGCATGCGATGATTATAATTGCTGGATATCCAAAAAATGTAGCATAGAAAATGTTTTAACTTTCTTACTCATGAAATGACGCATCAGGGTATAATAGATGAGCAATATTTTTATGGAACTGAAAATGGGTCATACATTCTGCATGGAATCTTTTTTCCTTGTAAAACTATCATACACCTAGGTTTACATGGTTTGTACAAGAATATGTTACGTTAAGAATTACTTGTATACAGAAAAGTACTAGTATACATCCATATGTATGTCTCTACTTTTTCAGAAAATTTTAAACCTAAAAATCAATCTTTTAAAGAATTAAAACGATGCTTGAGCCCGTATACAAAGGAGTGAACGCCGTGAAAAAGAACAGACTTCACCAAATTGAGAGCATACTTTACATTGATCACAATTAGTTGAATTCACATTCTGCAATAAACAAATGTGTCATGGCCGGGGGAAAATATGCTAGATAAGATGAACAGCCGACAGGCCTGGGCAAAATAATTTTCTTCTTGTGCTACGTAACATAGGGAGGTGTGCATGTCCATCTTGTAAAAAAAGTCAGACCCGTGCAGGCCTACGAGCAACCAGCCACAGATAATGATTAAGGTGGATAGGATCTGCCACATCATAGGCTTGGACTAATTTATCTTTTTAAGTTGTAAAACGATTTTTTTTTGGGGTTGGTTAGGTTTTTTGGTTGTGTGCATCGAGTTATGCAGAGGCCGGGCATTTTTTAGATGCGATTGTATCATCTCAATATATCAATTCAATGAAATGTCATTTATCGTAAAACTAGATCATTGAGATTTAAATGCTAATCAGACCCGAATCCACATGGGACCTGTGATATATCTAACGGCACTGAGTGTAGGTGCGGCTGAGCCATGGTCCCAAACTTCGTCTCTCCAAGTTTTGTTGAGTAACCTTAGGCTCAAAGCGAATATGTCGTTCGTTTTGCGGGAGCGACATGAGCTGCATTTAAAGAGACTAGTGTGGCAGGCACTACAGTGTAGAGACTAGTGAGTCCCTTGCTCAATGGACTAGGGTCGGGAGAATTGGACGGGGAAAGGCGGCAAATTGGACATAGGAGGCATCTTATGAAGACAACATGTCGCTCATGGAGCTCTCCTCTCCCCCTACATTCACGACGCCTCATCACCATCGATTGGAGGAGAGGTTATCACCCTTGACGTCGCCCCCGACGATCAATAGGGAGGCATTATGCGCCACACATCCAGGCTGGTGGACCACCGTTATTGTGGTCAACCATTTATGAAGAGGGGTTGCGGGTTTGACCCACAAAGAGGGTGGTGTGGAGGAGGGACGCGGGAGGGAGGAGGCACAAAAGGCATGTCAGTTAGAGAAGAAGACGTCGTTGAAGAACGAGCAATGCAGGGCATCTACACTGGCGCAAGGTTGGACAAGAGGACTCGATAGGGAAAGAGGCACTTTACTCTTTTTTTTTCTCAATGACTTGAGAGTTACCATTCACTGTGTTGCAGGCCTAGATTTCGGCGAGGCCTGACGGACGAGAGAAAATAGACCCATCCAAAGTAAAGAAAATGGTCCACTACATTGATCCAATCTGAAAATGTATCCCGTTAGGAGTGAGTACATGAGAACTTAAAATTGTAATGAGAAGACACCAAAACCATTGACCATTAGCCTTTCGTGAGACATGGTGGTATTTTCTTATTCATTGAGCAGCAGACGTGCCACGATGCCAGAATTTTCCGACACCATGGTCGCATCGCCGAATATGAAGTCGATTGTGCCTTGTATCCAACACTCGTGATCGAGATGCTTGTGATGCATAATTTCAAGGGGTTGCAGACAAAATATAAAGATCTGAGGGGAGCAAACACAAAAAATATTCCCCATCCAAGAATATTTCTTTCTCAAATTTTTTTCAAAGTTGTTGTCTATGTGTGGATGAGGGAGGAGGGGGGCAATGGCCCCCTTCATTGCACATAAGCTCCCTTGGTGTTCTTGATGGTCACATTGTGGGTGATGAAACCTTGCCCTAGACAGTGGAGGAGGTAGGATCATTGAAATTCTGATGTTGGGAAGGGTCGGCTTAAGGGAAATTTAAAAAATAATTATTGTTCACATGCATAGTAAACACAAGAGTAACACATGGTTCAGGCACACAAGTTACATTATACATGCACGTAGACATGTATTGTTGGGTGCGACTATAGTTCGACTAAGATTTACTAAGTCTCAATCGACTGAGGTCGTCCTGATAACTGATCGGATATAGCTATGTCAATTACATAAATCTTTAGGGGTTTTCCCGCAAAGCTGGTATTTGATTTGTTCTTCATACGCTGGTTCTTTTGTCCATTGTGTGTGTTGGTATTTAAACTGCACCATAAGATAGACCCAGTACACGGATGAGGTCTTTTGGGCTGGGCTTTTTTTTTTGAAGGGATGCCATCATGGCTCACTTTATTAATTTGGCAATAAGGTTACATGGTTCACTAACACATTACCCAGGAAGTCTTGGGATTCATCGATCCAATTACAAGTCTTATTATTTTCATAAGCAAATTTAGCTAAACTATAAGCTACTGCATTCGCTTTCCGGTTACAATGCAAAAGGTGTATTAAACCTATCAAGCCAGCCATGATGAAGCATTCTGCATAAACAGCTGAAGCGGGTCTTTTGGGCTGGGCTTACCACTATATATGTGCTTGTTCTGTCATTTTTTGGTTGGGATCTTCTCACCTAGAGCTCCTTTTTGATTAATTTTATTGAAAAAAAACTATGTCTTATCTCGTTGATGCTTTTTCAGAATCTAGTACAAACGCATACGATTGTGTAAACATGCATGCCTTTTTTCATTTTTAGAAACAAAAACTAAATCGAGTCTTAATCTTGTTGCCCTTTCTAAAAATACTCTCTCTATACACAAGTGTAAGACGTTTTTCTCGTCTAATGCAGCTTAATTTAAACTGAAAACACTCTACATTCATTTAGAGTAGATACGTGTAAATTTCTGCAACAAGTAATTTGAAATGGAAGAAGTACGTACTATCTCTATCTCCATCCTATAATATAAGACATTTTTACAAACTAAAATATTTCAAAAACACTAACACCCATATGTGTGGGCGTCTGGCAACTTGTCCACACGCTTGGATTCTCGTCCAACCAATTCTGCACGAATCTTGACGCGTTCTAGCAGTTTTTGTGTGCCACGTAGGACTAAACTGGTGTTTGGACATTCATCCAGTCGCCCACACGTCTTTTTCACCACACGGGGGCTGATGTGTGGGTGTTTAACAATTCGCTCACACATCAGTTTTCACGCACGCAGAGGGGCTAGTGTGTGGGCGTTTATCACTTCGCCACACGCCCATCTCCTCGCCCACACCCAAAGCTGACAGTTGCCATGTGTTTCTGCAGGGTACATGGCAACTGCCCTAGCTTTGCTGGTAAGCAGATGACAACTCTCAATTTATCCGAGTTGCCATGTGTTTTTGCATGGTACATGACAACTGCCCTAGCGTGCACGTAAGCAGATGGCAACTCTTTCTCTTTACATGGCAATTGCCCTAGCGTGCTTATAAGCACACGGCAACTCTCTCTTTTACCCGAACATGTCTTTTTGCCATGTCTTTTTGTAGTGCTACACAACAACTGCCTAGTGTTAGTGGGTGGCAACTCTTAAAGTTTTGAAATCATGACAACTGCAGTAGACCAGACCATACATGACAACTGCAGTTGAGCAACCATGGCAACTGTAGTTGTCTGACATGGCAACTACAGTTAAACGAACATGAACGAGGGTCTGGACCATGGCAACCGCGGGACGCGTGATGACTGTCATGCGGGGCGTGCGGGACCACGACGTACGAGGCCTGACGTACGGGGCGTGTGGGCGTTATCTATTTCGCCCACACTCACGCGTGTGAGAGAGATCGAGAGGGAAAAAAAGATGTGTGAGCATTACTTGTTTAGCCCACACGTAGGTGTGTGCATTGTTCCTCTTATACACCACATAAAATATGTGGGCAAATCTTCTAACGCCCACACGTGTGACACTTATCGGCGTCTAAATATTTTTACGGGACAGAGGTAGCCCAATGCATAGAGTCATTGCTAGTGACATACCACCAGAGGGCGGCTCGCTGTCGCTAGTCGGCCGCTGTCGACGCAGGGGCAGACTTCCCTTTTTTAGAAGAGGGGAAGACAAAACAAATTTCAAAAAGGCACATTCTTTTAAATAGAAAATCGAAAAGTTGACGGCCCAAGCCAACTCAGCAACGGTGCACACCTGTCGTGCTTCGCCCGATCCAATATCCATGTCACGAGGTGTTTTGAATGTTCCAAGATAATACTCCTTCTTGGCTCTGAAGAAGCGGCGCGAGGATACGTACACGTTGTCGCCGCGGCTAAGCCTCCGTCCTCCACGTACTTCCCTCTTCCAGAAGGCTACGGCCTACCATGCCCAAGCTGGAAGGTCCTTGCTCATGAAGCAGACGCAGCTTCGTGGCGCCTCTCTTCTCCCCGGCCGACATGCCACCGCCCGGCCTATAAAACCCACACCCTCCCTTATCCACCTCAACATCAAAATCAATCGTCTCCCACTTTCGGTGCCAAACCCAACCACCTCCATCATCTCCCTGCACCCCCGAGCCCACGCTTCCCCTGTCCCGCAGCACCAGTACCAGCACCACCGGCTAGCCATGGACGGCAAGGACTACACCACACCGCCCACCGCTTCCGCGCCACAGGCCGAGGCCGGGGCGCCGCCGCACTCCTACCCCCCGACGCAGCACGCCATGGACGGCAAGGACGCCACCGCGCCGCAGCCGGGACCGCAGGTCTCCTATCCCTCGATGGAACACGCCATCGACGGTCTGGACGCCACCGCGCCACAGCCGGGAGCGCCGCCGCATCCGTCTTCCCCCCTGACGCAGCAGGCCATGGAGATGGAGGGCAAGTACGCCGCCCCACAACCGGGCTTGGGAGCGCCGCCGCCTTCGTCCTCCCCCCTGGCGCAGCAGGCCACGGAAGGCAAGGACGCTGCCCCGACACCGCCCGCTGAGTCGGCGAGGTGGGGCACGCGGCAGATGGGCCCGCCGGCGGCGCCGGGGGCGCACCCCGAGAACCAGCAGGCAGCGCAGTGGACGGCCTCGCGCGGCGACCAGGAGCTGCCGCCGTACGTCATCATGGGGGGACCGGAGCCGGCGGCGGCGGCGTCGGCGCGGCGGACGGACAAGGAGACCAAGGACAGCCCCATGGAGCACATCCTCGACTTCTTCAACGTCTGGAGCCGCAAGGCCGAGGAGCTCTCCTCCAACATCTGGCTCAACCGTAAGCACAAACCCATCCAACCTTCATCACGATGATACTTTGCTTCTGCTCTGCTCACACCGACCGTTTTCTTCTTTGTTGCAGTCAAGACGGCGCCGTCCATGTCGGACGCGGCGATGGGGAAGCTGAGCCTGGGCGCCAAGGCCATCACGGGGGGCGGCTTCGAGAAGCTGTACAAGCAGACCTTCGCCTCCGGCCCCGACGAGCACGTAAAGAAGACGTTCGCCTGCTACCTGTCCACGGCCACGGGCCCCGTCGCCGGCACGCTCTACCTCACCAACATGAACGTGGCCTTCTGCAGCGACCGCCCGCTCTCCTTCACCGCGCCGTCGGGCCAGACCGCCTGGAGCTACTACAAGATCATGATCCCGCTGGCCAAGCTCGCCGCCGTCGAGCCCGTCACGGCCAAGGAGAGCCCGCCGGAGAAGTACATCCACATCGTCACCGTCGACTCGCACGACTTCTGGTTCATGGGCTTCGTCAGCTACGACAAGGCCGTGCACCACCTGGGCGGGGCCGTCTCCTCGTCGCAGCACCACGGCGCCGCTCCCGCCGCGGCGCCGGCGCCGGCACCCACCTACGAGTGATTGGCTGATTGCCGCCGTGTTCCATGTTCGTGGCTCTCTGCTTTTCATTGCCGTGTGTGTGCGCTCTGTTTTTCGGGCGGATCTGTTTAGTGAGTGCTCTGGTGTGTAGTGGATTTTCGTGTGGTTATGTGCTGTTGTCTATACGCTTGTGTTCTTCGGAGTTGGACAATGTATTTGAAATTTGAGCATGTTTGCTAGTTATCCATTCTATGCTGTCAGGTTTCTAACATGACACGTGTGATTGATATCCAAAGTTACTTATGGCTTGCCCTAGCCACCACCCGCCGTCTCCCCCTCCCGGTGACGTCGGAGGCGGCCTCGGGAAGTCTTGGAGGTCTGTTGTGATAGACCCTCTAAGATCACCTAGGCTAGATTAGGTCGGTAGCAATCTCTATTCATTGAGCTGTCTATGCATCCGAGAGAGAGAGAAACATGGAGAGATGGGGACGAAGAGGAGTACCTTCTCCTTGGCTCGATGAACCCGTGGTGCCGGACATGGTGGAGGGCAATGGTGATGGCAGGGTGTGGTCGAGGCGGCGGCGGCGGAGCTTCCCGTCACTATCTAGGTAGGTGTGTCGGTGGGGTGTACGGCTCACGACAAACCTCGTGTTGCGTGCCGTCGGCCCCACCTCTTTAACCAGCGCAGGTGACAGGGGCCGTCAACCATAGTGGGTTGGATGCCCGCGATCAGGGCGTGGATTAGCGCAGGTGACAGGGGCCGTCAACCATAGTGGGTTGGATGCCCGCGATCAGGGTGTGAATTAAGGGTCTGGTGGGCCGCCGTCAACCATAGTGGTTGGATGCCCGTGATCAGGGCGTGGATTAAGGGTCCGGTGGGCCGTTGGGCTCATACGGAAGGAGATCAACCTAACATTTTTCTTTTTGATCTCAATTTTTATTTTTAACCATATACTTTGTACTTTACTCATTTCATCACATATCAATACATAAAAGCATGTTTTATCGTCACAGCTCAATAGCCGATAGAATCAGACAATCACAACATACCTCTCTGTTTTGAAACAAATACTGTTTCTTTTGGGCCTCTCATGATCTAGGAATCATAGCCTTTCTCTTAAACCCATGCTGGCTAAGTGTTCCTTGAACACATTGGGTGGTAAGCCTTTCGTAAGCGGATCCGTAAGCATATTCTTTGTCCATATATGCTCGAGACTTATAGCGTGATTCTGGATTTTATCTTTCACAACATAATACTTTATTTTTATTGTTTTGGCAGCGTTACTCGACTTGTTGTTGTAAGCATAGAATACTGCGGGCTGATTGTCACAGCACATCTTTAGTGGTTTGTCAATACAATCTACCACTTTCAAGTCATGTATAAATTTCTTTAACCATATTATCTGCCCCGTGGCCTCATAACATGCCATAAATTCTACATACATCATGAACGATGCAACTTTTGATTGTTTGGAGCTTCTCCACAAAAAAGCCCCTCCAGCGAGAGTGAACACGTATGCAGACATGGATTTTCTATCATTTTTGTCTCCCGTAAAATCTGCGTCTGAATACCCTCTTATCTATAGGGAATCAGATATCCTGGATGTTAGCATGTGGTCCTTCGTGCCTTGCGCATAACGCAATGTTTTCTTTACCATCTTCTAGTGCTCTGTGCATGGATTCTCTTGATATCGACCGATTACCCCGGTGATAAAAGCTAAGTCAGGGCGAGTGCACACTTGTGCATACTATAAACTTCCAATAGCCGAAGCATATGGTATTGTTTTCATTTGATCGATCTCGTACTGATTCTTGGGACATTGGAATTTCCCAAAACCGCCGCCTTGACTATTGGTGTAGGTGTGGCTTTACTCGCATGTATATTATACTTTTTGAGAACCTTTTCTAAATATGCCTTCTACGATAGTCATAAAACAACATTTTACCTATCTCGATGAATTTCTATGCCCAAACATATGATGCTTCACCAAGATCTTTTATATCAAAATTTGAGGATAAGAACTTCTTTATTTCTCGTAGCAGACTAACTTCACTGTTAGCAAGCAAGATATCATCCACATACAAGATTAGGAAAATATATTTCTCATTTTTAAACTTTGCATAAATACAGTTATCCTCAACATTCTCTTTAAATCCAAATCTTTTAATTGTCTCATTAAACTTTAGATACCACTGTCTAGAGGCTTGCCTTAATCCATAAATGGATTTCTTCAGGCGGCATCCCATATCTTCCTTGCCTTCCATGATAAAACCCTTGGGTTGTTTCATGTAAACATTTTATTTTAAATCCCAGTTTAGAAATACCGTCTTTACATCCATTTGATGTAGCTCTAAATCAAAATGTGCAACTAATGCCATTATGGTTCTGAAGGAATCCTTACATGAGATTGGGGAAAATATCTCATTGAAATCTACCCTTTCTTTTTGTATAAATCCTTTTTGCTACAAGTCGTGCTTTATACTTTTCTACATTCCCATTAGAGTCATACTTAGTTTTGTAGACTCATTTACAGCCTATTGTTTGGCTCCTTTAGGAATATTCTCTAAGTCCCAAACATCTTTGGAACTCATCGATTTCATCTCGTCTTCCATTGCCTCCAGCCACTTCGATGAGTGAGGGCTTCTCATGGCCTCTTCATATGAAGTGGGATCACCTTCCATATGAACTATTTCTTTGTTACAAACTTTATAATCAGTAGAAATAGCTGATCTTTTAGTTATTTTAGACCTTCTAAGGGCCTCATTCTCTGGCACATTCTATGCCTCAACTTCCGGCACATCTTCTAAAAGTGGCTGCTGCGCCTCCCCCTCATGCTCAACAATGGGTTCAGTCGGGTCTTGACGGACATGTTCCAAATCTTCTCCCATGGTTGTCATGGGTGGAGTTACAATAGGTGCTTGCACCTCAACCTCAGGTACAATAGGTAGTGAAAAAAATGGCTCCTGGATCATCGGATTAGGTGCATGCACCCTCTTCTCCTCAAGATCAATTTTCTGAGCTACCATGATCCCCCTCATCATTTTGTCCTCTAAGAAGACTACATGTCTTGTTTCTACAAACTTTGTGTATCTCTGTGGACAGTAAAAGCGAAAACCTTTTGTTCTATCAGGATAGCCAATGAAGTGGCAACTGACTGTTTTGGGATCTAACTTTGCAATATGTGGATTAAACACTTTGGCCTCAGCTGGGCTCCCCCACACCCTTAAGTATTGTAGGGAGGGCACTCTTCCTATCCACAACTCGTACGGTGTTTTGGGCACCGACTTGCTTGTACTCTATTGAGGGTGTGAATGGCGGTTTTAAGCGCCTCCATCCATAATCCCAATGGCAAGGTGGAGTGACTCATCATGCTGCACACCATATCCATAAGTGTACGGTTACGCCTTTCAGCTACTCCATTTTGCTGAGGCTCGCTCGACATTGAATACTGGGCAACTATGCTAGTCTCCTATAAGAACCTTGCAAAGGGTCTAGGGACTTGGCCATATGGAGTGTGCCGACGGTAGTACCCCCCCGGTCAGGTCTTACTATCTTTATTCTTTTATCATGCTGATTTTCAACTTCAGCTTTGAATATTTTAAATTTATCCAACGCTTCAGATCTTCCTTTGATTGGATAAATATAACCATATCAGGAGTAATCATCTGTGAATGTTATGAACGATTCATAGCCATCCACAGTTTTCACAGCAAATGGTCCACAAATGTCAATGTGAATAATTTCCAGTGTTCCTGTGCTACGGTTTGCACCCTTTTTGATTTGTTTTACATACTTTCCTTTAATGCAATCTATGCATTGTTCTAACTCTGAGAACTCTAATGGAGGAAGAATTTCATTTTAACTAGTCTTTCTATTCTCCCCTTCGAAACATGGCCCAAGCGACAGTGCCATAATTTTGATGAGTCATGAGTTCTCTTTCTTTTCTTTTGTTCTTTATCCGACGCGGAAACATGGTCATTCACATTACACACAGAATACACTTTTTCACGTAGTGATAATAAATAAAGCTCATTGTGAAGGAAAGCAACACCCACATGAGTATTATTAAACCATATGGCACACTTGCCATGTCCAAAATGACAGTCATAATGATCTTTATCCAAACATGAAACACTAATCAAGTTTATGTGTAATGAACGAACATATAAAACATCTGTAAGCAGAAGCTTGTATCCATCAGCTAACTCCAGGGAGATGTCACTGACAACTTCAACTTCTGCTTGAACTCCGTTTGCAACTTCAATGCATCTTTCGCTTCTTTGCGTAGTCCGCGTCGAATGCAATCCGTGTAACGAATTTGCAACATGAACAGTTGCTCCTGTGTCAATCCACATGGTAGATTTTGGAAACTGTGTATACAAGGATTAATTTACAAAGAAAACAATGTTGTTACCTCTCTTTGCCATTATTGACTTTATCCAAACAGGGGCAACCTTTCTTGTAGTGACTAGTCTGCTTACAATGGAGACATGTATCTTTGTCCACTAGAAAAGACTTTTGCTGATGCTGATATTGCGTGGGAGCTTTTCCATGTGGCTTTGAAGGGGAACCTTTGCTGCTTTGATTGTAATTCTTTTTCTTATTATCCTTCACATAGTTCAGAGAACCATCATGTGCGGTCTTAGTCTTTCCTCTTCTTGCACACACATGGCTATAGTCTTTTCAATGTCCCATATTTCAGGCGACATGTTGTAGTTGACAAAAAAAGTTTCAAACTCTTTTGCAAGTGAAGTCATAACCAGGTGAACAAGGAGTGCAGGTTTGAGCTCCAAATTCGAATCCATGGTTTAAGCTTAGCTGCCATGTTGCTCATCCTGAGGATGTGCTCTCTTATGCCATGTCCACCGCCTATGTACTTTTCTGTCACCAGCTGCTTTAACAACTAGGTAGCATATATCTTTGAAGAACTAGTGAACTGGCTCTTTATTTTTTTCAAGAAACTCCCCTACGGAAGTACACAATGCAATTGAGCCCACAACAGCGTTCTCAATTGTGTTCTTTATGAAAGCCATGCACTTTTTATTGGCGGTGAGCCACTTTTGGTTGTCGAGGGTATATGACATCTCCACTGGAGCATGATCCCTCTTCTTTTTGTTTCAAGCTGCATCATCATCTTTTGCATATCTGACTGGCTCTGGTGGTTTGACCGCCTATGGAGTGTCCACAACCCAGTCCGCCTCAGCACAAACAAAAGCCAAGTCGACCTTCTTTCTACATTCAGTGTAGCTGTCACCTCTGAGGGTTGGAACATCCTTGATGCAGCTCATCAAGTAGTACCCTCCTGAAAACCACAATGAAATGAGATCATAACAACATTTGCATGCATTAATTCAACATTGGTCAAAATTAAAACATATAACTGTTTGTGCAATTGAAACTATATCACCGTTGGGCAGAAAATAGAAATAAATGCACATATAAACAACAATAAATCATGATTATGTTATTAACAACGTTGGTCATAAAATGACAGAATCATAATTGTTTCACTAAGCACTTTAACATGCTCTTAAAAATTAACTCTCACTTTAGTTCTATTCACCTTTCAAAAAGAGCACTTTTATTTATTTTGCAGCGGAAAACATGAATAAAAATCCATGAACTTTATGCTTTTCAGAAGCATTTCTTTTACTTTTCTATTTTCTAAAACAAACATCTCGGTGGATCAGTTTGAATAGAAAAATTATGAGCAAAGTTCTCTAAAAAACTACACATAATTCAATCCAAAACATGCTTCTGAAAAATAACAGACAAAACGCTGACGGGCCACTTGCTGGAATTTAGTCTATTTTGGGCAGCCCAATAACTGTTTCAGAAATTCCTAATAAATCCTAGAGGCCCACTTAGCCCATTTGTGCAAGGCAAGGGATACTACTAAAGTTTAGTCCCACATTGCTAGTTTAGTGGGAGTTGGACCTCCTTATAAGGGAGGTTCTTTCCCCACTTGTACGAGCATGAGAACAAGAGGGATATCCACGCGCGCTCCTCCTCCGCCGCCCGCCTCGTCACGACGCGCCGCGGGTTGCGGGAATGAGCCGAGCCGATATCTCAATTTTTGCCACGCACTACGGGTATATGAAAGGTCACACGGAAGCTTAAAAGATTTTTGCGAAAGTGGAGTTCGAATGCGAACGGTGCAGCCCTTCGGCTGCTGGCTGTTCGCTTCGCCTCCGTCTCTTCGTTTCGCCTCCCGTCGCTGCCCTCTCGCCTCCTTCTCTTGCACCTATAAAAGGGAGGTCGCTCCTCCCAGAGAGACGCACCAGAACTACTCCTTCCCTCACCATCGGTTCCATCTCTGAGCTACCGCTGTCTTCCTCATCCCGGCTTGCGGCGTGCACCGCACGTCGGGACAGTAGGCCTCCGAGGCCGCACCTTTTGAGTCCTGTATGGGAGAAGGGTGATAAGGTTTTTGGGGAGCGCTCTGCGCGACTACTGGCTTCTTCATCACGGACTCCGGCGACTACTTCCCCGACGACGACTTCTTCCCCGACGTCGACTACCTCAGCAACGACATGGCTGGAGAGGATGTCGACCCCAAGTCCAGTGCTTCTGCTGCTGTTGTCCCATATGTGTTCTTCTTCTCTCTGTCAGATGTCCTGCCACAGTTTCTCATACTAGTACTTGCCCTACATGTGTTAGGTTCTACTCCATATATGCAACATGATCTAGTGTCTGTCCTAGATGTGTTCAGTTCAAGTTCATATATGCAAATGCTATTTACTTTTCCTCGTCAGGTTGCATGACTTGCTTTATCGCGGCTATATTAGTCATGCTTTATCTAATATTTCTGTTAATAAAATCGTTTGTTAAATTGCTCATATTTCCAACAATCCAAAAACCTTATTATAGGCAATTTACCCCAAGTGGTTTTGCTGCTTCCATGAGACCTCCTATGTTTGAGGGTATCCACTATAAGAGGTGGCGCGTGAGAGTAGTCTTATGGTTTCAAACCATGAGTTGCTACGACGCCACTCTTGGCAAACCTGAAGGAGAGCTTGATGCTCAACATGCACAAGCTTTTCAGAAAATGGATACTCTGTTTAAGGCTGCTCTCTTGAGTGTTCTTGGTGAGAACATAGTTGATGCTTATGCGTCAATTGATAATGGAAAAGATATGTGGGACGCACTCGAGGCCAAGTTTGGGGTCTCGGATGCAGGCACTGAGCTGTACATCATGGAGCAATTCTATGATTACAGGATGTCTGAAGACCGCTCCGTGGTTGAGCAAGCTCATGAGATACAGTCATTTGCTAGAGAACTTGAGCACTTCAGTTGTATGCTACCGGACAAGTTTGTTGCCGGAGGTATCATCACTAAGCTTCCTCCTTCGTGGAGGAACTTCGCTACCTTGCTGAAGCATAAGAGGCAGGAGTTTTCCGTCCTGGATCTCATTGGCACTCTTGATGTGGAAGAAAAGGCGAGAGCAAAGGACACATGTGCTCGAGGTATTGAGGGAGGATCTAGTGCCAATCTGGTACAGAAGAAGAACTTCTAGCCCCACAAGTTCAAGAACAAGGGCAAGTTTGACGGTAAAGAAAAGTTTGATGGGAAGAACAAGGCTGTGCAACACACGAACTTCAAGAAGAAGAATGACAAGAAGAAAGGTGCTTGTCATGTGTGTGGGGATCCTGATCATTGGGCTCCTAGTTGCCCTAATCGCTATGACAAGCGTCATCCTGGCAAAGGCGACAAGACCGCTAATGTTGTCATTGGAGACACTGACATGCAGGATGCTGGGTATGGTATATTTCCCACTATTCTTTCAGTATGTCATTCTCCTGATTGGTTGATTGACACGGGTGCTAATGTGCATGTATGCGGTGATATTTCCATGTTTTCGTCTTATCAGACCACAAGGACTTCAACCATGCTGATGGGCAACAGTTCAAGTGCTTCTGTTCGTGGTGTTGGCACGGTCGATCTGAAGTTTACTTCGGGGAAGATCATGCGGCTGAAGAACGTGCATTATGTCCCCTCCGTCAATAAAAATCTTGTTAGCGGATCTCTTCTGTGTAGAGATGGCTACAAGCTTGTCTTTGAGTCGAATAAATTTGTAATATCCAAGTATGGAACCTTTGTTGGTAAAGGCTATGAGTCAGGAGGTATGTTTCATTTATCCTTATCAGACGTTTGCAATAAAGTTGTTAATCATATTTGCAACAATAGTGAATCATATGTGTGGCATTCACGTCTTTGTTATGTTAACTTTGGTTGCATGTCGCGACTAGCGAAGTTGAACTTAATCCCTAGTTTCACCACTGTCAAGGGATCTAAGTGTCAAGTGTGTGTGCAAGCTAAGCAACCTCGTAAGTCTCACACGACTGCGGAAATGAGAAATCTTGCACCACTAGAGCTCATACATTCAGATCTATGTGAAATGAATGGTGTGTTGACAAAAAGTGGAAAGAAATATTTCATGACGTTAATTGATGACTCCACTAGATACTGCCGTGTGTATCTTCTGAAATCTAAGGATGAGGCTTTGAACTTTTTCAAGATCTATAAAGCTGAAGTGGAAAACCAACTTGATCGAAAAATCAAGAGGCTTAGGTCCGACCGTGGTGGAGAGTATTTTTCCAATGAATTTGATGCTTTTTGTGCGGAACATGGTATAATCCATGAGAGGACGCCTCCCTACTTACCTCAGTCAAATGGGGTGGCCGAAAGAAAGAACCGTACTCTAACTGATTTGGTTAACGCCATGTTAGACACATCGGGTCTCTCCAAGGCATGGTGGGGGAAGGCGATATTGACAGCATGTCATGTCCTAAACCGAGTCCCCACAAAGAACAAAGAGATAACTACATTTGAGGAATGGGAGAAGAAAAGGTTAAAACTCTCTTATCTGCGAGCATGGGGTTGTTTGGCGAAAGTCAATGTTCCAATTCCAAAGAAGCGGAAGCTTGGACCAAAGACTGTGGATTGTGTTTTTCTGGGATATGCTTTTCATAGCATTGGCTATAGATTCTTGGTTGTAAAATCTGAGGTACCTGACATGCATGTCGGTACGATCATGGAGTCGAATGATGTGACTTTCTTTGAAGATATCTTTCCCATGAAGGATATGGCTACCTCATCTAATCAGGAGATGCCTAGTTCATCGAACCAGGAACCAGTTACAATTACCGAACCTGTCATTTCGATGGAACACTTTGAAAGTCCCATGGAGGAGAACAAGGAAGTTCCTACTAGGAGCAAGAGACAGAGGACTGCAAAGTCCTTTGGTAATGATTTTCTTATGTATCTCATAGATAACACTCCCAGTTCTATTTCAGAGGCCTATGCATCTGAAGATGCTGACTAGAGGAAGGAAGCGGTTCGTAGCGAGATGGATTCCATCTTGGCGAATGAAACTTGGGAGATAATTGATCGTCCTTATGGGTGCAAACCTATAGGATGTAAATGGGTATTCAAGAAGAAGCTTAGGCCCGATGGTACTATTGAAAAGTACAAGGCTCGGCTCGTGGCTAAGAGTTATACCCAAAAGGAAGGTGAAGACTTCTTTGATACTTACTCACCTGTGGCTCGACTGAGCACTATTCGAGTTCTACTTTCACTAGCTGTCTCGCATGGTCTTCTCGTTCATCAAATGGATGTTAAGACTGCTTTCCTAAATGGAGAGTTGGACGAGGAAATTTATATGGAACAACTAGATGGGTTTGTACTAGATGGTCAGGAAGGAAAAGTGTGCAAGTTGCTAAAGTCTTTGTATGGACTCAAGCAAGCACCCAAACAGTGGCATGAGAAGTTTGAAAGAATTTTAACAGCTGCAGGCTTTGTTGTAAACGAAGCTGACAAATGTGTGTACTATCGCCATGGTGGGGGTGAGGGAGTTATCCTTTGCTTGTATGTTGATGACATACTGATTTTCGAAACAAATCTGAATGTTATTAAGGAGGCTAAGAATTTCCTATCTCGCTGTTTTGAGATGAAGGATTTAGGAGTGGCTGATGTCATTCTGAACATTAAGTTGTTGAGAGACGATGATGGTGGGATTACATTGCTTCAATCTCACTATGTGGAAAAGATCTTGAGTCGCTTTGGCTATAGTGACTGCAAGCCCTCTCCAACACCATATGATGCGAGTGTGTTACTTCGAAAGAATCGAAGAATTGCTAGAGATCAATTGAAATATTCTCAGATTATTGGCTCACTTATGTACTTAGCAAGTGCTACAAGACCTGACATCACTTTTGCTGTTAGCAAACTGAGTCGGTTTGTCTCAAAACCAGGAGATGTGCATGGGAAAGCTCTAGAGAGAGTTTTGCGTTATTTGAAAGGCACTGCGAATTATGGAATTCACTACACCGGGCACCCAAAGGTGCTTGAAGGGTATAGTGACTCAAACTGGATCTCATATGCTGATGAGATAAAGGCCACGAGCGGTTATGTATTCACTCATGGAGGTGGCACTGTTTCTTGGAAGTCTTGCAAGCAGACCATCTTAACGAGGTCAACAATGGAAGCAGAACTCATAGCACTAGATATAGCTATGGTCGAAGCAGATTGGCTTCGCCGGCTCTTGAATGACTTGCCGGTTGTTGAGAAACCTATATCGGGTATCCTTATGAACTGCGACAATCAAACTGTGATCACGAAAGTGAGCAGCTCAAGGGATAACATGAAGTCATCGAGACACGTTCAGAGAAGGTTAAAGTCTGTTAGGAAAATGAAAAACTCTGGAGTTATTGCATTGGATTATATTCAAACGTCTAAAAATCTGGCAGATCCTTTTACTAAGGGTCTATCACGTAATGTGATAGATAATGCATCGAGGGAGATGGGTATGAGACCCACAATATGAGTTGTTCACAGTGCTAACCTATTCTTTGTGATCGGAGATCCCGTGAATTAGATGTGGAAGACAAGCTGTTGGTCAACTGAGAGGAGAGTATCCTTACTATTCACAATACCACTCCATGAAGATGCAATACTCTCCTAATCTGCATGGCAGGTTGATGTATATCTTAATGTGTTCTAAGTGGCTTATTTAAGCAGAGATGTTATCCTGCAGAACATCTTTTGAAGAACACACCTATATGAGTCTGATTGTCAAACGTCGCAATCTATGAGAGTAGGGTTCTCTCTAGTAAACTCATGAAAGGTCATGGAGTATGACACATAAGCTCCACCCGCGGGGAAGACTCACGGTAGCCACGTATCGGTCAAGGCTTTATGTGAAGCTAGATTCGCAGAAAACTTGCAGTTCAAGGCCCAGTCCACTATTCAAGTTGGTAACTAGTGTAGCATAGAGTTCTAGGTGGAAGTTCAACTTAACAGTCTCTACTGCAGTACCGGTATATAAAACAGTGTTTTGGAACTAAAGGCAAATTTCTGTGTGCCTCTGGGATCTGGTGGGGGACTGCTGGAATTTAGTCTATTTTGGGTAGCCCAATAACTATTTCAGAAATTCCTAATAAATCCTAGAGGCCCACTTAGCCCATTTGTGCAAGGCAAGGGATACTACTAAAGTTTAGTCCCACATTGCTAGTTTAGTGGGAGTTGGACCTCCTTATAAGGGAGGTTCTTTCCCCACTTGTACGAGCATGAGAACAAGAGGGATATCCACGCGCGCTCCTCCTCCTCCGCCCGCCTCGCCACGCCACGCCTCGTCACGACGCGACGCGACGCGACGCGAAACGGGTTGCGGGTTGCGGGAATGAGCCGAGCCAATATCTAAATTTTTGCCATGCACTACGGGTATACGAAAGGTCACACGGAAGCTTAAAAGATTTTTGTGAAAGTGGAGTTCGAATGCGAACGGTGCAGCCTTCGGCTGCTGGCTGTTTGCTTCGCCTCCGTCTCTTCATTTCGCCTCCCGTCGCTGCCCTCTCGCCTCCTTCTCTTGCGCCTATAAAAGGGAGGTCGCTCCTCCCAGAGAGACGCACCAGAACTACTCCTTCCCTCGCCATCGGTTCCATCTCCGAGCTGCTGCTGTCTTCCTCATCCGGCTTGCGGCGTGCACCGCACGTCGGGACAGTAGGCCTTCGAGACCACACCTTTTGAGTCCTGTACGGGAGAAGGGTGATAAGGTTTTTGGGGAGCGCTCTGCGCGACTACTGGCTTCTTCATCACGGACTCCGACGACTACTTCCCCGACGACGACTTCTTCCCCGACGTCGACTACCTCAGCAATGACATGGCTGGAGAGGATGTCGACCCCAAGTCCAGTGCTTCTGCTGCTGCTGTCCCGTATGTGTTGTTCTTCTCTCTGTCAGATGTCCTGCCACAGTTTCTTGTACTAGTACTTGCCCTACATGTGTTAGGTTCTACTCCATATATGCAACATGATCTAGTGTCTGTCCTAGATGTGTTCAATTCAAGTTCATATATGCAAATGCTATTTACTTTTTCTCCGTCAGGTTGCATGACTTGCTTTATCGCGGTTATATTAGTCATGCTTTATCTAATATTTCTGTTAATAAAATCATTTGGTAAATTGCTCATATTTCTAACACCACTTTGCTTGCGCGGCCCGTCCCACGGCCTGCGACACGCGAGCCGCTTGAGGCCCAACGGCCCGCTAGGCGTGTGCCGCTCTGCAGCCTGGACAACATGGCCCATGGCCCGCTGTGTCGAGCGCCACTTGAGCGTGGCCGTCGGATTCCATGTGATGGTCCAGCGCGCTCTCGCTGGGTCAAAACCAGCCCCGACCCAAAACTCTAGCCCTACTCTCTTTTATCCTCCTCTCATCCCTCTTCCCATAGACGGCAGAAAAAAGGGGCTATGCCCGGCCGCCGGCAACGACGTCGACTGCCAATTCACCGTGCCAGCTTCTCTTTCCCTTCCCCCTTCTTTTCCCCCTCCATCCTCCACCTCCGGCATGGGAGCGGTGACAGCGATGCGTGCCGGCTTGTTCTGACAGGGACAATGATCGTTCGGTGTTTCATGAACCTTGATGTAGTTTTTATTAGGTTTGATGTGTTCTGTACTTCCAGTAAATCTTTACAATAACCCTGATATTTTTTGCAAAAAAAAAGACAAGGCACGACCGTGGAACTCCATTCATGTCCAACAAGACGAGGAGCGTTGCATAAAGATTGTACGCCTTCTGCCTAATGTAACAGAGAAAAGGGAATAAAAGCTTATATATAATTGATGCTAACAAATATATGTGCATTTCATTTTTGACTTCATCTTTCTATTTTCTACACTAATAATTTTTTTTTGTTTGAGTACTCTACACTAATAAATTTGCTTTTGTAAAAATACCACAACCTCTTGTGTGAACAACTTGACATCATCAATCTACAAAAAGCAACAAACATGCTGATAGGTGCCCGCTGTTGGTGATCTGAAGCCTATATGAACAGATTTATATCGTGATCAACTCAGCTGGTTAGGTGCCTTAGGTTATCTAGCTTATGTAGCCCTTTATTTTCCTTTTTTTCTTGCTTAGTTGTAAACTGGTGGTTTTTATTAAATGAAATCGGAGGAAAGCCCTCTTTGTCAATAGTTTCAAGAGCTAATGTATTTTCTCACCGCCCCTTGATATACTAGATAACACCCCGCGCGTTGCTGCAAAAAATTAGAATAGCAAGTTCTAAAACTTTATAAGGCATATTCCTAAAGGACAAATAAGATATGAGAATGAAAAGAATTTTACCGCTCGAGTGGGATGCTTGTGAGCTCGCGCAAACCACAATTTCAAAATGATACATCCATATTGTTTCAGCCTCGCAAATTATAGAAAGTTGGTCAACCAATGAAACAATTGTAGTAAGGCATTCATTCTTCAAAGTACCATAACAAAGTTCCAACAATAATTAGTTGTATGGTATGGCTTATGGATGAATGCACTTTCTGGACCAGAACTCCTTGGCCATGCAAGCACATTTACAGCACAAAGAGAGGCGACTTAGTACATGAACATAAGAAGAATATGACCTGGTAATTTTATTGTGAAGAAGATATTTGTAGAAATAAGACTGGGCATAAGACACTTGGTAGTGATCAATATATTCAGCGCTAGGGAAATGCTTTTGAAATCGCACACTTCTCGGATGTATGCATCAAACTTATGAAAACAATCTGCACATAGTAGTATAAAACAAAGCTTTTCCCTACAAAATCAGCTATTATATGAATAATGAACTGTCACAGAATTTGTTCAATATATAGTGCCATGGATTATGAAGATATCAATAAAACATACCTATGAAGAAGAGACACCAGATATTATTATTACCACAAATACCTAGGAATTCTTAAGATAAATATGGATCATAAACTTACTGAATTCCATTTAGGATACCTTTTTTTCCAACATAGCAAATAATGACATGCTATATGAACTAATGAATTTGTTATCGATGACTGCATCAAAGTATCAAATACATATTCAGTTGGTAGTGGAGCATAAAGATTACCTATATTTATTTTCAATCACAACCTGACAACATTTTCATCAAAGACCTTGCTGATATAGATTAAAACATCTGTACAAAGAAATATTAGACATATTAGGGGTTTTAATTAGCATGGCAATGCACCCAAGATGGTCTGGTACTTCCCCGCAAATAAAAGGTAAATCCTAAGTTCAAAGCTTTTCCCAAGAATACCTGTCGGGGGTTGGGTGCGACATATGCCAAAGGATGGCTTATCATGGTGGGGGCGAGTAGAACGTCGTCGGTGACTGGAAACGGGATGAGGCGAAGACATGCACGCCGGCGAATCTTACCCAGCTTCAGGGCTCTCCGGGGAGATAATACCCCTACTACTGCTCTACGGGGTCTCCGCATGATCACTATGGCAAAGTGTTTACACGGTTGCTCCTTGAGCTGTTTCCTGGAGGTAGGAGAAGGCAAGGCTAGCTCTCTCCTTCCTATATGATCTGGTCTAGTGCTAATGGATTTCAGCCCTTTGCATGGATGCCCTGGGGGGTTTATATAGGCCTACCCCCCAGGGGTACAATGGTAATCCAGCTGGGCGCGGGCCCAGCCGTCAGTCTCTCTGGCCGCCGTCTTATCCGCCGACTCCTGGGGCCCGCCGACTGGCTTGGTGTGGAGCCGACAGGCCGCGCCCGCCGCGGGCGGGTCCTTGCCGGCTGCAGATTACTGTAGCCGTGCCTCTAATGATGCAGGCTCAGTCATGAGGTCGTGGCAACAGCCCCGCCGTCGGGCGAGCACTGTGGCCACTACTTGTCGTGTCTGATTAATGGCGCGTGGGGCCTGTGGGAGGGGCCGGCCGACTTCTGGTGGCCGACTCCCATCCGGGCCGACTAGTGGTGCTTTCACCGTCTTTCGTACGCCCGCCGACTGGTGGGACCCATCGTCCCTGGGTCGTACCAGTAGGCCGTTGTGGGCACAGGGCTCCCCCCCTGGGGCTGATGTCAGGGCCGGCATGGCAACAGTGTCGCGCCGCACGGAAATCCCCGCGGGCACGACGTACTGTAGCCACGCCTGCCCTTGGGAAAAGGGGTGGGAGTGGACCTCGCTGTGGCCACTCCCCGTCCCGTCCCTCTTTATGAGGTCATGGGGGTTGTTGGCGTCGCGGGCCGACTCCCCAAGGCCGGCTTCTCTGGAAGTCGCCAGTCAGGAGTCGGCTCATCCTGAAGTCGTCCCTGGGACTCGGCCGCGAGTGGGTAGCCGGCCGCCTCGCCGCCGACTCTCAGAAGGCGGCTCTTCGTCCTGGGGCCTCGAGGGGCGCAGTCTGCCTCAATGTCTTGAAAGGTTCTGGGCCTGGGTTTGCCTACCCGTGGCCCATTACTCCGACAGTAGTCCCCGAAGCTGGTGAGGCTCCAAGGGCGACATGTCATGGAGCCTCAACAATTTCTTCTCTCCGACAGTCGGATCTGGGCTTCGCTAGCCGTCTTCTGTTAAGCCGACTAGTTGGAGTCGGACTTGCTCAAGGCTGACTTGCCCAAAAAAAAGTTTGAACGCTGCGGCGGAGTTCTGGTAGCGTGCCTGATAAGCTTCCGGGTTGCCATCCGTGGTTGACCTGTCGCAAGGCGCCACGTGGCGGAGCTAGTCTGATTGCCCTCGTGCGCGACAGGACAGGCCTGCAGGCGGGGCCCGCCACTATCGCGCCTCGGCATGCGAACAGATCCGTTGTGGCCGCGCGGACGGTTGGGGTTCCCGCGCGGTTATTGCGCGTGGTAACTTCGTGTGATAAATCGTGGGGGTTGTGGGGTCCCGGGCGCAGTTAATCCCACGTCCGCCCCCTCGACTTCTCAGCCCATGAGCCTACAAGTAGGCGGGGGGGGGGGGGGGGGGGGCGGCGAAGCACGCGCGTCCATTCTCCCCACTTCCTTTCGCTCCTTCTTGCTTCTTCTTCTTCTTTCCGCTGGTGCTCCGAACCACGCCGTGCCCGCATCGATGAGCTCCTCCTCCGACGCCGTGCCTCCTGCTGTTCGCTCCGGGGTGTGGGATGGCTCCGAGGTTGACGACGATGACATCGAGATCCTCCGCCAGACACGGCGGCTGCCTGGCAGGGACTTAGTGCGGGTCCGCCTCGCGCTGGAGGAGGGCGAGCGGGTCATATTCCGCTCGCACCTCATGCGCGGCCTGGGACTGCCGGCGAGCGGCTTCTTCCGCTCCTTCTTGGAGTTCCACGGGCTCCAGCCGCACCACCTTACTCCGAACACGGTGGTGCTGCTGGCTGCCTTCGCCACCCTGTGCGAAGGCTTCCTCGGCGTCCTCCCCACCATCGAGCTCTGGGGTGAGTTCTTCCAATCCAAGCTTGGCACGCACGTCACCGGCGTGCCGGCCCAGTGCGGTGCATTCATTGTGATGCAGAGATCAGTGGCCGACAATCTGTTTCCCACCATCGCACTGATTAAGTCGGTGAAGATGTGGCAGCGGTCATATTTTTATGTGAAGAACGTCGCCCCAGAAGGCGACTGGGTCAACCTGCCGGCTTACGAAGCCGGCGCGCCGGCTGGAAGGCTCCCCAGCTGGTCACACCGAGCCAGGACGCTGTCTCCCGCTGGTGCCGCCGCCGTCGCGCGACTCCGACTGCTGACGCAGTCGGAGGGCCTGACCGGGGCCGACTTGCTGGCCGCCTTCATGGCACGCCAAGTCCTCCCACTCCAAGGCTGACCTCACCTGATCTGCTAGATGAGCGGTCATCGGGACCCGAGTCAGATGTGCCCCAAGGACATGCCTCACGCGGAGGTGGCGAACACAGTGAACTACATCGCGAACTGCAGTCTCTTGGTGGACTGGCGGTTCGGCAAGGAGCCGTATTCGCGCGCCAACCCCCCGCCTATTGTAAGTCGTCTTCCTTCTTCTTCTGTTTCTTTTGCTGCCGAGTTTGACTTGTCAAGTCTGACCGTTTTTGTTTTGAATCAGAATCCTCTTGTCCCTCCCTCGTCCGGCACCGCGGGGCCGGCTCATCAGTTTGTCCCCGATCGGGCAGAGAGCGACGTCGACGATCCCGAATTGGGGCGGAAGCCATGGAAGCCGACGCCGAGGGAGGAGGAGGAGAGGCAGGCGGCTCCAGGCCTTCGGCCACTTTCACCGACTGGCCTGACGACGATGCCGAGGGAGAAGTCGCCCCGCGTCGCCAACCAAAAGCCGGCCAGCCAAGCGCGAGTTCCTCGCCGGCTTGGATGCTCAAGGCGGTGCGAAGAAGCGTCGGGCTGGGCCGAGTACGCTTGGTGGCCGGTCGAAGAAGTTCAAGGGAGCGGCCGCCGCGACCAAGCGGGAAGAGGCGGCCGTGAAAACCAACCACTTCCGCAAGGAGGTGAAGAAGCCGCCGCTGGTCTCTGCGTAAGCGCCTCCGTCCCTTATCTTTATTTTCTCTTTGTTAATCTTGTCTGAGTTTTTCATATGCTTTCCTCGCCTCAGGGCTCCCCTCACTCTTGAGAGGGTTGCCACCGCCTCTGTCATGGCGTCGGTGGAGACGTCTACCACCACTCGGCGGATTGACCCCGCCGCCGACCTTCGGGAGGCGACGGAGCGGAACGCGCAGGAGAAGCGCGAGGAGGACGAGGCCGCCCGCCGGGAGAAAGCGGAGGCTGAGAAGGCGGAGGCCTCCGCCCTGAAGAAGCTGGAGGCGGCCGAGGCCGCCGTTGCGGCAAAGCAACCGGCTAAGGAAGTCGTGCCCCGGCAGTCGGCGGTGTTCGTCACCCCTTTGAACTCCGCGCCGCCACCCCCGGAGTTCACGGGGCAGTCAGGGGAAGCCGGCGGCGAGTTCCCGATCGTGGAGAGAGGCGGCGGCGACGCCCCCGTGCCGGACGTGGTCGCGCCGCCACAGCCGCCCCCGCCGCCGTCTAGAAGCACGCAAGGCAAACAGCTGGCGGATCCGCCCTTGCCGCCGACTGAAGACGAGGCCGTGGCGAGGCTACTCCTTCAAGTCGGTTCGCCAACGCGCCGCCGTCTTGGGAAGGCGACTTCGGCGCCACGCCCCTTGGAGACCGGCACCGCCAGCTCGACGATTCCAGACGCCGAGGCGACGAGTGCCGCGCCCATTGGGTGGGTGTGAGGAGGCGGCACGGGCCTGCTGAACCAGGCGCTTCTGGATGTCCAGACGAAGCTACGAGCCGAGAGCGACGCCATCCAGAACTGCACCAAGGCGCACCTGGCGTCGCGGGCAGCCATCCGGGTATGCTTTCTCCTTTGTCCCTGTTTTCTTGTTTCTCTCCGTGGGGGCGCGCCAGCGCACCCACTGGGTGTAGTCCCCGAGTTCTGGGCTGGCCGCAGAGCAGGCGGCCCGGAACTCCAATTGGTAAGTTCCGGGTACTAACCTTTGTTCTGAAATACTTGTTGCAGGACTATCACAACCTCCGTGTCACCGCCTTCAACCGTAACGTTGAAGAG
The DNA here is from genome assembly GCF_056163025.1 of Triticum urartu. NCBI lineage: Eukaryota > Viridiplantae > Streptophyta > Magnoliopsida > Poales > Poaceae > Triticum > Triticum urartu. The sequence continues at coordinate 634,077,422 of NC_141877.1, read as the reverse complement.
CTGGGCAAGCGGACTGCCGACTTGTCGGAGAGCCGGAGTGAGTCCTTTTTCTTCTTTGCGGGGGCGCGCTGGCGCACCCGCGGGCTGTAGTCCCCGAGATTCAGGCCGACTGCTGAGCAGTCGGGCCGGATCTCCCCGGCGACCTTCTTCGTTGATGACTTAACGCCTTCTTTCTTCTTTCTCTTCAGAGGCCAACGCCGCTCTTCAACAGCAGCTGAGCAAAGCCAACTCTGCGTTGCGCACCAAGGGGGAGGAGTGCAGCAAGCTCGCCGCCGAGCGCGATCTGCTGGCCACACAATTGGCAAAGCAGAGGGAGCTGCTTACGAAGACACAGAAGGAGGCGGAAGAGGCGGAAGCCACCCTCCCGGCCAAGTTCGCGAGCGAGCGCTCCTCCTGGACCGACAAGGAGGCAATGCTGGTCTTCGGCTTCCATGAGATCGAGGACCTCGTCGACGGTGAGCTTCTTTGCTTTCCTTCTTCGAGCCGCCGACTATATGTCGAGCCGACTCCTGGTTTTTTTTACTTGTTCTTCATTCCTTCCTTCTTGGCAGACTTCTTTCCCGGCCACTCGCAGGCCGCCATTCAAGCTATCGAGGCTGACCGCGAGGAGCGGAGGGCGGGTGGCACGGAGATCGCCGCTGATGCCCCTCGGACTCTTGACGAGCATATTATGAGCATTGGGGCTCGCCTGCGGCCGGCCCACCAGATGCTGCGCCGGATTCAACGTGTCGGCGCCCAAGCGATCGCCGCCCTGTGGCCAGACGTGCAGGCTCCGCGCACCCCCAGTCGGACTACCGACTGGCTGGAGGTCGCGGCTGGCCGTCTTGAGGCCTGGAAGGGTTCCTCGGCCCGGGCCAGAGTGCACCGAGCCTTGGAATTCGTCAAGGCGTGGTATCCGGGGCTGGACCTAGACCGGCTGGTCACACTCCGGTCAGAGGCCTAGCCGGAGCTGACAGCCGCGGAAGATGCCCTTGTCAAGCGTGTGGCGGCGATCGCCGAGTACACCGACACTAGCATCTTTGTCCCCGAGCGGGCTGAAGACGGCGAGGAGGTGCCGCCGGAGTAGTTTGGGCTGAACCCTGACTACGGCGAGGACTCGGCAGAGGTGATCGACTCCAGCGTCGAGGAGGAAGACGAGACGGAGGACGGGAGCGAGACGAAGGCACCGGAAGACGGAGCGGACGGCCAGCCTCAGCTCGACCGCGCCTCCAGCAACGAGCCGTGCCCGCCCGAGCCGACTGCTGCCGGCGGTGATCAAGCCGAGACCACCCAGCCGGCCGCCCCAACATCCAACACCGCCGTCTCCTCCGATCCTCTAAACCCGTCTGCCGCCCCCTAGGCTGCCACCTTGTCTTTGTTTTATCTGTTCTAACAGTTTTTGAAGACCTTGTTAATTCGCACAATTCCACCCACTGAGTGTATTTTGAAATTCTGCTCGAAGATTCGGCCAAGGGCCTTTGTTATGTAAATATTCATCCGACTTCTATCTTTCTTGCTCATTGCTCTTTTGCCTTTTTCCTTTGCCGTCTTCCCTCAGTTGCCGTCTTTGTCAGTCAGACAGCCGCTCCGCGGACTGCTGCTGGATCAAATTCTTGGTCACTTTGGGAAGGCAAGTACTTATCCGTTTTAGGGTTCTTTTAACAAGTCGGATAAAAGGCGGCAAGGTGACTATTCAAGAGTCGGTTTGCGAAAAAAGGCTGGAAGCCGGCCTTAAGCTATGTTTGTGCTTTGAGTCCTTAGCCATTTTTTCATGTGGACGCCCATTCTTCCTTACTCCTGCCCACCAGACAGTCGCTCTGCGAGCTGCGGCTTCTAGCAGGAGACGGTTTAGACGCCACACACTACTTGTCCGGCTGCAGGAAGCATTTCATAGCGCAGGTCGGCAAGTCCCCGGGCCGACTAGTCGAACCCGGTGCCAAACGACATAACAAAGAGTAATATACTCGAAGGCATATTTCTTATCATATAGATAAAAGAGGGCAGTCCCCGAGCTCTTCTCGGGGGGCCCGAAGTCTTAGTATTTTTAATACAAAAGGTATCGTGATACATACTGCGTTTAACTGTAAAATTTTCGGAGGAGATTTGCATTCCATGGCCGCTCTGTCTCTTTGCCGGAGTCGTCCCTCTTGCGTGCTCGGGGCTTCTGAGCGTCGATCAGGTAGTAGGAGTCGTTGCCCAGCACTTTGCTGATGATGAAGGGGCCTTCCCACGGTGCCGACAACTTGTGCTGGCCGACTGTTCGCTGGATTAATCGGAGCACAAGGTCGCCCTCCTAGAAAGATCTCGGCCTGACCTTCTTATTGTAGTATCTGCGCAGGCTCTGCTGGTAGATGCTGGACCGGCTGAGTGCCAACAGCCGGCCCTCTTCCAGCAGGTCGACGCCGTCTTGTCGTGCTTCTTCTGTTTCTTCCTCGGTGTACATGGTGACTCGCGGGGAATCGAACTCTATGTCCGTTGGGATGACGGCTTCAGCACCGTAGACGAGGAGGAAAGGCGTGAAGCCGGTTGACTTGTTTGGAGTCGTGCGCAGACTCCAGAGGACGGTTGGCAACTCGTCGAGCCAGCAGCCAGCCGAGCGCTCCAGAGGCTCGATCAGTCGGGGCTTGATGCCGGACAGGATGAGGCCGTTTGCTCGCTCCACCTGGCCGTTTGACTGTGGATGGGCGACAGATGCTAGGTCTAGTCGGATGCCCGGTGTCGCACAGAAACGGGCCAAGGCGCCTTTGGCAAAATTCGTGCCGTTGTCGATGATGATGCTGTGTGGTATGCCATGCCGAATTGTGATGTCGGAGATGAAAGTCACGGCAGTCGGACCGTTCAGTTTCTTGATTGGCTTCGCTTCTATCCACTTGGTGAACTTGTCCACTACGACAAGTAAGTGAGTTAAGCCACCTCGTGCCGTCTTGAATGGTCCCACCATGTCTAGACCCCAAACTGTGAAAGGCCAGGTAATGGGGATGGTCTTGAGTGCAGAAGCCGACTGATGCGGCTTGGAGCGGAACTTCCGGCACCCTTTGCATTTTTGGACCAATTCCTTGGCCTCTTCTAAGGCCGTTGGCCAAAACAAACCGTGTCGGAAAGCTTTGGCGATGAGTGCTCTTGAAGCTGCATGGTGGCCGCACTCGCCTTGATGGATGTCTTGGAGAATTGCTTGGCCTTGCTCTGGCTTTACGCAGCGCTGGTAGACACCAGTGACGCTGCGCCTGACCAGCTCTCTGTTGACTATGGTGTAGGCTGCCGCTCGGCGTTGTACTTGCCGAGCTAAGGTCTCATCAGTCGGCAACTCTTTGCTCACCAGAAATTTGAGGATGGGCTGGGCCCATGAGGGTGCTACTATTTCTTCGACTACCAGAACTGCGACTTGGACGAGGACGGCTGGGCTGGGAGGCGGCGGGTTGGAGTCAACAACCGCTTGCTGGGTTAATGAAGTCCTCGGGCCGACTGGCGCGGCTCTTGGGCCGAGCTCTGGAGTCTTCGGGCCGGCCGCCACAGTCCCCGGGCCGGGTTCTGCAGTCCCTGGGCTGGCCTCGACTGTGGCGGCTTTGGAGCCATCTACCAAAATCCGCGTACCGTCTGCCGGAGCTCTGGAGTCGGATCCGACTTCTTCAGGAGGAGCCGGCACGAAGATGGAGTCTGATTCTGGTGAAGGCTTGACAGACGGCTTGAGGAGGCGTTGAAGGGCGACGCCGGATGGTATTGCTTGGCGGGTAGAGCCGATTCGTGCCAAGGCGTCTGCTTGGTCGTTGTCGTTTCTTGGCACATGGAGGAACTCGCACCCCTCAAAATACCCACTGAGTTGCTGCACGAGGAAACGGTAACTCGCCATGTTTGCATCTTTGGCGTCCCAGTCGCCAGACGACTGCCGGACCACTAAGTCCGAGTCGCCATAACATAGGATCCGGCGAATGCCGAGTTCTTTTGCAAGCCGGAGCCCGTGAATGAGCGCCTCGTACTCGGCGACGTTGTTGGAGGCGGAAAAATGGATTTGCAGTGCGTATTTGAGCTTGTCGCCTTTAGGAGAAGTGAGGACAACGCCAGCTCCCAAGCCGGTGCGCATCTTGGAGCCGTCGAAATGCATCCGCCAATGGGTGGAGTCGGGCGCTGGAGGTAGGTACTGGGTCTCGGCCCAGTCGACGAGAAAGTCGGCCAGTGCTTGTGACTTGATGGTGGTGCGGGGCTGGTAGTGGATGGTGTAGGGAGCTAGCTCTATGGCCCACTTGGCCACTCGACCAGAAGCATCTCGGCTTCCGATGATCTCGACTAGTGGGGCCGTGCAGACCACAGTGATTGGATGCTCTTGAAAGTAAGGCTTCAATTTCTTGGCGGCAAAGTGCACGCCATAGCACATCTTCTGGTAGTGGGGGTAGTTCTGCTTGGAGGCCGACAGTACTTCGCTCAGGTAATATACTAGTCTCTGGACAGGTAGTGCCTTGCCTTCCTCCTGGCGTTTCACTATAATGACCGTGTTGACTACCCGGCTGGTGGCGGCGATGTACAGGAGCATAGGTTCCTTAGGAGTCGGAGGCGCCAGAACGGGTGGAGTAGTCAGTATCTTCTTCAACTGGAGAAAAGCTTCGTCCGCCTTGTGGTTCCACTTGAAAAAAGTAGTCTTCTTCATGAGCTGGTATAAGGGGAGAGCTTTCTCGCCCAGCCAACTGATGAATCGGCTGATGGACGCCAAGCAGCCAGTGAACTTTTGCACGTCCAGCAGTCGGCTGGGTACCTCCATCCTCTCAATGGCCTTGATCTTTACAGGGTTGCATTCTATGCCGCGTTCAGAGACCAGGAAGCCAAGGAGTTGGCTTGCTGGTACTCTGAAGACGCACTTCTCGGGGTTGAGCTTGATCTGGAATCGGCGCAGGTTCTCAAAGGTCTCCTTGAGGTCTTCCAGTAGTGTTCCATGCTTTTCCGTCTTCACCACCACATCGTCCACATAGACGTGGGCGTTTCTCCCGAGTTGCTTGAGGAGGCACTTCTGCATGCAACGCTGAAAGGTGGCGCCGGCATTCCTCAAGCCGAACGTCATGGTGAGGTAGCAGAAGGCTCCAAACGGTGTGATGAAGGCGGTCTTCAGTCTGTCAGCCGGGTTCAGCTTGATCTGGTGATATCCTGAATATGCATCCAAAAAGCTCAACAACTCGCATCCGGCGGTGGAGTCTATCACCTGATCAATTCTTGGTAGAGCAAACGGGTCTTTGGGGCAGGCCTTGTTGAGGCTCGTGTAGTCAATACACATTCGCCACTGCTTGTTCTTCTTCAGTACCAGGACCGGGTTGGCTAGCCACTCTGGAAAGAATACTTCCATAATGAAGCCGGCTTCTAGGAGTCGGGCTATCTCTTCTCCGACAACTCTTCTCTTTTCTTCTGACAGGCGGCGCAAGGGCTGCCTGACCGGCTTTGCATCAGATCGTACATGTAACTTGTGCTCGGCGAATTCCGTCGGTACACCTGGCATGTCTTTGGGGGACCATGCGAAGATGTCCCGATTCTCACGGAGGAAATCGACGAGCTCACCTTCCTATTTGCTGTCGAGGTTTGCGCCTACAACAGCGTACCTCTCGGGGTGCTCCGGATTCAAGGGTATCTTCTTTGTCTCCTTGGCCGGCTTGAACGAACCCTCAGCTTCCGACTCCTTTGGGTTGTGCGACACCTCTAGCTGCTTGCCGGCCATCGCCACAACCCGGTCAAGGAGCCGCTTCTCGGCCGCGATCACCAGGAACTCGGCCAGCCGACTACTCTCAGCCGCACAGGCAGACGGCTTCCGGTAGTCGCCGGCTACGGTCAGAATCCTCCTGGAACTGGGCATCTTCATTTTGAGATAGGCGTAGTGGGGGACCGCCATGAACTTGTACAGGATGTTGATGCTGCTGCCTCCGTCTATCAGAACTCGCGAGAAACGAGCAGCTCGTCTATCCATGGCAAAGGTGGCATCCAAGACCAAGGCATAAGAGCCCGGACTCGGCATCACCTCTGGGTGATTAGCCCTGCTCCAGCTGATAGGCTTCTTGGACCAGTGCATGAACCCTGGCGTCTATGATGCTACTGCATTCACCTCTTGTCGCTGCAGCCGCCTGCTGCGTCGATCATCAGCCATGCTGGTAAATATCACGTAGGCTCCGTGCTCTTCGGGGTACTCGTCTTGTACTGCGCCGACTGGCCTGACAGCCGACTGCTGGGGTGGAAGCAGAGGCGGCTGCCCAGCAGGCGGGGGAGGTAGGAGGCCGTCTCCTTTGGCGATCCTAGTGAGCCAGTGGCACTTCCGGGTGGTGTGATTCGACGGCTTCGCGCCGCTATGGAACTTGCAAGGACCATCCAGAGTCTGCTCGTATGAGAAAGCCGGCAACCAGTTGGGCTTGCCACCTTTCTGTCGCTTGGGTGGAGGCTGCCCATCCGGCTGCTGGTCTTCAACTGTCGCGACCTGCCGGCTGCTGGAAGCCGGCTGCGGGGCCTTGCGCTTGTGGTCGTTCTGCTGTTGCCGCCGACTGGCGTCTCCTGCCGGAGTTCTTGGAGCCTAAGGGGCCACTTTGCCAGTTGCGCTAACTTGAATCTCCGCCTTCATGGAGGAGTCGGCCGTGGCATACTTGTCTGCTATGATCAGCAGCTCGTCGAGGGTTTCTGACTCGTCGCAGAGGAGCTTGTGCTTGAGAAGGGTGCCTTCTCTGCACCGGGCGGTGAAGTACTCGATAGCCTGCACCTCGTGCACGCCCTCGCAGGAGTTCCAAAGCTCGGCCCAACGCGTGAGGTAGTCGCGGGCCGACTCGTTGGGGCCTTGCATGCACAACGAAAGCTGACGAGGCTTGGGAGGATGCTTGTACGTGCTGATGAAGTTGCGGACGAATGCTTCGGTGAAGTCGACCCAGCTGTTGATGCTGCAGGGCTTCAGGCTGTTCAACCATGTCCGGGCCGTGCCCTGAAGCATGAGCGGAATGTATTTTACGGCGACGCGCTTGTTGCCGTTCGCTATGTTGACAGCCGTGGAGTAGTCAACCAGCCAGTCCTCCGGCTTCACGGAGCCGGTGTACTTGGGTGTGTCTCTTGGGAGCGTGAACCCTTTGGGAAAGGGCTTGTCTCGAATGCGGGGCCCGAAACAAGGCGGACCCAACTCGTCTTCTTCTTCCAGCGCCAGGGATCGGTGAAGTCGATCGATCCGGTGGCGGGCGTCGTTTTACCCAACTCCCTCTCGGCGGCCAAGGCGGTCGCTGAGAGTCGGATGATCAACAGGCGGCGGGGAGACTCGCCTTTCCTTGCGAGGAGGAGGAGGCGGACAGTCGTCCCGTTGTTCTATTGCTCTCGGGCGGCCGTCTTGGTCGCGCTCTATGGCAATGTGAGTCCGACTGTGGCTGACAGTCGGATGCTTGTCTTTCCTTCCTCGGGCGCCGCCAGTCGGCGTCCGAGACATCGCGCCATGATCTCGGCGAAGGTCGTCGTTTTGCCGCTGCGGCGCCTCCATGCGGCATCGGCCTCGTTCTGCGCGGCAGCCACGTCGAGGAGCCGCTAGACTCGCTCCATCATCAGGCGGCGCTCTTCGCCCTCGAAGTTGTCCAGCTCGTCCGCCGCTGCCTGGGCGGCTCGAATGTTCTCCGCAGGCGTAGCGTACACAGGGCGACTTGCCCCGAACAGGTTGGCGATGGCTACGCCGTGCTGCTGGACCGCGCCGAGGCGGCTGGGCCCAGCTGGGGCCGGCGAGCCACCCACAGCGCGATCCATCTCACGCTGGTAGGCTTCTGACAAGCATCTCATGCTAGCCAGCTTCTTCGCACCTTTGACAAGCTGAAGGCGGCGCGCCTCCAATGTCTCCGCGTCAGCGTCTTCCGGAATGGGCGCAGTCAGGTCTTGTAGTGCCGCGCCAAGTGGGTCATGCGCTCCTCCGCCGGGAGGCTCGTCATGACCGATGACGAGCACCTCGGTGACGGTGCTTCCGTCACTCTCCGCGCGAGGGAGAGGTTCGTCGTAGACCACCACGTTGGTGGGGAACGCGTCGAGCGACGCGGTGTCGGAGTAGACCAGCATCGGGTCGTTGGAACCTACAGACTCCAAGTCCACGGCAGGCTCGCCGGTGACGTGGAGTTGGCCGAGGAGGCCCGCGAGGAGGCTCTCGGGGCCGCACGTGCCTGCGTTGGATGCAGGTTCGTCGGAGAGGCGAACCTCGCCGACAAGATCGGCGAGGCAGCTGGCTGCGCAGGCGATCTCAACGCCGTGCAGCGCGTCAGCGCAAACTCCGTCCGGCGTGCCTGGCTAGCTGCGCTCGCCAGGGAGGAAAAGGGTTCCCGTCCAGAGCAGGTCTCTGGACGGCAGTGCATCATGTCCCACGATGGGCGCCAAATGTCGGGGGTTGGGTCCGACATATGCCGAAGGATGGCTTATCATGGTGGGGGCGAGTAGAACGTCGCCGGTGCCTGGAAACGGGATGAGGCGAAGACATGCACGCCGGCGAATCTTACCCAGCTTCAGGGCTCTCCGAGGAGATAATACCCCTACTGCTGCTCTACGGGGTCTCCGCATGATCACTATGGCAAAGTGTTTACACGGTTGCTCCTTGAGCTGTTTCCTGGAGGTAGGAGAAGGCAAGGCTAGCTCTCTCCTTCCTATATGATCTGGTCTAGTGCTAATGGATTCCAACCCTTTGCATGGATGCCCTGGGGGGTTTATATAGGCCTACCCCCAGGGGTACAATGGTAATCCAGCTAGGCGCGGGCCCAGCCGTCAGTCTCTTTGGCCACCGTCTTATCCGCCGACTCCTGGGGCCCGCCGACTGGTGGGCCCCGCCGACTGGCTTGGTGTGGAGCCGACAGGCCACGTCCGCCGCAGGCGGGTCCTTGCCGGCTGCAGATTACTGTAGCCGTGCCTCTAATGATGCAGGCTCGGTCATGAGGTCGTGGCAACAGCCCCGCCGTCGGGCGAGCACTGTGGCCACTACTTGTCGTGTCTGATTAATGGCGCGTGGGGCCTGTGGGAGGGGCCGGCCGACTTCTGGTGGCCGACTCCCATCCGGGCCGACTGATGGTGCTTTCGCCGTCTTTCGTACGCCCGCCGACTGGTGGGACCCATCGTCCCTGGGTCGTACCAGTAGGCCGTTGTGGGCACAGGGCTCCGCCCCCTGGGGCTGATGTCAGGGCCGGCATGGCAACAGTGTCGCGCCGCACGGAAATCCCCGCGGGCACGGCATACTGTAGCCACGCCTGCCCTTGGGAAAAGGGGTGGGAGTGGACCTTGCTGTGGCACTCCCCGTCCCGTCCCTCTTTATGAGGGCATGGAGGTTGTTGGCGTCCCGGGCCGACTCCCCAAGGCCGGCTTCTCTGAAAGTCGCCAGTCAGGAGTCTGCTCATCCTGAAGTCGTCCCTGGGACTCGGCCGCGAGTGGGCAGCCGGCCGCCTCGCCGCCGACTCTCAGAAGACGGCTCTTCGTCCTGGGGCCTCGAGGGGCTCAGTCTGCCTCAATGTCTTGAAAGGTTCTGGGCCTGGGTTTGCCTACCCGTGGCCCATTACTTTAACAATACCAGTTGAACGTATTTAAATCAATTGCGGCAACACTTACTGCTGAAGAAATTTATGTCGAGTTGAGTGGGAGGGAGAGAAGAGAGAAGGGCAAGATCAGGAGACAGGAAGACAGGAACCTGGAAGATGGGAACCTGACGATAATGACAGGATTTCGGATCAAAGGCGCGCGATGTCGCTCCACTATTTGGAATGGCAGGGGAAGTCGCATCTGGATGGCAGGGCGGCCATGGAGGTTGGTCTTGAGGAGGTTGTGATGGCCGAGGTCTCATGCGTGTGCTACAACTCTCGGCGGCGGATCTGGCCGGAGCACCTGGACCCGTGGAGGGCGACGCCCTCTCCTGAAGCAACCAGCGATGGGAGGTGTGAGGAGCGCTGGGTTGCATGGCACCGTTCGGTGGTGCCTGATGGTGTCGCTCGTTTTACGGGGATACATATGGTTTCTCATCAGTTATGGAAGACGAAAGATGCCCACTGCATTTAATTGCCAGAGTTTAATCACATGATTTGTTAAAAAACGATATTAGTGCTGCCATAATGAAATGGTTAATCTCCCACATCCTGTGTATGCAGAAGAGAATCTCACGCAACAACTACTGCATGCGTTGCTCTTTTTCTACCACTGGTTTTGCATGCATGCTTGAATTAATGCCAAATGCTAATTTGATCTTTTTTCCACTGCTGGTGTGGCAAGATGAATGCTGACATGGCATAAAGCTGATGTAAACATTGTGCATGTTAAAAGAATAGGTAGAAGTAAGGAGCAACTTCTTAAAAATGTTAGATTTAGAGGTTCTCTATTGCAGGTGCGGAGGTGCCATACCCAGAAGAAGATATGGAGGAGTATCCAGTGCACCCAATCATTTGATGGTACCGGTGCACCCGGTTTAAAAATATCATATTTGCAAATGTTGGATCTGAAAAGTAGATAATGGGTTGTAGTACTAGTAACAAGAATCTACAAAAAACACACACAAGAATATACCATACCATCAAATTTCAGATGCAAATTCGAAACATGTTGTGATTTGTCTTTTTCTTATTCGAAGTATGTATTTTTAATTTAATTGGGTCTACATTTTTACATCATTATACAAATGTTACATCCTCAGAATTTATATTGTTTTCAAATGATTCATATTTGATGCACCGGAGCAATTGGCGGTGTTGAGTAACGTGATTGTATTAGAAAAGATAGAATAAACTAAGAAGGATTCTGCCTTGTCTTGTACTTAAAATAAATCATACATTCCTATATATGTGCCCACGAGGCTGAAGCAATATAACGAATTATTCGATCAATCCCTCTCTCTCCCTTTTATCATGGTATCCGTTTTGGTTTCTAAACCCTAGCCGTTCGTCGCTTCTACTCCACGCGTCGGCCCCGAGGCGGTCGGCCTTTATGACCGTCGCCGGAGGTCGCGTCGCCCGTACCTAAGGTTCGTCCGCCGGCCATGTTGGCCGGCTTCCCTAGAGAGTCTTTTCCCGACCCTTTGCTCCAGGCTTTTCTCTCCCGCCGGTCATCTTGATCGGCGTTTTTTTTGGATTTTCCGATCTGTGCTTGATCGGTTTGCGTCGCCCGCCGCCACCGTCGACCCACGTGCGTCTCTATTCCGACACCGTCGCAACCGGCCGGCTCCTTCACTGATCCGGTCGACTTGCGCAATAGGCGGCCCCTCACAGCCGTTGTCTACGCGCCAGCCCGCCCGTCGATCTACGCCGACCGTCTCCGCCCTCTATGACCGGGACACCTGCATCGCCTCCACCCGGCAGCCTCGCGCCATGCGGCGGCCAATCATAGTCGCCGCTCATGCGCCGGCCCGTCAATCGATCCACACCACCCGCCTCTGCCGCGTCTGCACGGCGGCCCCGCGGGTTTCCTCGCCGGCCTCGTCCCTGCTACATCGGGTCGGCTGCGTCAGGCCCGTCGGCTGCCTCGAGCTCGGGAGCCGTTGCTCCGTTGGTCGCCCGGGCCTCACTGCCCGGCCGCCGGTGCTGACGCGCTCGTACGCACGTCATCCCACGCCGTCCATCATCACCGGCTTGATCTTGGACTCCGCCGCCACCCCCGCCTTCACCAGGCGGCATTCCCGACCTCGCGCGCGATCGAATTGATCACCCGCCTACCGCCGCGAACTGCCTCATCTATGCCGTGCGACCGACCTGGCCCGTTGCTTGCGCGCCTTCGCAGGCCCCGTGAAGACCGTTCTGAGTTCAGCGCGCTCCTCCACCGATCGAGCAATGGGCTGCCGCTACGTCGCCCCGTGGTTCTTTTCCCGGGTGCACCAACCCGCGTCACCGCCGCGTCGCCCTTCGGGACGTAGTGTCGCGGCCCGCGGTCCCCCGTCGTCCTGAGGCCGTCCCGTGGCTGCACCGACCCTCGCGCCGCCGCTGCGGCGCCCCATCCGGCCATAGAGAGCGTGACACGTGGTCCACACCGCCGTTCTAAGGCCATGCCCGTGGCTGCACCGACTCGCGAACCGCCGTTGCGTCGCCTCTTCGGGCCGCAGCCGTGCGGCCCACGGTCCCCGCCGCCACCCCGAGGTCTTCCCGCCGTCGCCCCGACCCGCCTGCCGCCGCTGCGTCGCCCCTTCGGGCCCTAGCGCCGCGGCCCGCGGTCCACTTCGTCGTCCCCGCGCGTCGACTTCCCGTGGTATGCCCCGCGCTGTCTCCCTTGGCGCCGAAACGCCACCGGCCGCGCCGGTCTTCATCATGCTGTCAAGATTCTTCGCCTACTTCGAGCATCACCGCCGCGCTCCTAACCTAGCCGCCGCCGTCGCTCTTCTTCGGCCGCCGCCGCCGCCGCTACACCCATAGCCGCCGCAGCCGCTCGTCCACCCCCTTCCTCTTTGTCCAGCACCAGCCCGTAGCCAGCGTTGCCGTCATCTACGTTGACCGCTTCATCTACTCCGACAACCGCATGCGACATTGGCCCCGCACCGATTGGCCTGCAACCGTTGCCGAGTCCTTCTCTGCTGGCCTCTCCGACTTCTTCAACATGGCATACAACTTATGCAGGTCCCAGTCTACGCATGTCTGGGCTGGCAACACCGCCGCGTGCCTTCGTTCATGACGTGTCCCCGGGCCTAGCAAGCCTGGGGCGGCGCTTCGTCAACTTCGTCTTCGTCCGTCTATGCATGGCCGGTGCTGGCAACACCGGTGCGTGCCTTCGTTCACGATGTGTCCCCGGGCTTGGCATACCCACCGCGACGTGTCGTCAAGGTCTTCTTCCCGGCGCACCACTACTTCGGCACCACTACGCCCATGACTAACTTGGCGCCTCCTTGCGCCGTGGCTCCACGGTGACTTCATCGACACCGGCTACCTCGACCACCGCTACACCACCTACGCTCTCGGCTATCTCGACAAACGGCACAAAGGGCTACCGCCTTGCTTGAGCAACCTCGTCGGTTGCCACTCCAGCCATGACTCCGCGATACGTCGACCGTTACGACTGTGGGGGTGTCCGTCGGCTTGCCTTCAGATTCTTCTCCAGTCTCACCATCTACGACGCTACGTTGTGACTGCAGGGAGATGTTGAGTAACATGATTGTATTAGGAAACATAAGATAAACTAGGAAGTATTCTGCCTTGTCTTGTACTTCAAGTAAATCATGTATTTTTATATTTATGCCCACGAGGCTCAAGCAATATAACGAACTATTCCACCAATCCCTCTCTCCTTCTTCTATCAGGTTCTACCGGTGCACCCAGTGTCCTGCTTTAGAACCAGCCATGAAGGCTTTTATATACCTAAATAAAGAACGGCTAAACAAAACATGCCAAAAAAGGAAGCTATTTTCTCAAGAAATTAAACTGCAAACTAAGAATATTATGACGAGTTCGACCATGCCATGAGAGAGGTGTTGATATGCTTTCCTATTGTTTAGTTAGCTCGGCATACATACGTGCACGTGTTGTTTTTCATTCGTTTCGTCGCACTGCAAGGAACATGGCATGGTGGAAGTCTTGTCTTTCTTCTTTGCTGTCCCAAGACGACGGCGGCGCTGCCAAGGTAAGAGGCGAGAGCAGGCTGGGGCCAGGCCCGTCGATGGAGGGGGCCAAGGTACGCGACCTCTCAGGGCCCCATAATTACTGGGTATTAGTAGTGTGTGTACTACCAATATAATAACACTTTGTCATTTAATCCAGCGGCAAGGCCTAAGCAAAGTACGCAGCAACAAAAAGCCAGCCTGCGAGGCCTTTTTAAGTGTTCCATCGATCGCTAACACGCCGCCGGTTCGCCTGCTTCCGCCAAACGAGCAGATGCCGTCTCCTGCCTTCGGCCAATCGCCCCCCCTGCTGCTTTCGCGCTTCCGCCAATTGCCCAAGGTGCCGTCAGCTGCTCTCTCTGCCAATTGCTCGTCTGGAACGTCGTCAGCTGACCGCTGCTGCCTTTCGCGTCTGCGGTTCCACCATCGACTATAACCCAGGTCTCCATCTACTAGGTATACAACTTAATTTTATCATCCTTGTACTTGGTAGATTTCTAATTTTGATCTCCCTGACCTAGGTTAGGAGCAGGCCCTAGTTAGGAGCAGCCGAGTAGGATGATATTATCATCATGTGTCCATGGGCTAGGTATTGAAAAATGATAATGAATTTATTTGTCAATGGTGCTAGGTTAGGAGTAAGATATAACAGACTGAAATTGTGTAATAAACTGAGTACCCCTGAGTTATATTAGTTCTCATGTTATATGACTGTTTTTAAAATTTTGGGTCCAATTTTGATTCTCGTCCTGGGGCCTCGAATTTCTGGAGACGGCCTTGCTGGGGCGATAACCCCCAACAATGTTCCATTTGCAGTTCGAGGGCGTCGGTGGCAGCTTGAGTCGCCGGTCACATTGACAATCAGCTTCCGGAGATGGCTCCAGCGAGCGTCCTTTTGTGTCGTGCATGAACAAGGATTAAATATAACGTTGAACCGACCCAGATTAAAAATAAACGTTCTAACTTGGGATCGAACTCCCATCGTTGCACATTGAGGCCCAAGGCCGCGGCCAACCAAACTAAGGCATCGCTATACAAAGCAAAAGGCTTGTTCTTTTTATAAATTAGTACCGCCTCGCTGCTTTAGAACCTGTTCTACCGATTTATATATGTTTCCGATTCAAAATCAATAAGCATCCTAGAGAACTACTGTTTGTGAAAAGATGGCTGATATAAGGCTTAGATTTCATGAGATGTGTGGCGTGATCAGCAGGGGCATAAATAAGGAAAAGGAGGCGTAATTGGCGGGCATAAATTTGGAAAGAGAGTTTGGAAAAAAGAAAAAGGAAGGAAAGGATAATGACCAGTTATATAATAATACCAACGTGTGATAATTGGGCATAAATAACGAAGGAGAGCTCCTAGAAAATGAAGGAGAGAATAAATTTGCAAAAGGTACGTGGGCATATAAATAAGGAAGAAGGGTTCTTTAAAAAAGGAGAGAATAGTGTTGCAAAGGAATTATAATACGGGGGCATGATCAGTATACATAAATAAGTAAGGTGAGTTTGACAAGAAAGAAAGAAAGGTGTAAACTTTGTAGCTTTTTATAATGTACAATTGGAAAAAGAGTTCCTCACGTGCGAGCTTTGCAATGCTCCAATAATGACTGCCGCAATGCATCTGGGGACCAAGCCCCGTAAATCTCTCCTTGCCCTAATTAATTTCTCACCACCCTCGAATTTGTGCGAATTAGCCATGCCCGTACAACTGATATGAATTTTTAGTAAAACCTCGGTGCGTGCCTTCCCACCGTCGCCGGGGGATGATGTTGGGTCATGCTGCTGGATATATCGGTGGATACATCATCATCTTTTCCCCGTTGCAACGCACGGGCATATATGCTAGTACAACTAAAAACTGCCATCAAAGATGGTTCGTTTGCCAACTCCCTTACGGCGAATGTTCGTCAGCTACAACTACCGAATGTAATTGGGTCTAAATTTTATACCATGATACATATTATTGCAGCTTGCATATCATATAATTGTTTTTTCAATAATTCATATCAGGTGCACTGAAGTAATTGGTCCTAACCTGCTTTAGAACCAGCCATGAAGGCTTTATACTTAAATAAGGAACGGCTAAAAAAACATGCGGAAAAAAGAAATCTAGTAGTTCTCAAGAAAATAAACTGCAAATAGGAACCAAGCCCAGAGAGAGGTGTTTATGCTTGCCTGCGGATTTGAGTTAGCTCAGCATACGCGTACGTGATGTTTCATTCTTGTCGCCGCACTGCAAGGAACATGGCATGGTGGAAGTCTTGTCTTTCTTCTTCGCCGTCCCAAGACGATGGCGGCGCTGCCAAGGTAAGAGGCGAGAGGAGGCTGGGGCGATAACCCCCGATAATGTTCCACTTGCAGTTCGAGGGCGTTGGCGGCAGCTGGAGTCGCCGGTCACATTGAGGACAATCAGCTTCCGGGGATGGCTCCAGCGATCGTCCTTTCGTGTCGTGCATGTACAAGGCGTCTCCATGTCTGAAGCACATCGTCCCATCGTCGAACCATGCGCCCGTCTTCATGATGACGCTGGAGGCGTCATGGACGTAGAAGCTGTAGCGCAGATCCCACCACAGCTTGCTGTCATCGCCCTCGACCCACTGGTCCGGCGGTGGCAGTGACATGACCCAGAACTGGAATTTCCGGCGAACAGTTTTCACGGCGAGGCACAACCGCCCGCTCATTTCGAAGGCGTTCACCTGCGGATCGCAGGCTGGGTTCACCTGCTGGCCTGCCGTGACGAGCAGGGCCTCCGACGCGGCGGAGGCGTGGTTGCCATTTGCCTCAGCCTCGGCGTGGAGGCTACTGAAAGTGGGCTCGGCGACGACGCCGCGCCATAGCCTGCACACGCAGCGGCACCGGGCCACGTCCCTGGTCGGCAGCTTGAGCAGGACCTCCCGGACCATCTCTGCTGATTCCGGCGGCCGAGCAGGTCCCCTCATCTTCGGTAGATCGAAACCCGAATCGATCTGCCGCTAATATTTCCTAGTATTATTTCCTCATCGTGTGATTTCGATCCTTTTTTTTTGATGAGATGTGTGATTTCGATCTCTTTTTTTTAGGGGATGTGTGATTTCGATCTTGGTTCTACGTCGGCTGAAATCAGGCGGCGTAAGAGCATACGGGAGAAAACGTGGGGTGCCTACCAAGTTGGGCCACATAAGAGGATGCAGCCCACGCGACTCTAGTGCTGGGACATGACATGGGGCGGGGATCATCATACCTGCTTGTTAAAAAACATTTTTAAATGTTTTACAAAATTTCGAAAAAATGTGAATCTTCACAAGGAATGTGACTACAACTCCTTAAGATTTCAGATTAAAAATCAAAACTGTGATGATTTTTATAGCAAATTCGGAATCTATACATCCTCACGCATCAAAATCAAAACTAGCACCCTGTTGGCCTCCAGTTGGTCGAAGAGGGGCTCTTTGGCCTGCAGTTGACCGAAGTGGGCTCTTCAGCCTCCTGTTGGCCGAAGAGTGCCCCAATTGGGCCGAAAAGGATTCTTTGGTCTGCCGTAGGCCAAAGAGCACTCTTTGGTCAACTGTAGGCCGAAGATCCTTGGGCCCCAACTTTTCGCGTTAACAGGAGGCTGAAGCTGCATGGCTGCGCTCTTCTGACTATGCTAGGCCTTGGGCCCCAAAGAGTACTCTTCGGCGTACAGTTGACCAAAGAGTACTCTTCGGCCTATGGCAGACCAACGAGTCCTTTTCGGCCCAGTTGGAGTATTCTTCAGTCAACGGAAGGCTGAAGAGCCCACTTCGATCAACCGCAGGCCGAAGAGCCCCTCTTCGGCCAACTGGAAGCCGACGGGGTGCTACTTTTCATTTTCTTGCGTGAGGACGTATAGATTCCGAATTTGCTATAAAAAAATCATCACAGTTTTAAAAAAAATCTGAAATCTAGCATGAATAGTGTAAAAAAAAGACAAAAGCAACATTGACACTACACATATGGATTTCACATTTTGTTTCTCAATGTGCGTTTCGAGTTTGGACCTGGATTTTTTTGGGATTGTAGTCACATTCCTGGTGGAGAGCCGAGAGAGGTGCCGCTGCTGGTTGATGATGAAGCGAAGGTGGAGATGGAGGACTGGGTAACTAGGGCATCCATGGTGCCAGCGACGGTGGATGGATCGGTGGAAGCAGTGGTGCCCGTCATGGTTTCTTGCGGGTTCTCTCGATGTCTCTCTCTGTATACGCTAGATTGGTTTTCTCTCGTGGAAGCTAGATGCGAGAGGAAGAGGCTCTGATTACCATGTAAGATTGAGGGCCAGTTTTTTTGGGCGGTTTAAAAAATAAGCTGCCTCTCCCCAGCTTAAAAAATAAGCCGCATGCAAAATTTATTGAAATTTTTAAATTAGTTATTTCATAACTAGTTTAGAAGCCCCAATAAATAAGAGAGACTGCTTATAAAAAAGCTGGGGAGGAGGCGGCTTATTTTTTAAGCTGCCAAAAAAATTGGGCTTGAAGCGTATCTACCTCGTAGGGCCGCGTGTGGTTTATATTGATCGATGGCATAAGCCTGCCGTGGCGTACAAGGAAAGGACGATCGCTAGAATACATGAGGATAGCGAGAAAGAGTTTAAACAGAGATACAGAAAGAGTCCTATCTCTATTTTGTCAAACACACCGGAGCTGCAGAAGGCATGCATTTTTGTCTAGTAATAAATCCGAAACCAAACGTCTACATGATAGTATGATTGGAAGGGACAGACAATTCTTCATCAGCTCTACCAATAAATAATGGCACAGCAAAAAAGTATATAAAAAATGCAGCTAACTTCTCAAAAGAGAATGAAATAGGTAATAGTAATGCAAATAGGGATACTATGGCGAATTTGACCCTGCCATGAGAGTGGTGTTGATGCTTGCCTGCAGATCTGAGTTAACTCAGCATATACGTATGTGATGTTTTCATTGGTGACGTCGCATTGTAAGGAACATGGCACGCTCAAACTCTTTTCTTTTTTCCTCGCCGTCCCAAGACCATGGCGGCGTTGCCAAGGTATGAGGCGAGAGCAGGCTGGGGCGATAACCCCCGACAATGTTCCACTTGCAGTTGGGCGGCGTTGGCGGCAGCTTGAGTCGCTGGTCACATTGAGCGTCTTGAGACGGCCCAGGCGAGCGTCCTGTCGTGCTGTGCTTGAACAAGAAATTCCTGTCAATGAAGCACAACGTCCTATCGTCGAACCATACGCTCGTCGTGGTATTGATGTGATACGATTCACGATAGAAGTCGTC
This sequence comes from Triticum urartu, assembly GCF_056163025.1. Lineage (NCBI taxonomy): Eukaryota > Viridiplantae > Streptophyta > Magnoliopsida > Poales > Poaceae > Triticum > Triticum urartu. The sequence goes on along the minus strand of NC_141877.1, from coordinate 634,058,691 downwards.
CAAGCTGTAGCGCAAATCCCAGCACAACTTGCTGTCGTCGCCCTCCACCCACTGGTCCGGTGGTGACATGACCCAGAACTGGAGCTTCCGGCGAGGGTTGTACAAGTGCACGGCGAGGCACAGCCGCCCGCTCATCTCGAAGGTGTTCTCCATTGGATCCCAGTTCGGGGGGTACGTGTCAACCCTGACCGGGAGAAGGCACATGCGGTGCACCTCGGTCGCCACGTTGACCACCAGCATCCCATCAGGTTCCAGGCAGGCCCGAACGTGCATATTCGGCCGCTGGTCACCAGGTACAGATTGCCATCAACGAGCACCGGCGGCGAGGTGCACATTAGGGGGCGCTGGGAAAGTGTATGATCGCCGGCGCCACGCGCCGCTGCCTAAGAGCATCTCGAGCCGCGCCCCTAATAAGGCCCTCCAAGCGATATTTTGACCGCCGGCGCCGAAAAATTGACCCAGTCGCGTCCCCAAAGGCCCTTTTTCGCCGGCTCGGGCCGAAATTGGCGCCGGCGTACCAAGGCCAAACTCGGCGCGCTAGGGGCGCGCTAGGGGCGCCGGCCGAATCGTTTTTGGCGCGAAAGTCGGTGGGCCCTCCTTGGCAGCGACTCGGCTCTTCTCGCCGCTTCGTTCGTCCTCATCGTCTCGGTTCCCGCGGCGAATCTATGCCAAAGCTGCCGCGCGATGCCGCGCCGGTCAGCCTCCTCCATTAATGCCTCACACGCAGCGCAGTGAAGACCGGACGACGTGCGTCCCTCGCCCGCTACGTGTAACACGGCGGCCACGCGTACGCGCGGCGCCTCCGCCTATATAAGCCGCCCCCCAGCGCGCCGGTGACGCACAGACTCTCCACCGCCGACGCCCCGTTCCTCCCCCGTCCCTCCCTCTCCTCTCGCCGTTTCAGTTCAACCATGGCCGAGCGCTTCCCAGGCGACGGCAACACGCGCCAGGCTGGAGTACCCCGCTCCCCCATCCTTCTCCCGTCGGTGTGGGAGCTCGTGGACGCCGAGGCGCATGGACCCGGGGCGTCCTCCTCCTCGTCCGGCCGCTTGACCGGCTCTCCCTGCCTCCGCCCCGTCAAGCCGGAGCCCCAGGACATGCCGGTCAGCTACCACACCCGCAGCTCCGGTGTCCGCATCGCCGACTCCTCCCCACCTCTGGCCGCCTCGTCCTCGTCAGGTCGAAGGCGGAGCCCGGCCTCCCCGTGGAGTATGAGGCCATTGTCCGGCGCGGCTTCTCCGACGAGGAGGCCCTAAAGTGGGCGCGGGACGACTACCACCGCGACGAGATGGTCCGGCAGCGCCGAGCCCTGGAGGACACTAAAAGTGAACACAGTAGGGATATAACTTGTGTCATATATGTTTACTTATGTCCACATTATCCTGAAAGTGCACTTCCACACAACAATAAGAGTGAATGCACAAAAGGAATGATGGTCAGATGTGATTTTCTTGTCCAGCTCACATTTGAACAAAGCTAGGGCATAAAAATTGAAGATGAAATGCATATGGAGTCGTTTCAGGTTTACTATTTCGTTGGAAAAGCTCTGTGAAGTGCACTTTCAGGATATCCACCCAAACTGCATTGATGTAGTTGTGGACGGACCGAATAACTCAACATGAAGGGTGACTTGTCTCATGCCCCACACCGGAACTCTTGGAAGAAACCATCCACGGGGTGTCAAATTCTTAACGTCGACGCTGGAGGAGGATAACATGGGTGCATGTGGAGCGACTTTGTGGGCGCGGATGACTGATGAGGTTACGGCAGAAGCAACTGCTCTTTGTGAAGGTTCTGGTCTTCGTATGCAGGTTGAGCTACCCTTCTTTGGTGATTCGATCCATGTGATGAATATGGACTCAGGTTATTCCACGGCGGCGGCTCTGGTCTTTGAACAATGTGAGGAGCTGATGGTGGATTCTGGGAACGTCATCTTGGAACATTGTAATCATGAATCCAATGCTTGCAGGGACAGGCTGGAGATGACGACGCCACGGAATCACCATCTTTAGATATTGCAAGCGCCAGCCGCTGCTGTTTGCCGATCGAGCAGAGCAACACCAATTAGTAGCAGCAGCAAGCAGCACCTCTTCCGGCGCGTGCGTGCGTGCGTGCAGCCTCAACAGCAACGACAAGCTGCCTCTGCCACTGCTCGGTGCGGCACTTGCTTCAAGGTGCTCAAAAGGTGTCGATCAGGCCCCTCTGTTCCGTCTAGTTGGGCCAGCTAGGCTTTCTGTCGAACACCTGGAGCGCGTCGCGGCCACCTCCCGCTTGCCATCTTCCCCGACCACCACGAGCGGAGAGAGACTCGTCGATCCTGATCAAGAAATCACGCCAGCCTCTCCTCCGAGACTCGCGCGTCTCCGACGACGAACAGGCACATCGGAGGCGTCCGCCCTTCTCCGCAATCCGTTGACCGTGTTCAGCAATCGAAGAGGAAAACCCCGTGCCGAGTGGCGATCACGTTCTGCTGGGTTGTCCTCGAGGTCACCACGGCGCTTGCTTCACGCTTGTGTCGTTGCAGACGCAGAAGATGCTCGCCGCCGGGCGCCATGTTCGTCGAGGAATACATGGGCACCGCGGCTGGCGCGGTGGGCGCGACTGCGCGAGGTTGTCATTGGGCCACGAGGTATAGTGTAGCGGCGACTCGTAGCAGGCCATGTGCGGCGGCGTGGCGGCGGAACGGTGGCAGCCGCAGCCGAAGGCGGGGCACGCGTGGCGGGCCGGCGAGGTAGTGGCCGCGCATGTGTTGCACCAATCAACAGGAGTACCCGAATTGAAGATTTAGAGAAGAACGGGGTATGTTTTTGAAAAGTTAGGTTGCACAAAGACAGATGTCTGGACCGTCTTTTTACCCATCTAACAAAGTTCACCCAAATTCTCCCTGACTTATTTTGAAATTCTCTAAACCGCATCAAACTGGGAAGGCTTTTTTTTTGTTTGTTCATCCAATTTATGCAAAAAGAAAAAACTGACAAGGTTTGGGGAGTCCGAATGGCCGTCCGACCCATTATTAGTTGGACCACATCTCCTCACACTCACCTTCATACTTTTTTTGCGTGTTTGTCTTTGACACGCTGAGGGTCTATGCTAGTCCCACTTTTGTTTGCAAGTGCACTGTTACATGTGTTTGCTTGCATATTGTGAAACAATGCTGGTTTTGTGCATTGTTTGTGGGGTTGACATTTTTCTTGCAAAACATATTTGTGACCCCTGGGAATGGCTATTAATCAATGATTCGCTGAGAATATCGGGTCGACTATCATGGTGCAAATATTGAACACTTACTAGAGCTAGGAGCAACTCTTGCAGATACATCATAACAGTATGATCACCATAATTAATAACCATCCTTAAGGAGTCCGGGGCCCAAAAATGGGTCTACTGAGTCGCCAAATAGCCATCAACCTCCATACTTTTTTTGAGTGTTTCAAATAGTGGGCCGTAGCCTCCATATTTGGAGGTTGGGGGCGCTAATATGGAGCACACTTCATACCCAACCATGCGCGCGGGAGGGAAACCTTCTTCCTCTGCCTTCCTTGCATGCCAATGACGACAGTCATCTGTACAATCCCATAACAGTGATTTCCACCGGAAAAAGCTCCCACTAATGTTGCTGCTCTTTGTCCCAGTCGGCAGTCGGCTCGCCTGTTTACCATCTATGTGCGCCCTTTCTTGCATTGTTTTCGTTGGAGCTCACCATTGTCCATCGGAAACACGGCTATATAAACTGGCAGTCTCTGCATCACCGCTACACTCAATCACACACATCCATCTTTCTCTGCACCCACCTTGCTCGAGCCATGACGCGTTTGCGCCTCCTCTTGAACCCTTCTCGGGCTAGACCAGAGAGTTATGTGCCGAATGGCGGTACTTCAAGAGGGTCCAGGACGAAGCGTTATGAGAGGCTGAATCAGCGGTTGAGCACCTCCCCAACGCTCGCCCGTACCTCACCCGCATGACGGAAGTCGTCATGGCAGAAGCAGAAACCGCAGCCAAGGAGGGTACAAGGTTCTGGTCGTCGGTTTTGTCCATTGGTACGTAGACTGCGTCAAAGTGCAAGTTGAACCACCCGAGGCTACCCCCTCATCTGAGGTCACTTCCAAATAGAGAAAGTCGGTGAAATAAAATTTTGTTTCAATTTCTCGGTTAGGTTCAATTTTGAATTATTATTTTGGTCGATTTTCGATTTCAATTTCAATGTGTGTGTGTCGTAATGTGAGTTTTTTTTAGAAAGGAGGCGCTTGCTCGGCCTTAGAATGAGGCCCTTACGAATCCAACAGTCCCGCCCAACGGCCAGGACGAAAGTACCGACTACAAAGCGAAACAAACAAGTGCCAGAGCGAGAAAAAAGGGTACATGCCCGGAGGTAGATACATAGCGGCACAGCGCTAGTAAAGACTAAGTGGCCAAAGATGGCTCTCGAGGTAGCCGGGGCGCCATGCAGGCGTCAGGCATCAGTGCTCTATGATGCGCGTCGAAGCTCAATGCACCTTGCCTGCACCCTTCTGACGAGATCGTCCACGAGTCCTTTGTCCTGTCGTTTTGCCAAAAGCTTCCATAGGTGTAGGAAAGACACCATTTTATATAACATATCAGCCGGATGTCTGATAAAAACTCCATCTATTGGCGCTTTTATTTCGGGTGGTCCAAAGAGACCATGCTAGGGCCCCAAATCCTAGCCATGTAATCCTCTTATCCGTCCCAGAGGTGGCGGCCGCAAGCCGGTAAAATTCTGAGAACCCACTTGGGTTCCACGTGGAATCAGTTGCCGCTCTTACTGCACTCCACATAATCGCGCCATAATGCAGCGGAACAGAATATGATCCCAGTCTTCACATTTTCCACACCACACACATCTGCCATCTCCCGGGCCATGTCGTTTTTGAATCTGATCCCCGCTCGTGATTCGGTTACGGGCGACTTGCCATAAGAAGATCTTGATTTTGGATGGCAATCACGCTCCCCACAACCCCGACAGGTCACATGGGGTCCTGTGGAGAATTGACCCGACGACGCAAGTCACCAAACGACCTCATCCTTTTCAGGACTCAGGTTATACCCTCTCAACTTATTCCGTAGCTCTTCCCACTCGGGATTTTCTACATTCCCAAATGGACGCCGAAAACGGGGAGACCATTGTCCCTGCCGCCAACACTCTGCCACTTTGGCATTCTGATCTTCCGCAATCGCAAATAGGGCCGGAAAACCTTCCCGGAGACGTCTATCATCGCACTAGATGTCCAACCAGAAGCACGGCCGTAATGTGAATGCACTGCAGTTTATTTGTGCGAAGAATGAACATATACACCGACGAATGAGTCCGTCAAATATGAAGTTTTTTTCGAAATGGAGGCAAAGATTGCCTCATCTATTAATTAAGCAGAAGAGAATTGCCCAGTTAATTACGGAAAACCGGGCAAAAACCGAAACAACAAGGGCCAAGCCCACTCCCATAGACTGAAACACATAGGGCAAAGCCCACCCTAATCGATGACAAAGTCGACATGCGGCCAGACAACGCAGCTCCGACTCTGATGAAGAACTCAGAAGAACAAAACCAGGCACGGCTGGCGCCACGGAAAATCGCCGAATAGGACACCTAGCTACAGCTAGTCATCGTACACCACAGGGCCCCGCTGCCGCAGCTTCGGCTCCACAACAACAAGCAAACCGAGGCAAAACCGTGGACACACCGAAGTAGAGCTGACTACCGCAACCATTGCTGTGTCGCCGACATCGCTCCCACCATCATCGTTGCCACAAAAGTCTGGTAGCCACAATGATTCTCTCGGGGCCGCCGCCCCGACATACCATCGCCCCCTCGAGCAGCAACGCCGCACAACCTAGCTGCCCGCAACCCACGCTGCTCAGGGCAACCGCTCACAGCAGACCACGAACGTCGCACCACATCCGGGGCCGCCGCGCCGACGTAAAGTAAGACCGCCCCCTCGGGGGCGCATCGACCGAGCCGACACCCCTACCGCCCAAGCGGGACAAGGATGCCACCCAACCAATGTCGAGATAGAACCCTGTTGGGGAACGTAGTAATTTCAAAAAAATTCCTACGCACACGCAGGATCATGGTGATGCATAGCAACGAGAGGGGAGAGTGTCGTCCACGTACCCTCGTAGACTGTTAAGCGGAAGCGTTATGACAACGCGGTTGATGTAGTCATACGTCTTCACGATCGACCGATCCTCAGTACCGAACGTACGGCACCTCCGCGTTCAGCACACGTTCAGCTCAGTGACGTCCCGTGAACTCACAATCCAGTAGAGCTCGGGGAAGAGTTTCGTCAGCACGACGGCGTGGTGACGATGTTGATGAAGCTACCGCAGCAGGTCTTCGCCTAAACACTGCTACAGTATGACTGAGGTGGATTATGGTGGAGGGGGGCACCGCACACGGATGGGAGAGATCTTTGTGATCAATTTATGTGTCTAGAGGTGCCCCCTGCCCCTGTATATAAAGGAGCAAGGGGGAGGCCGGCCGGACCTTGTTGGCGCGCCTTGGAGGAGGAATCATCCTCCTAGTAGGAGTAGGATAGTAGGAGTAGGATTCCTCCCTTTCCTACTCCTACTAGGAGGGGGAAAGGCAGGGAGAGAAAGAGAAGGAAAGGGGGGCCCAATTCGGACAGGGGGAAGGGGGCGCGCTGCCTGCCCTAGGCCGGCCCCTCTCTATTTCTCTTATGGCCCAACAAGGTACATTAGCCCCCGGGAGGTTCCGGTAACCCCTCTGGTACTCCGGTAAAATCCCGATTTCACCCGGAACTATTCCGATGTCCAAATATAGGCTTCCAATATATCAATCTTTATGTATCAACCATTTCGAGACTCCTCATCATGTCCATGATCACATCCGGGACTCCGAACTACCTTCGGTACATCAAAACATATAAACTCATAAAACCAATCGTCACAGAACTTTAAGCGTGCGGACTCTACGGGTTCGAGAACTATGTAGACATGACCGAGACACGTCTCCGGTCAATAACCAACAGCGGAACCTGGATGCTCATATTGGTTCCTACATATTCTACGAAGATCTTTATCGGTCAAACCACACAACACTATACGTTGTTCTCTTTGTCATCGGTATGTTACTTGCCCGAGATTCGATTGTTAGTATCCAATACCTAGTTCAATCTCGTTACAGGCAAGTCTCTTTACTCGTTCTGTAATACATCATCCCGTAACTAACTCATTAGTTATCATGCTTGCAAGGCTTATAGTGATGTGTATTACCGAGAGGGCCCAGAGATACCTCTCCGATAATCGGAGTGACAAATCCTAATCTTGATCTATGCCAACTCAACAAGTACCATCGGAGACACCTGTAGAGCACCTTTATAATCACCCAGTTACGTTGTGACGTTTGGTAGCACACAAAGTGTTCCTCCGGTATTCGGGAGTTGCATAGTCTCATAGTCATAAGAACATGTATAAGTCATGAAGAAAGCAATAGCAGTAAACAAACGATCAAGTGCTAAGCTAACGGAATGGGTCAAGTCAATCACATGATTCTCCTAATGATGTGATCCCATTGATCAAATAACATCTCATGTCTATGGTTAGGAAACTTAACCATCTTTCATCAATGAGCTAGTTAAGTAGAGGCATACTAGTGACACTATGTTTGTCTATGTATTCACACATGTATTATGTTTCCGGTTAATACAATTCTAGCATGAATAATAAACATTTATCATGAAATAAGGAAATAAATAATAACTTTATTATTGCCTCTAGGGCATATTTCCTTCAGTCTCCCACTTGCACTAGAGTCAATAATCTAGATTACACAGTAATGATTTTAACACCCATGGAGCCTTGATGTTGATCATGTTTTGCTCGTGGAAGAGGCTTAGTCAACGGGTCTACAACATTTAGATCCGTATGTATCTTGCAAATCTCTATGTCTCCCACTTGGACTTGATCCTGAATGGAGTTGAAGCGTCTCTTGATGTGCTTGGTTCTTTTGTGAAATCTGGATTCTTTTGCCAAGGCAATTGCACCAGTATTGTCACAGAAGATTTTCATTGGACCCGATGCACCAGGTATGACATCTAGATCGGATATGAACTCCTTCATCCAGATTCCTTCATTCGCTGCTTCTGAAGCAGCAATGTACTCCGCTTCACATGTAGATCCCGCCACGACGCTCTATTTAGAACTACTCCAACTGACAGCTCCACCGTTTAATATATACACGTATCCGGTTTGCGATATAGAATCGTCCAGATCAGTGTCAAAGCTTGCATCAATGTAACCATTTACGATGAGCTCTTTGTCACCTCCATAAACGAGAAACATATCCTTGGTCCTTTTCAGGTACTTCAGGATGTTATTGACCGTTGTACAGTGATCCACTCCTGGATTACTTTGATACCTAGGCTAATAGCAAGGCACACATCAAGTCTGGTACACAACATTGCATACATGATAGAGCCTATGGCTGAAGCATAGGGAACACTTTTCATTTTCTCTCTATCTTCTGAAGTGGTCGGGCATTGAGTCTTACTCAACTTCACACCTTGTAACACAGGCAAGAACCCTTTCTTAGCTTGATCCATTTTGAACTTCTTCAAAACTTTATCAAGGGATGTGCTTTGTGAAAGTCCAATTAAGCGTCTTGATCTGTCTCTATAGATCTTGATGCCCAATATATAAGCAGCTTCACCGAGGTCTTTCATTGAAAAAGTTTTACTCAAGTATCCTTTTATGCTGTCCAGAAATTCTATATCATTTCCAATCAATAATATGTCATCCACATATAATATTAGAAATGCTACAGAGCTCCCACTCACTTTCTTGTAAATACATGCTTCTCCAAAAGTCTGTATAAAACCATATGCTTTGATCACACTATCAAAACGTTTATTCCAACTCCGAGAGGCTTGCACCAGTCCATAAATGGATCGCTGGAGCTTGCACACTTTGTTAGCTCCCTTTGGATCGATAAAACCTTCAGGTTGCATCATATACAACTCTTCTTCCAGAAATCCATTTAGGAATGTAGTCTTTACATCCATTTGCCAAATTTCATAATCATAAAATGCGGCAATTGCTAACATGATTCAGACGGACTTAAGCATCGCTACGGGTGAGAAGGTCTCATCGTAGTCAACTACTTGAACTTGTCGAAAACCTTTTGCAACAAGTCGAGCTTTGTAGATAGTAACATTACCGTCAGCGTCTATCTTCTTCTTGAAGATCCATTTGTTCTCGATGGCTTGTCGATCATCGGGCAAGTCAACCAAAGTCCACACTTTGTTCTCATACATGTATCCCATCTCAGATTTCATGGCCTCAAGCAGTTTTGCGGAATCTAGGCTCATAATCGCTTCCTCATAGTTCGTAGGTTCGTCATGGTCAAGTAACATGACCTCCATAACTGGATTACCGTACCACTCTGGTGCGGATCTTTCTCTGGTTGACCTATGCTACGTCTTGAGCTTGCGTTGGTTTTCCCCGAAGAGGAAGGGATGATGCAACAGAGTAGCGTAAGTATTTCCCTCAGTTTTTGAGAACCAAGGTATCAATCCAGTAGGAGGCCACGCTCAAATCCCTCGTACCTGCACAAAACAATAGCTACTCGCAAGCAACGCGATTAGGGGTTGTCAATCCCTTCACGGTCACTTACGAGAGTGAGATCTGATAGATATAATATTTTTGGTATTTTTGGTATAAAGATGCAAAGTGAAAAGTAAAGGCAAAGTAAAAAGCAAAACAAGATTAAAGTGATGGAGATTAATATGATGAGAATAGACCCGGGGGCCATAGGTTTCACTAGTGGCTTCTCTCAAGAGCATAAGTATTCTATGATGGGTGAACAAATTACTGTTGAGCAATCGACAGAATTGAGCATAGCTATGAGAATATCTAGGCATGATCATGTATATAGGCATCACATCCGTGACAAGTAGACCAAAACGATTCTGCATCTACTACTATTACTCCACTCATCGACCGCTATCCAGCATGCATCTAGAGTATTAAGTTAAAAACAGAGTAACGACTTAAGCAAGATGTTATGATGTAGAGAGATAAATTCATGCAATATGAAAAAAAAAACCATCTTGTTATCCTCGATGGCAACGATACAATACGTGCCTTGCTGCCCCTTCTGTCACTGGGAAAGGACACCGCAAGATCGAACCCAAAGCTAAGCACTTCTCCCATGGCAAGAACTACCAATCTAGTTGGCCAAACCAAACAGATAATTCGAAGAGACTTGCAAAGATAACCAATCATACATAAAAGAATTCAGAGAAGATTCAAATATTATTCATAGATAGACTTGATCATAAACCCACAATTCATCGGTCTCAACAAACACACCGCAAAAACAAGATTACATCGAATAGATCTCCACAAGAGAGGGGGAGAACTTTGTATTGAGATCCAAAAAGAGAGAAGAAGCCATCTAGCTACTAACTATGGACCCGAAGGTCTGAGGTAAACTACTCACACTTCATCGGAGAGGCTATGATGATGTAGAAGCCCTCCGTGATGACGGCCCTCTCCGGTGGAGCTCCGGAACAGGCCCCAAGATGGGATCTCGTGGATACAGAAAGTTGCGGCGGTGGAATTAGGTTTTTGGCTCCATCTCTGTTCGTTTGGGGGTACGTAGGTGAAGGAAATATGCCCTAGAGGCAATAGTAAAGTTATTATTTATTTCCTTATATCATGATAAATGTTTATTATTCATGCTAGAATTTTATTAACCGGAAACATAATACATGTGTGAATACATAGACAAACAGAGTGTCACTAGTATGCCTCTACTTGACTAGCTCGTTGATCGAAGATGGTTATGTTTCCTAGCCATAGACATGAGTTGTGATTTGATTAACGGGATCACATCATTAGGAGAATGATGTGATTGACTTGACCCATTCCATAAGCTTAGCACTTGATCATTTAGTTTGTTGCTATTGCTTTCTTCATAACTTATACATGTTCCTATGACTATGAGATATGCAACTCCCGTTTACGGTAGGAACACTTTGTGTGGTACCAAACGTCACAATGTAACTGGGTGATTATAAAGGTGCTCTACAGGTGTCTCCGAAGGTACTTGTTGGGTTGGCGTATTTTGAGATTAGGATTTGTCACTCCGACTGTCGAAGAGGTATCTCTGGGCCCTCTCGATAATGCACATCACTTAAGCCTTGCAAGCATTGCAACTAATGAGTTAGTTGCGGGATGATGTATTACGGAACGAGTAAAGAGACTTGCAAGTAACGAGATTGAACTAGGTATTGAGATACCGACGATCGAATCTCGGGCAAGTAACATACCGATGACAAAGGGAACAACGTATATTGTTATGCGGTCTGACCGATAAAGATCTTCGTAGAAAATGTAGGAGCCAATATGAGCATCCAGGTTCCGCTATTGGTTATTGACCTGAGACATGTCTCGGTCATGTCTACATTGTTCTCGAACCCGTAGGGTCCGCACGCTTAACGTTACGATGACAGTTTCATTATGAGTTTATATATTTTGATATACCGAAGGTTGTTCGGAGTCCCGGATATGATCACGGACATGACGAGGAGTCTCAAAATGGTCGAGACATGAAGATTGATATATTGGAAGCCTATGTTTGGACATCGGAAGTGTTCCGGGTGAAATCGGCATTTTACCGGAGTACCGAGAGGTTATCGGAACCCCCGGTAACCTAATGGGCCTTAATGGGCCTAGTGGAGGAAGTGGAGAGGAGGCCAAGGGGCAGCCGCGCGCCCTTCCCCCAGTCCGAATTGGACAAGGAGGGGGGTCGGCGCCCCCCCTTTCCTTTTCCCTCTCTCTCCTTCCCCCCAAGTCCTAGTCCAACATGGAAAGGGGGGGGGGAGTCCTACTCCTCCTGGCGTGCCCCTTGCCTGGCTGCACCTCCTCCCCCTTTCTCCTTTATATACAGGGGCAGGGGGCACCCCAGAGAAATAGTTGATCATTGATCTCTTAGCCGTGTGCGGTGCCCCCCTCCACCATAGTCCTCGATAATATTGTAGTGGTGCTTAGGCGAAGCCCTGCGACAGTAGAACATCAAGATCGTCACCACGCCGTCATGCTGATGGAACCCTTCCCCGACATTCTGCTGGATCGGAGTCCGGGGATCGTCATCGAGCTGAACGTGTGCTAGAACTCGGAGGTGCCGTAGTTTCGGTGCTTGATCGGTTGGGCCGTGAAGACGTACGACTACATCAACCGCATTGTGCTAACGCTTCCGCTTTCGGTCTACGAGGGTACGTGGAAAACACTCTCCCCTCTCGTTGCTATGCATCACCATGATCTTGCGTGTGCGTAGGAATTTTTTTGAAATTACTACGTTCCCCAATAGTAGGTATATATAGGAGGAAGGAGTACGTCGGTGGAGCATCGAGGGGCCCACGAGGCAGGGGGCGTGCCCTAGGGGGGGGGCGCCCCCCACCCTCGTGACCGCCTCTCTGATGCCTTGGCATAGGGTCCAAGTCTCGTGGATCACGTTCGGTGAGAAAATCACGTTCCCGAAGGTTTTATTCCGTTTGGACTCCGTTTGATATTCTGTTTCTTCGAAATACTGAAATAGGAAAAAAACAGCAATTCTGGGCTAGGCCTCCGGTTAATAGGTTAGTCCCAAAAATAATATAGAAGTGGAAAATAAAGCCCAATATAGTCCAAAACAGTAGATAATATAGCATGGAGCAATCAAAAATTATAGATACGTTGGAGACGTATCAGGCATCCCCAAGCTTAATTCCTGGTCGTCCTCGAGTAGGTAAATGATAAAAAGAGAATTTTTGATGCGGAGTGCTACTTGGCATAATTTCAATGCAAATCTTCTTAATTGTGATATGAATATTCAGATTCGAAATATTCAAGACACAAGTTTATATTGACATAAAAATAATAATACTTCAAGCATACTAACAAAGCAATTATGTCTTCTCAAAATAACATGGCCAAAGAAAGTTATCCCTACAAAATCATATAGTCTGGCTATGCTCTATCTTCACCACACAAAGTATTTAAATCATGCACAACCCCGATGACAAGCCAAGCAATTGTTTCATACTCTAACTTTTTCAAAACTTTTTGAATCTTCACGCAATACATGAGCGTGATCCATGGATATAGCACTATAGGTGGAATAGAATGGTGGTTGTGGAGAAGACAAAAAGGAGGGGAAGATAGTCTCACATCAACTAGGCGTATCAACGGGCTATGGAGATGCCCATCAATAGATATCAATGTGAGTGAGTAGGGATTGCCATGCAACGGATGCACTAGAGCTATAAGTATATGAAAGCTCAAAAAGAAACTAAGTGGGTGTGCATCCAACTTGCTTGCTCATGACGACCTAGGGCAATTTGAGGAAGCCCATCATTGGAATATACAAGCCAAGTTCTATAATGTAAAATTCCCACTAGTATATGAAAGTGATAACATGAGAGACTCTCTACTATGAAGATCATGGTGCTACTTTGAAGCACAAGTGTGGTAAAAGGATAGTAGCATTGCCCCTTTTTATTTATTTTCTCTTCTTTTTTTGGGCCTTTTTTTCTTTGGGCTTTTTTTGGGACAATGCTCTATTAAATGATGATCATCACACTTTTATTTATTTACAACTCAATGATTACAACTCGATTCTAAAACAAAGTATGACTCTATATGGATGCCTCCGGCGGTGTACCGGGATATGCAATGAATCAAGAGTGACAAGTATGAAAAAATTATGAATGGTGGCTTTGCCAGAAATACTATGTCAACTACATGATCATGCTAAGCAATATGACAATGATGAATGTGTCATGATGAACTAGATGGTGGAAAGTTGCATGGCAATATATCTCGGAATGGCTATGGAAATGCCATAATAGGTAGGTATGGTGGCTGTTTTGAGGAAAGTATATGGTAGGTGTATGATACCGGCGAAAGGTGCACGGTATTAGAGAGGCTAGCAAAGGTGGAAGGGTGAGAGTGCGTATGATCCATGGACTCAATATTAGTCATAAAGAACTCATATACTTATTGCAAAAATCTAGAAGTTATGAAAGCAAAGTATTACGCGCATGCTCCTAGGGGGATAGATTGGTAGGAAAAGACCATCGCTCGTCCCCGACCACCACTCATAAGGAAGACAATCAATAAATAAATCATGCTCCGACTTCATCACATAACGGTTCACCATACGTGCATGCTACGGGAATCACAAACTTTAACACAAGTATTCTTTAAATTCACAACTACTCAACTAGCATGACTTTAATATTATCACCTCCATATCTCAAAACAATTATCATGCTTCAATCTTTTCTTAGTATTCAACACACTCAAAAGAAAGTTTCACAAATCTTGAATACCAAGAATATTATTATTAAGCAAATTACCATGCTATTAAGACTCTCAAAATAATTTAGGTGAAGCATGAGAGATCAATAGTTTCTTTAAAACAAATCCACCACCGTGCTCTAAAAGATCTAAGTGAAGCACATAGAGCAAAATTATAACGCTCAAAAGATATAAGTGAAGCACATAGAGCAAAACTACTTAGCTCAAAAGATATAAGTGAAGCACATAGAGTAAAACTACTTAGCTCAAAAGATATAAGTGAAGCACATAGAGCAAAACTACATAGCTCAAAAGATATAAGTGAAGCACATAGAGTATTCTATCAAATTTTAATTCATGTATGGCTCTCTCAAAAGGTGTGTACAACAAGGATGATTGTGGCATACTAAAACACAAAGACACAAATAATACAAGACGCTCCAAGCAAAACACATATCATGTTGGTGAATAAAAATATAGCTCCAAGTAAATTACCGATGGAAGTGGACGAAAGAGGGGATGCCTTCCGGGGCATCCCCAAGCTTTGACTTTTTGGTGTTGTCGGTGTCAAAACCGGCGGATCTCGGGTAGGGGGTCCCGAACTGTGTGTCTAGGCCGGATGGTAACAGGAGGCAAGGGACACGAAGTTTTACCCAGGTTCGGGCCCTCTTGATGGAGGTAAAACCCTACGTCCTGCTTGATTAATATTGATGATATGGGTAGTACAAGAGTAGATCTACCACGAGATCAGAGAGGCTAAACCCTAGAAGTTAGCCTATGGTATGATTGTTGTTGTGTATGTTGTCCTACGGACTAAAACCCTCCAGTTTATATAGACACCGGAGAGGGTTAGGGTTACACAAACTCGGTTACAATGGTAGGAGATCTACATATCCGTATCGCCAAGCTTGCCTTCCACGCCAAGGAAAGTCCCTTCCAGACACGGGATGAAGTCTTCAATCTTGTATCTTCATAGTCCAGGAGTCCGGCTGAAGGTATAGTTCGGCCATCCGGACACCCCCTAATCCAGGACTCCCTCAGTAGCCCCTGAACCAGGCTTCAATGACGACGAGTCCGGTGCGCAGATTGTCTTCGGCATTGCAAGGCGGGTTCCTCCTCCAAGTACTTTGTAGAAGATTTTGAACACAAAGATAGTGTCCGGCTCTGCAAAATAAGTTTCCACATATTGCCATAGAGAGAATAATATTTACACAAATCTAATCTGCTGACGTACTCTGTAGTGTGACACACCATGGCCAAGCCTTTATCCGAGTTGTTTCATTATCCCACCTCAGCGCGTCATGCGAGGCGGTTTCCTTGGCACGTCTTGTTAAAGCAGAGATCGTGTCCCCTTATTCCGGGATTCTCATCAATACGGGCGTGGGTAACCCAACCGCTTCTAGGACTCCTAGATTATAGGCAAGTCCAAACGGACATGGAGAGGACGCTTGATATTCACCCTCTTTATAAAGGGACAAGGCTTTTATTTTTCCCTCCCGTGCTCAATCGAATCCTTCCCCCACCTCAAGATCAAACGCCCAAAGTTCAGGTCAGGTGCCCCGAACCTTCAGTCATGTCAGGATCTAGCCTTCAAGGCCGATGGGTGCCTTCCTCCGTCACGGAAGAAGACATCAAAAAGTTGAGGGAGGCCAGATATCTTACCGCCGAGATTTTGCATCGGCTGCCTCCCCGAGGGCAGGCTGTTCCCACCCCCGAACCCAACGAGAACGTCGTGTTCGTCTCCCACTTCCTCCGAGGTCTAGGCCTTGCTCTGGATCCTTTCGTCAGGGGTTTGATGTTTTATTACGGGCTAGACTTCCATGATCTAGCTTTGGACTCCTTTCTTCATATCACGACATTTATTGTCGTGTGCGAGGCCTTCCTCCGGGTTACCCCTCACTTTGGCCTATGGCTCAAGACCTTTGAAGTAAAGCCGAAGATGATCGAGGGGCAACATGCAGCGTGTGGAGGTGCCTCAATACGCAAGATGACGGGAGCTCCGTGGCCCAAAGGTTCCATCCCAGAGGTGTCTGAATTGTGGCAGCAGGAGTGGTTCTACATCACGGCTCCTAGAAGTGCCAAGTGGGCGGCCGCCCCTGTTTTCCGCTCGGGCCCTCCACCACGACTGATGTCATGGATCAGCAGAGGTCTGAGCTGGGGTCCAGCCAAGGACGTGCCTATACTGCAAAGCCGCATTCGAGATCTCTTCAATGGATATTTCAGTTTGGTTGCGGTAATACAAGTTATGCTGGTTCGTCAAGTCTAGCGTTGCAAACGCTGGCCTCTTCACCTGTGGGAGTTCAATCCCGAGGGACCGCGTGTCATTCAAAATTTTCTCGGCCTGACGCACGAGGAGATGTACAAGTCATTCTTCGGACCTCAGGTGGAGTGTCCGGAAATCACCGAGGACGTGGGCCTGAGTTGTAACCGCGCCGCCGAACAGGTAAGGCATCTTCCGGCCGAACATACTATCTCTCCTTTGTTACGAAGTTATTTCTGAGAGTTCGCTTTTTGACTAGGACTGGCTAACAAAGGCGAAGTTGAGTCGGTGTTTGGCCCCCCTCCCTGAGGGTTTGGAAAATCCGGTATTGGAAAAGATGCTCCAGACCGCACCTTGCCCGGAGCCCTTGAAGGAAGATACTGTGGAGGATAATACGGGCGGACGCGGGCCCCCAACGCTGCCCATTCTAACCGAGGGAGCGAGCATCTCCATGAAGGAAGACGACCAGAAGAGGAAAAGGACTGCACCCGGGGATTCGGAAGCCGAAGCTTCCAAACGGAGAAGAAGTCTCCCATAGAGGGTCCTACCTTGGGGGGCGCTATTGCCGCACAAAGTCCATGGGGGGATCAATTCTCCCGCGAGTCGTAAGTGACCCAAAATACTTTAATAGTACAGATATGCCATCTTTTCCTTCCAAGAAAATAACCACCGCATATATCTTTGAAGTTCGGGCCTTAGCCCCTCTCAAATGAGCTCGTCTTCGGGGGATCTTCTTCCAGAGATGATGGAGAGTGAAACGCCTCCTCCGGACTCCTCTGCTCCGGAAGCGGGCGACCCTGAAGTGTCGTTGTGGAGGGCCTCTCCGAGTCCGGTGAGGCCAGAAGATAATCCCATTGACCCCCGAAGCTCCCAGTGTTCGGCTCCCGAAGAGAGCAGACAAAAGAGTCCGACACCGTCTAGTGTGCGATCGGATGTTCTGAGGGAGTTGGTGGGGCGAGCGGCCATCTCAGATGAACATCGTGTGCTGATGAATACGGTGATGTAGAGAATATCGTCCGCCGAAAGCGGATTGCATGAAGCTTTTATGAGTCTACTGACAGGCTTTGAGGTACGTAAAAGAATGTATGATAGTCCTGCACATGCTAGGTGTGCCCTGTGTAGATAGTAGCCCCCGAGACTCTGGTTGTCGTCGGAAACGATGATGAACAGAGGATCATATTCCCAGGTAATAACCATACTGCCTCTATGTGCAGGTGATGGAAGCTCTGGTGGCTAGCCGGACTAGCGAGTTTGCCCATTTAGAATGGCAGTTGGATGCGGCAGACGCCGACATCGAGCTTGTTAACAAAAGGCTTGACGAGGCACAGGGTAAGTTTCATTATCTGGTAAACGCCACATAGGAAGAGCAGCATGATGCCAGTATCTTTAATATGTTGTGACTGCAGATGGAGCTGCCACTGTTGAAGCCTTGCGGGCAGAACTTGCCCGAGCCAAGGAACAAGCGAGGTTGGGTAATGCGGCTGCTTTGAAGGCGGCCGAAGAGTTGCAAGCCGAGAAGGCTGCGCATGGCGAGAGCCGAGACAAGATGGCCATAGAATTAAAAGCCGCCGCCGACCGTTGCCGGGTTCTTGAAAAGGAAAACCAAGCGAAGGCATCGGACCTTGAGAAGGCTGCTGCGACGAGAAAGGACCTCCGCTCTGCTATGAGGGCAAAGAAGGAGGAGCTGCGGGAAGCCGGGGATATTGTAGCTGGGAAATCCTTTATGTTGCGGAGGAAGTTCGGAGATCCAAGGTATGCCCCTCTGGATGGGCTGTGGAGTTCGGAGGATGTATATATGGATTTGGCGGCGAGCGCTGTCGATGCGGCCAAGTATTTCCAGGGTCAGACGGACCGTGAAGTAGACCAGCTGTTTTGGAGAGAATTCCATTCTCCCGAGCGTCCGCTTTCATTGACTGATCAATTAGCCGAATGGACCGAACTAAATAGGTTGTCCGGACTCTCCATGAGGTCTGTTGTGGACCAGCTATGGCCGGAAAGGTCAAAACCGAACAACTATTTCAGCTTGGTGCAGCAGTTCCTTGACGTGGTGCCACACATTAATGCGATGAAGAGGTCGGTGTGCATAGAGGGCGCACGGATGGCCTTTGCCCATGTTAAAGCATACTGGGCGGAGATGGATGCTACCACTGTTGCAGCGCGGGATTCGGCCATAGGTCAAAGGGCTGCTGAGCACTACTTTGAAGAAGTTCTTGAGGGTGCTCGTTTGATAGAGACCCAGTGCTCAAAAAATATTATGTTTGAGTGATATGTAATCTCATTGTAAGCGAAATGCTTTTATAAATTTTTATAAGGCTATTTTTATACTTTTGCCTGAAAGTAATATGATGCCTCCTGGGCGGCTGTTTATGTATACATGTGTATAACCTGAAAGATTGCAGCCTTCGGCTTCAACCCTCACGCATATAATGCGGAGGTGCTCGCAAAAACACGCGTTCACACTTAACCCAACGTCTTGGTCCTATTAAGGAGGTGATAGCGGAGCGAGCGAGGCAACCGGACTATAATTCTTTAGCACTTTCACTTAGCCATAGGAGTTTGACAGTGGGGCTACTAAATAGCCCCTGGTGGCTCCGCACTTTCTCGATCCCGGGTGCGTACATGCCTGGCCGGAAAACGGCCCTTCGTTAAGGCGGAGGAATTCTAACATTCCAACAGGTCATCGAGTGGTTGACCAGTCTCACGCTATATCATGACAGTCAGTTTTCGGCTTTCTCTACTAACGTGCTCATCCGGATGAACCAGGGCACAATCGCAGTAGTTCTCCTGGTGCTACCTTAGCCGGTAAAGCGGAACGTAAGGCACCAAAACACAGGAGCTGGGCAAACCCAACATTTGACCAAAGACAATGATTCGGAGCTGATGCATATAAGGCCAAACTCGCGATGCCGAACACTCCCTAAGGTATTCGGTCTTAGTGGTATAAACCGGGCCTAAATAATGGCCTTTGTAAGAAGCCCCTTGTGTCCAGGTACGTGCATTGTTCTGGTGTGGCCACATGCCAAGACGTCAACATCCTTCTCAATGGTGGATATGTATCACAAGAGATAGTAAAAAAGGTTTACGCAGGGTCTTAATCTAAAAAGAATCCTTGGAGCGGGTCCCTGCTGCATGTCTGCGCCTGTGTCTCCATTGTGCCGTATCCTGGACGGGTGTAGCACGATGATCGTCTGTAAAAGAGAGGAATTTAGGTGAAAAAGTTGTCGTGCAAAAAGATAGTTTTTAAAGGAAACCATGTATAATTCAAGATGAGGAGAAATTGCCACTTGTCTGCGCGCGTTGAGCCCCTTGTATTGACAAATAGGGGTGTGACCATTTATTCGGTATAAGTAGCGGCGCCGGACTCGATTAGTTGTGTCTGAGGTCTTGACGACCTATTGCATGCTTTCGCTGGTCTGGGCGCCTTTAGTGTGCGGCTGCCAAGACAGCCTCACTCTCTTCGGCGCGCAAAGATTGCTTGATATTTCCGTGCACTGAAATGATGCCACGTGGACCGGGCATCTTGAGTGTGAGGGAGGCCTAGTGTGGTATTGCATTAAAGCGAGCGAAAGCTTCACGTCCGAGCAGTGCTTGATAGCCACTTTGAAACAGAGCGATGTGGAAGGTTAGATGCTCGAGACGGAAGTTATCACCGAATATAACCTGTAGTAGGAGGAAGCCCGTACAACGAGCCCCTGGGCCTGGCGTTACTCCTTTAAAGGTAGTATTGCTATGGCGAATTTGTGTTGGGTCTAACCCCATCCCGCGGATTGTATCCTGATATATTAGGTTTAGACTGCTGCCGCCGTCCATCAAGACTCGTGTGAAGTGATATCCGCCAATTACTGGGTCTAATACCAGGGCAGCCCATCCTGCGTGTCGGATACTTGCTGAGTAATCGCGATGGTCGAAAGTGATCGGTTAAGACGACCAGTGGCAGGACTTTGCGGTGACAGGCACTTGGGTATATTTTCCTGGGAGTGCCGCGTTGTTTTTTCCCTTGATCACGTGTAACACGTTTACTGTTTTGACTTCCGGTGGAAATTTCTTTTGTTCCCCCGTGTCTTGCTTGGGAGGCTCGTTCTCGTCTTCACTTGGTGTATCCTCCCCCTTGTGTACGGTGTTGAGCTTGCCGGACTGCTTGAAGACCCAACATTCTCTGTGGGTATGATTAGCAGGTTTACCAGGGGTACTATGGATCTGACATACTTGGTCCAGAATTTTGTTGAGGCTGAACAGTTCACCCCTGGTGCCTTTAGGGGGCGGCTTTTGACCTGGCCGAGAGCTTTTGAATCCGGCATTTACTGCCGTGCCCTTCGTGTTGTCTTCTTTATTCCGGCGTTTGTTATTGCTGTTGCGCCGTGATTTCCCGTTTCCATCTCTAACTTCAGATGTACTGGGGTCGCTGGTGCTACATCTGGCTAGCCAGCTGTCCTCACCTGCGCAAAAGCGGGTCATGAGGTTTGTTAATGCGGCCATCATTCTCGGCTTATTTTGGCCGAGGTGTCTGGCGAGCCATTCGTCACGGATGCTATGCTTGAAAGATGCCAAGGCTTCGGCGTCCGGACAGTCGACAATCTGGTTCTTTTTAGTAAGAAACCTATTCCAAAGCTTTCGGGCTGACTCTTCGGGCTGTTGAGTTATATGACTCAAATCGTCTGCGTCCGGAGGTCGGACATAAGTCCCTTGAAAATTTGCCCGAAAGGCGTCTTCGAGCTCTTCCCAACTTCCAATGGAGCTTTCGGGGAGGCCTTTGAGCCAGTGACGAGCTGGCCCTTTGAGCTTGAGGGGTAAGTATTTGATGGCGTGGAGATCATCTCCTCGAGCCATATGGATACAAAGGATATAGTCCTCAATCCAGACCACAGGGTCTGTTGTTCCGTCGTATGCCTCTATGTTTACGGGCTTGAATCCCTCTGAAAATTCATGGTCCAGCACCTCATCGGTGAAACATAGAGGGTGTGCGGCACCCCTGTAGCTGGGTGTACCGCGTTGTTTGGATGTTTGTTGTGTCGCATTGTATGCTGGGGCGCGCTTGCGTGGTCCATAGATGGATCTTGTTGCGCCGTCCTTTGGGTGCGAGCCCTCGCATGGGTCGCGTGTTGTATTGTGAGTGGCATCATATGCCGCTCTGTGTTGATAGAGGGGTCGTCTATCCGACCAGGTGGCTGCTTTGATATTTGGTTGTGGGGGGTCTGAGGCCTCCTCATCGAATTCAGGTAGCAGCTTCCGCTTTGGGTAGCTCTTGGAGGGGCGATTGTCGCTGTACATCGCTGCTGTGTTGAGTATTTTACTCCATCTGATGTGGAGTGTGTCTTGCGCAGCCTGGAGCCTTTGCTTCTGCTTTTTCAGACTCCTCGCGGTGGCAACAAGCCTTTTACGGGCAGTCTGCTGCTCCGGGTTCCTGTCCGGCGTTATGTCGTCCGGACCATTATCCTTGATAGGATTTGTTTGTTCGGTTTGATTATCCGGATTGCCTTTGTCCGACAGCGGTTCGCCCTGTTCCAGCGCTGGGTCTGTGTGATCGCTATTTCTGTCGAGGCGGGATTTGGGGCGGCGCTTGCGTCGCCGCTTTGACTGCTTTTCGAGGGAACAAGTCTTCGGTGCGTCCTTTCGCTCCTCGTCGTCATCTTTTGGTGCGTCCATCATGTATACGTCATATGACGAGGTGGCGTTCTAGGGCCCAATAGGCGCTGGTTCTTTATCGTCTCCTTCATCGGCGTCCATACCATCGATGTCCTCGGAGTCGAAGTCGAGCATGTCGGTTAAATCGTCGACAGTGGCTACAAAGTGGGTGGTGGGTGGGCTTTGAATTTCTTCATCGTCCGTATCCCAATATCGCTGACCGTAGTCCGGCCAGGGCTCTCCTGATAAAGAGAGAGACTTTAGTGATTTCATAATATCACCAAAGGGCAAGTGCTGAAAGATGTCCGCGGCAGTAAACTCCATGATCGGCGCCCAATCAGATTCGATCGGCAGAGGCGCGAATGGTTCGGAGTCCAGACAGGAGTCCGGCTCCTTGGAATCACGAGTCTCGCGGAGTGCGGGGCTGGTGTTCGGCTCGATCGCCGTTAGGATCGCAGCCCCCGAGGCGGCGTCCAACCACCCATCCTCGATCGGCGCAGTTGGCTCCGAATTAAGGGTCGAAGCCGATGCGGGTGCGGCCTTCAGGGCACTGTTAGGTGGCAGAGCTAGATCATGCTCGTCGTGGCAGTGCGGCGCGCTCGGCAGTGGCTCGAATCCGTCGAAGATCAAGTCCCCGCGGATGTCTGCCGTGTAGTTTAAACTTCCCAATCTGACCTGACGGCCAGGGGCATAGCTTTCGATCTCCTCCAGATGGCCAAGTGAATTGGCCCGCAGTGCAAAGCCACCGAAGACAGAGATCTGTCCGGGGAGACAAGTTTCACCCTGGACCGCGTCACTATCGATGATCGTAGGAGCCATCAAGCCTGATGGCGACGACACAGAGGAACTCTCAATGAAAGCACCAATGTCGGTGTCAAAACCGGCGGATCTCGGGTAGGGGGTCCCGAACTGTGTGTCTAGGCCGGATGGTAACAGGAGGCAAGGGACACGAAGTTTTACCCAGGTTCGGGCCCTCTTGATGGAGGTAAAACCCTACGTCCTTCTTGATTAATATTGATGATATGGGTAGTACAAGAGTAGATCTACGACGAGATCAGAGAGGCTAAACCCTAGAAGCTAGCCTATGGTATGATTGTTGTTGTGTATGTTGTCCTACGGACTAAAACCCTCCGGTTTATATAGACACCAGAGAGGGTTAGGGTTACACAAAGTCGGTTACAATGGTAGGAGATCTACATATCCATATCTCCAAGCTTGCCTTCCACGCCAAGGAAAGTCCCTTCCGGACACGGGACGAAGTCTTCAATCTTGTATCTTCATAGTCCAGGAGTCCGGCTGAAGGTATAGTCCGGCCATCCGGACACCCCCTAATCCAGGACTCCCTTAGGTGTCCTTGGATTATCTTGGGGGTGCCATGGGCATCCCCAAGCTTAGGCTCCTTCCACTCCTTGTTCCATAATCCATCAAAATAATTCACCCAAAACTTGAAAACTTCACAACACAAAACTCAAAATAGAAAACTCGTGAGCTCCGTTAGCGAAAGAAAACAAAAGACCACTTCAAGGTACTGTAATGAATTCATTCTTTATTTATATTGGTGTTAAACCTACTGTATTCCAACTTATCTATGGATTATAAACTATTTTACTAACCATAGATTCATCAAAATAAGCAAACAACACATGAAAAACATAATCTGTCAAAAATAGAACAGTCTGTAGTAATCTGTAGCTAGCGCAAGATCTGGAACCCCAAAAATTCTAAAATAAATTTCTGGACGTGAGCAATTTATCTATTAATCATATGGAAAAATAATTAACTAAATATCACTCTTCAAATAAAAATTATAGCAGTTCTCGTGAGCGCTAAAGTTTCTGTTTTTTACAGCAAGTTCAACAAGACTTTCCCCAAGTCTTCGCAACGGTTCTACTTGGCACAAACACTAATTAAACACAAAAAACACAACTAAAACAGAGGCTAAATAATTTATTTATTACTAATCAGTAGCAAAAAGCAAGGAATAAAAATAAAATTGGGTCGCCTCCCAACAAGCGCTATCGTTTAACGCCCCTAGCTAGGCATAAAAGCGAGGATAGATCTAGGTATTGCCATCTTTAGTAGGCAATTCTTCGACGAGGCATCTATTTCCCTTAGGAATTTCTTTCTTTCTAGTGATTATCAAATTTTTAGGCACAAGATTGAAAAATTCATTTGTAGCAATCGATTCCTTAATGATAGCAAAAAGATTGGGATGAATACTTATAGATTTAAGATCCGCAGTTTCCTTACTAGATGATTCACCCTTATTTTTAGGAACATACATAAGCTTGGCAATTTTAGTAGGAGGACTTGGAGTATTCTTTACGGAAGAAAAAGCGGTTCCCAAGTTTGTAATGATACCCTCAAGTTTATCAATTCTACTAGATTCTAAGTTTATCTTCTCATTAACTATGGGTTCCTTTTCCTTAATATTTTTCAGAGTCATTCCTACCTTAGATCCATATTGAGTAATTTGATTGTGGATCTTTTTATCTAGATTTTCAATTAATTCAATAGTAGCAACTTTATTTTCAATAATTTCAAGTCTTTGCATAACATGCTCCAAAGTTAACATGGTTCCATTAACCAAAAGAGGTGGTGAGCCAAATAAATTTAGCATAGCATTATAACAATCAAAAGTATGGCTACCCAAGAAGTTCCCTCCGGTAATGGTATCGAGGATATATCTATACCAAGGATTAACACCTACATAAAAATTGCGGAGAAGAACTAAGGTAGATTGCTTCCTGGTAGATCTATTTTGAGCATTGCAAATTCTATACCAAGCATCTTTTAGAGTTTCTCCCTCCCTTTGTTTAAAATTTAGAACTTCACTCTCGGGAGACAATGGAGAAGATATGAGACTAGCCATGGCGACAAGCAAACAAACTAGCACACAAGCAAACGGGCAAAAAGAGGCAAATAGAGAGGGAGGATAGAGAGAGAGAGGGCGAATAAAACGGCAAGGGTGAAGTGGGGGAGAGAAAATGAGAGGAAAATGGCAAATAATGTAATGCGAGAGATAGGGATTGTGATGGGTACTTGGTATGTTGACTTTTTGCGTAGACTCCCCGGCAACGGCGCCAGAAATCCTTCTTGCTACGTCTTGAGCTTGCGTTGGTTTTCCCCGAAGAGGAAGGGATGATGCAGCAGAGTAGCGTAAGTATTTCCCTCAGTTTTTCAGAACCAAGGTATCAATCCAGTAGGAGGCCACGCTCAAGTCCCTCGTACCTGCACAAAACGATAGCTACTCGCAACCAACGCGATTAGGGGTTGTCAATCCCTTCACGGTCACTTACGAGAGTGAGATCTGATAGATATAATATTTTTGGTATTTTTGGTATAAAGATGCAAAGTGAAAAGTAAAGGCAAAGTAAAAAGCAAAACAAGATTAAAGTGATGGAGATTAATATGATGAGAATAGACCCGGGGGCCATAGGTTTCACTAGTGGCTTCTCTCAAGAGCATAAGTATTCTATGGTGGGTGAACAAATTACTGTTGAGCAATTGACAGAATTGAGCATAGTTATGAGAATATCTAGGCATGATCATGTATATAGGCATCACGTCCGTGACAAGTAGACCGAAACGATTCTACATCTACTACTATTACTCCACTCATCGACCGCTATCCAGCATGCATCTAGAGTATTAAGTTAAAAACAGAGTAATGCCTTAAGCAAGATGACATGATGTAGAGAGATAAATTCATGCAATATGAAATAAACCCCATCTTGTTATCCTCGATGGCAACGATACAATATGTGCCTTGCTGCCCCTTCCGTCACTGGGAAAGGACACCGCAAGATCGAACCCAAAGCTAAGAACTTCTCCCATGGCAAGAACTACCAATCTAGTTGGCCAAACCAAACGGATAATTCGAAGAGACTTGCAAAGATAACCAATCATACATAAAAGAATTCAGAGAAGATTCAAATATTATTCATAGATAGACTTGATCATAAACCCACAATTCATCGGTCTCAACAAACACACCGCAAAAATAAGATTACTTCGAATAGATCTCCACAAGAGAGGGGGAGAACTTTGTATTGAGATCCAAAAAGAGAGAAGAAGCCATCTAGCTACTAACTATGGACCCGAAGGTCTGAGGTAAACTACTCACACTTCATCGGAGAGGATATGATGATGTAGAAGCCCTCCGTGATGACGGCCCTCTCTGGCGGAGCTCCGGAATAGGCCCCAAGATGGGATCTCATGGATACAGAAAGTTGCGGCGGTGGAATTAGGTTTTTGGCTCCATCTCTGTTCGTTTGGGGGTACGTAGGTATATATAGAAGGAAGGAGTACGTCGGTGGAGCATCGAGGGGCCCACGAGGCAGGGGGCGCGCCCTAGGGGGGGGCACCCCCCACCCTCGTTACCGCCTCTCTGATGCCTTGGCGTAGGGTCCAAGTCTCCTGGATCACGTTCGGTGAGAAAATCATGTTCCCGAAGGTTTTATTCCGTTTGGACTCCGTTTGATATTCCGTTTCTTCGAAATACTAAAATAGGCAAAAAACAACAATTCTAGGCTGGGCCTCCGGTTAATAGGTTAGTCCCAAAAATAATATAAAAGTGGAAAATAAAGCCCAATATAGTCCAAAACAGTAGATAATATAGCATGGAGCAATCAAAAATTATAGATACGTTGGAGACGTATCAACCTACGAGGTTCGGTAGCAACTTGATCTGAAGTCTCATGATTATCGTCATTAGCTTCCTCACTAATTGGTGTAGATGTCGCAGGAACCGGTTTCTGTGATGAACTACTTTCCAATAAGGGAGCAGGTACAGTTACCTCATCAAGTTCTACTTTCCTCCCACTCACTTCTTTCAAGAGAAACTCCTTCTCTAGAAAGGATCCATTCTTAGCAACGGATATATTGCTTTCGGATCTGTGATAGAAGGTGTACCCAATAGTTTCCTTTGGGTATCCTATGAAGACACATTTCTCCGATTTGGGTTCGAGTTTACCAGGTTGAAGCTTTTTCACATAAGCATCGTTGCTCCAAACTTTAAGAAGCGACAACTTTGCTTTCTTGCCAAACCATAGTGTGATGGCCTGGCTTATTAGGGATGATAGACTACTCATATTAATAAGGAATTCCTTCTTTTCCGGGAGCCCATTCAGACAGAACTCCAATGTTAAGCGTGCTCAGCTTGGAGTAGTGTCAGGATGGGTGACCGACCGGGAAGTTGCTCCCGGGTGCGCACGAGTGAGGACAAAGTGCGCAGAAAAGACTAGTATTGATCCGTGGGGCCAGTCTAGATCCCGCCAGGAGTAACGACCACTGGCGGGTGTGTCCAGGGTGTTACAAGTTGGTATCAGAGCCGACCCTCGTGGTTACACGGATGTTTGCTGATAGGTGCGCGGTCATGTTGTTCATGACGTTTGTGACCCGTCGTGGCACATGGCATGGTACACGTACCGGACTGGATGCATAGATGTATGTGCCAAGAGGGAACGTTCCTGTGGCCCGACGAGGACGTCGGTTCCTCTGAGTGGGGGTTTATGTGATGGTCTGGCTTATTAGGGATGATAGACTACTCATATCAATAAGGAATTCCTTCTTTTCCGGGAGCCCATTCGGACAGAACTCCAAAGTTAAGCATGCTCAGCTTGGAGTAGTGTCAGGATGGGTGACCGACCGAGAAGTTGCTCCCGGGTGCGCACGAGTGAGGACAAAGTGCGCAGAAAAGACTAGTATTGATTTGTGGGGCCAGTCTAGATCCCACCAGGAGTAACGACCACCGGTGGGTGTGTCCGAGGTGTTACACATAGTTCATAAGGCATCGTCTCAACGGATTTTGATGGTGCCCTATTTAACGTGAATGCAGCCGTCTCTAAAGCATAACCCCAAAACGATAGCGGTAAATCAGTAAGAGACATCATAGATTGCACCATATCTAGTAAAGTATGATTATGACGTTCGGACACACCATTACACTGTGGTGTTCCGGGTGGCGTGAGTTGCGAAACTATTCCGCATTGTTTCAAATGTAGGCCAAACTCGTAACTCAAATATTCTCCTCCACGACCAGATCATCGAAACTTTATTTTCTTGTTATGATGATTTTCCACTTCACTCTGAAATTCTTTGAACTTTTCAAATGTTTCAGACTTATGTTTCATTAAGTAGATATACCCATATCTGCTCAAATCATCTGTGAAGGTGAGAAGATAACGATACCCGCCGCGAGCCTCAATATTCATCGGACCACATACATCAGTATGTATGATTTCCAACAAATCTGTTGCTCGCTCCATAGTTCCGGAGAACGGCGTTTTAGTCATCTTGCCCATAAGGCATGGTTCGCAAGTACTAATGATTCATAATCAAGTGATTCCAAAAGTCCATCAGTATGGAGTTTCTTCATGCGCTTCATACCAATATGACCCAAATGGCAGTGCCACAAATAAGTTGCACTATCATTATCAACTCTGCATCTTTTGGCTTCAACATTATGAATATGTGTATCACTACTATCGAGATTCAATAAGAATAGACCACTCTTTAATGGTGCATAACCATAAAAGATATTACTCATATAAATAGAACAACCATTATTCTCAGATTTAAATGAATAACCGTATCGCATCAAACAAGATCCAGATATAATGTTCATGCTTAACGCTGGCACCAAATAACAATTATTTAGGTCTAAAACTAATCCGGAAGGTAGATGTAGAGGTAGCGTGCCGACGGCGATCACATCGACTTTGGAACCATTTCCCACGCGCATCATCACCTCGTCCTTAGCCAGTCTTCGCTTAATCCGCAGTCCCTGTTTTGAGTTGCAAATACTAGCAACTGAACCAATATCAAATACCCAGGTGCTACTGCGAGCTCTGGTAAGGTACACATCAATAACATGTATATCACATATACCTTTGTTCACCTTGCCATCCTTCTTATCCGCCAAATACTTGGGGGCAATTCCGCTTCCAGTGACCAGTCTGTTTGCAGTAGAAGCACTCAGTCTCAGGCTTAGGTCCAGACTTGGGTTCTTCTCCTGAGTAGCACCTTTTTTTGCCGTTCTTCTTGAAGTTCCCCTTTTTCTTCCCTTTGCCCTTTTTCTTGAAACTGGTGGTTTTATTAACCATCAACACTTGATGCTCCTTCTTGATTTCCACATCCGCATCCTTTAGCATTGCGAAGAGCTCGGGAATAGTCTTATTCATCCCTTGCATATTATAGTTCATCACGAAGCTTCTGTAGCTTGGTGGCAGTGATTGAAGAACTCTGTCAATGACACTATCAACGGGAAGATTAACTCCCAGTTGAGTCAAGTGATTATGATACCCAGACATTTTGAGTATATGCTCACTGACATAACTATTCTCCTCCATCTTGCAGCTATAGAACTTATTGGAGACTTCATATGTCTCAATCCGGGCATTTGCTTGAAATATTAACTTCCACCCCTGGAACATCTCATATGCTCCATGACGTTCAAAACGTCGTTGAAGTCCCGGTTCTAACCCGTAAAGCATGGCACACTGAACTATCGAGTAGTCATCAGCTTTACTCTGCCAAACGTTCTTAACGTTGTCAGCAGCATCTGCAGCAGGCCTGCCACCCAGCGGTGCTTCCAGGACATAATTCTTCTGTGCAGCAATGAGGATAATCCTCAAGTTACGGACCCAGTCCGTGTAATTGCTACCATCATCTTTCAACTTTGCTTTCTCAAGGAACACATTAAAGTTCAACTGAACAACAGCACGGGCCATCTATCTACAACAACATAGATAAGCAAAATACTATCAGGTACTAAGTTCATGATAAATTTAAGTTCAATTAATCATATTACTTAAGAACTCCCACTTAGATAGACATCCATCTAATCATCTAAGTGATCACGTGATCCATATCAACTAAACCATAACCGATCATCACGTGAAATGGAGTAGTTTTCAATCGTGAACATCACCATGTTGATCATATCTACTATATGATTCACGCTCGACCTTTCGGTCTCAGTGTTCCGAGGCCATATCTGCATATGCTAGGCTCATCAAGTTTAACCCGAGTATTCTGCGTGTGCAAAACTGGCTTGCACCCGTTGTAGATGGACGTAGAGCTTATCACACCCGACCATCACGTGGTGTCTCGGCACGACGAACTTTGGCAACGGTGCATACTCAGGGAGAACACTTTTATCTTGAAATTTAGTGAGAGATCATCTTATAATGCTACCGTCAAACAAAGCAGAATAAGATGCATAAATGATAAACATCACATGCATTCAATATAAGTGATATGATATGGCCATCATCATCTTGTGCTTGTGATCTTCATCTCCGAAGTACCGTCATGATCACCATCGTCATCGGCGCGACACCTTGATCTCCGTCGTAACATCGTTGTCGTCTCGCCAACTATTGCTTCTATGACTATCGCTACCGCTTAGTGATAAAGTAAAGCAATTACAGGGTGATTGCATTGCATACAATAAAGCGACAACCATATGGCTCCTGCCAGTTGCTGATAACTCCGTTACAAAACATGATCATCTCATACAATAAATATAGCATCATGTCTTGACCATATCATATCACAACATGCCCTGCAAAAACAAGTTAGACGTCCTCTACTTTGTTGTTGCAAGTTTTACGTGGCTGCTACGGGCTGAGCAAGAACTGTTCTTACCTATGCATCAAAACCACAATGATAGTTCGTCAAGTTGGTGCTGTTTTAACCTTCTCAAGGACCGGGCGTAGCCACACTCGGTTCAACTAAAGTTGGAGAAACTGACACCCGTCAGCCACCTGTGTGCAAAGCACGTCAGTAGAACCAGTCTCGCGTAAGCGTACGCGTAGTGTCGGTCGGGGCCGCTTCATCCAACAATACCGCCGAACCAAAGTATGACATGCTGGTAAGCAGTATGACTTGTATCGCCCACAACTCACTTGTGTTCTACTCGTGCATATAACATCTACGCATAAAACCAGGCTCGGATGCCACTGTTGGGGAACATAGTAATTTCAAAAAAATTCCTACGCACACGCAGGATCATGGTGATGCATAGCAACGAGAGGGGAGAGTGTCGTTCACGTACCCTCGTAGACCGTTAAGCGGAAGCGTTATGACAACGCGGTTGATGTAGTGTACGTCTTCACGATCGACCGATCCTCACTACCGAACGTACGGCACCTCCGTGTTCAGCACACGTTCAGCTCGGTGACGTCCCGCGAACTCACGATCAAGTAGAGCTCGGGGAAGAGTTTCGTCAGCACGATGACATGGTGACGATGTTGATGAAGCTACCGCACCAGGGCTTCGCCTAAACACCGCTACAGTATGACCGAGGTGGATTATGGTGGAGGGGGGCACCGTACACGACTGGGAGAGATCTTTGTGATCAACTTGTGTGTCTAGAGGTGCCCCCTGCCCCTGTATATAAAGGATCAAGGGGGAGGCCGGCCGGCCCTTGTTGGCGCGCCTTGGAGGAGGAATCCTCCTCCTAGTTGGAGTAGGATTCCTCCCTTTCCTACTCCTACAAGGAGGGGGAAAGGCAGGGAGAGAAAGAGAAGGAAAGGGGGGCGCCGCCCCCCTTCTCCTAGTCCAATTCGGACAGGGGGAAGGGGCGCGCTGCCTGCCCTAGGCCGGACCCTCTCTCTTTCCCTTATGGCCCAACAAGGCCCATTAGCCCCCGGGAGGTTCCGGTAACCCCTCCGGTACTCCGGTAAAATCGCGATTTCACCCGGAACTATTCCGATGTCCAAATATAGGCTTCCAATATATCAATATTTATGTCTCGACCATTTAGAGACTCCTCGTCATGTCCGTGATCACATCCGGGACTCCAAACTACCTTCGGTACATCAAAACATATAAACTCATAAAACCGATCGTCACAGAACTTTAAGCGTGCGGACCCTACGGGTTCGAGAACTACGTAGACATGACCGAGACACATCTCCGGTCAATAACCAACAGCGGAACCTGGATGATCATATTGGTTCCTACATATTCTACGAAGATCTTTATCGGTCAAACCGCACAACACTATACGTTGTTCTCTTTGTCATCGGTATGTTACTTGCCCGAGATTCGATCATCGGTATCCAATACCTAGTTCAATCTCGTTACCGGCAAGTCTCTTTACTCGTTCCGTAATACATCATCCCGTAACTAACTCATTAGTTATCATGCTTGCAAGGCTTATAGTGATGTGTATTACCGAGAGGGCCTAGAGATACCTCTCCGACAATCGGAGTGACAAATCCTAATCTTGATCTATGCCAACTCAACAAGTACCATCGGAGACACCTGTAGAGCACCTTTATAATCACCCAGTCACGTTGTGACGTTTGTAGCACACAAAGTGTTCCTCCGGTATTCAGGAGTTGCATGATCTCATAGTCATAAGAACATGTATAAGTCATGAAGAAAGCAATAGCAGTAAACAAACGATCAAGTGCTAAGCTAACAGAATGGGTCAAGTCAATCACATCATTCTCCTAATGATGTGATCCCATTGGTCAAATAACATCTCATGTCTATGGTTAGGAAACTTAACCATCTTTGATCAATGAGCTAGTCAAGTAGAGGCATACTAGTGACACTATGTTTGTCTATGTATTCACACATGTATTATGTTTCGGGTTAATACAATTCTAGCATGAATAATAAACATTTATCATGAAATAAGGAAGTAAATAATAAATTTATTATTGCCTGTAGGCCATATTTCCTTCAAACCCCACCTCATAGAGCTGCCACTCAGATTGTTCTCGAGATCGCCATCTCGACGCACAATCAAAAACCATCCGGAACCGCCGCCCCAACGTCCACTGTCCCTGTCGACGAGGAGATCCACGCAAACTGCAACATGCAGACTCTCCAAGACGATGCCTCAAAGAAGGAAATGACATAGCCGCCGTCATCATCCGCTTCGACCAACCGAAGCTAGGGATTTCTCCCGGAGAGTTGTGTAATGGAGCTCCATTGCAACACCTTCAAGAAGGGGAACGATACCATGGCCATGGCGCCGCTATTGCTGGCACTGACCCAAGGTCAGTGCAAGACTTTTGCCCGGAGCTCCCTCACACCTCCGAATCCGAGCAGATACAAAGCACTGCACAGTGCACAATCCCCATGGTCGACTTCCACCGGCTCCACCTCATCCAGCAGCTGCTGCCGCACCTCGCAACCGTGCCGGCAACCACAACATCACCTCCCAGACCCCGCTCGATGCCACAACCACGGCGCCCGAGCCCCTTGTGCAGCTGCTGCCCGGGCCCCCTGCTACCACCGGCTCCGCCGCATGCTGCAGACGCCCCGAGACGACGCCACTGCTCGCGCGCCAACGTAGCCGGCCACCATGACCACCGCAGACCTCCCGGCGCCCCGCCAACCACCTCTGACGATGCGCCCAGCCGCTACCACTCCGAATCCGACCTAGGTCGGCCAGATCCGGCCGCCACATGCCTTCCGCCGCCCCTCTGCCGCGTCCCACCGGCCGCGCCAGAGCAAGGGAACAACACCAAAGGCCGACGCCGCCGGACACTCGAAGCAGCCCCCGCGATGCCAGTCGCCGCCGAATCACGCCCGAGCGGCCGGGATCCGCGCGCCGCGCCACCCAGCGAGGTGCCCCGCCGCCACCCTTACGACAACTATGTATATGCGCATAGCCTGCACAGTCTCCTTTTTGTTAGAGCTCTTCAAAATGGTTTTGGAGACTGTGAATATGGTGCATTTGCTATAGTAGTTTCTCTAAGGTTGAAAACCCCAAACGTCTCATTCACTAAGTTGGATTAGGCAATGGCCATGAACATTAATTAGAGAAGGTATATACATCTAAAAAAGAAGCCAATCCGTATAAGTTTAATATACTTCCTTCATCTCATACTATAAAAGAGATTTTAAGCTACCATAGCTTGAAAAATAATTTCTTTTAAAAAAACTTTCAATCTATTCATTTTCAATCATGACAATACAACGAACGCCAGAAATAATAAAAATTACATGCAGGTCCATATACCACCTAGCAACGACTACAAGTACTGAAGCGAGCCGAAGGCACGCCGCCGTCATCGCTCCTCCCTCGTTGGAGCCGAGCAAAACTTGTTCTAGTAGATAGTTGAAAAGTCGTCGTGTTAAGGTCACATAGGACCAGCGCAGCAAAACAGCAACCGCCGCCGATGAAGAGTAGCATAGATCGAAAGGATTTAACCTGAAGAAACATAAACGTAGACGAACTACGATGAAAAGAAAGGAATCTAAAAAAGAAGCCAATTCATATAAGTTTAATATACTTCCTTCATCTCATACTATAAAAGAGATTTTAATCTACCATAGCTTGAAAACTAATTTCTTTTAAGAAAACTTTCAATCTATTCATCTTCAATCATGACAATACAACGAACGCCAGAAATAATAAAAATAACATTCAGGTCCGTATACCACCTAGCAACGACTACAAGCACTGAAGCGAGCCGAAGGCACGCCGCCGTCATCGCCCCTCCCTCGTTGGAGCCGAACAAAACTTGTTCTAGTAGACAGTTGAAAAGTCGTCGTGTTAAGGTTTCATAGGACCAGCGCAGCAAAACAGCAACCGCCGCCGATGAAGAGTAGTATAGATCGAAAGGATTTAACCTGAAGACGAACTACGATGAAAAGAAAGAAGCAACTAATTAAGACGACTTCCCCCGCAAAAAAAAACTAATTAAGACGACTTATCCACAAAAATAAATAAATAATTAAGACGACTATGCATGGTGTGCATGATTGTCTTGCCCCAGTCTGCACTGGATTACGGATAGAAGAAAAAAAACCAGATGGAGCCACCTATGCCAACGCGCAGCAGCCGCGGCCGTGTCCTCCGCGCGTCCGGGTACAGACCAAATTCTGTACATGGGCTCCACTTGTTCCTCCACCATATTCTTCGATTCTTTGCAGCACACACCACCTCTCCTTCCCATGCGCGCCCGTCCATCACACCACACATACGTGTGACAATGGGACAGGATCCCATTCCAAGCTAGGCAAGACACACGACGCAGTCAACCGGGAGATGCTCGATTTTGACAATAATCGCCGCTGCTGTTGGTAAATATAAATGATGGATACGTATATGTTTGCACCCCCACCAAGGCACGCGTAAGCAGTGCAACTACGCACAAGGCAACGGGCGAATAGCTCCCATGCGACGTCGTTGGTGTGTATTGTCTCTCATGCGACGTTGTTGGTTGTAATAGCTCTCATGCGACATCTGCGTTGAAAAAAATAGCTCCCATGCGACACTGCTGCCTAATCCAAAGACACATGTTTAAAACTCGAATCAGGTGAGCGGGACCCACAGCGCGGGACCCACAGCATGGGACCCACTAACTTATCCAACTCAGCATTGGTCAGGTGAGCGGGACCCACTGCGTGGGACCCACTAACTTATCCAGGTTAGCATTGGTACAAGAGGACACCGAGCCGTGGCCCGAGCCGTGCAGCACCCGAGCCCATCCTCGCCCCCCCCACCCCCCCTCCCCGACCGTTGTTGTTCTTCTTCTCCGGCGACGACGCGCAGCAACGCCGTTCCGGGCCGCGACCTAGCAATGTCGAGCTCCGCTTCAGCCTCCCGCCGCTCATGGCCGCGCTATGGCGCAGTGCCCATGACAAGGTGCCCTGCATGCCCACGTATCGCACCCCTGAAGCGGCTAGTCACAACGACCGACAAGAATGGCAACCTTGGGCGGGAATTCGTGAAATGCGAGAGCAAACCAAAGCAGGGAAAGGTGAGATTTTACTTCTCAATATGCCAATTTTGGTTTTTGTATCCCAATTTCATATCACAATTTTTCCCCATTTTTCATCGGATTTGGGATTTAGGGTTCATCTTTCCAATTTCAGAAATTGAAGCAATGCACCCATTTTGAGTGGCTAGATGAGTACATAGAGCGGATTCAACTGGAGGGTGCATCAGGGGAGCTCGATTTACCGTTGGAGGCGGAGAAGTTGGACAAGTTTGGATCGGGCGCTTCTGGATCTGGGGCCCCTGGATCTGCCCATTCCATTGGGGCTACTGTGGGGGATGCAATAGTGACGGCAGAGCTGAAGAAGCTAAACAAGCAGATGAAGAAACTCATCGAATTGCAGAAGCAGGGCAATTTGATGGGGCTGATGGCCGGACTTTTTTATGTTTGTGTAATTGCTCTCGCATTTGTTTATGTGATGACAATTAGTCGTAAGTGAATAGATTGGGCATCATTTGTAATCCTAATGATATGTATATTTGAATAAAAGTGTTGCGTTGTACGAATTCAGCATGTCCTCTCCACTCTGTTTCGGCCCCGTTTTTTAGTTCTTTAGTTCGTCATCAGTTTCAGTTTCAGTGGTAGAGGGAGAAAAGGAAAAAAAGGTTCGTCCACAGTTGCCCGAAAAGGTCAGGCCCATATAGAAGTTAGGCAGGGCCGAATAGAACATATCCAGGCCCATTGATAAAAGGAGTGCAAAAAAAGTGCACACGGTCATTGACATCGATATATCTTTTCGGCTTTAGATCATTTCACAAATTTTAAGTTTCCTGCAGTCACCTTTTTTGAGATAACTCATCTGATAATTATTTGAGATATTTTTATGCATAAGCTATTTGAGATAATTATTTGAGCAGTCTTTGTGAACCAAAAAAGTTGCAATTGTTTGGTTCTAGTTTATTTCAACCAAGCACCATTTCTTAATATATTTTTTTACTTGTGCTATGGTGTTTTCAAAGTTTTTACTCGTGTGTTTCAACCGAAAAAGGTTGTGCCCCTCTCAAAAAAAGAAGACATCTAGTGTGCCCCTAGTAGCATCTCCTTACAACATAGAGGGGCATCCCCTTACAACCAGGGGCGGATCCATACTTGGTCATGGGTGTACACCCAAATCTTTTGGCTAGACATTTTTATATATGGTGTATACTTTAACACTTACGCATGTCATCAGCACCAGATAATTAGCATTTTTCTTGCCCATTGTCTTCAAATGCATTGTATACCAACTGTATGATTATGTAGTACAGTACATAATCTTTATTGTCAATTTCTTGGGTACGTATATTTTAGATACCGGATCAATTGTTTTTTAGTACACATGGCCACATAAATAAAATGCAATGGAGAAACTTTAGGACCGAAAAAACATATAGATAGATAGAGGGGCATCGGGTACCCTAGTAGCATAGATAGATAAAACATATAGAGGGGCATCCCCCCACTACATATAGTTCATAAAACATGAAAGTAAAATAATTAAAACTAGATATATAAAAGACACGGGCACACACGCCCGAACCAACACAAACACAAACTAGAGCCCCAAACTAGATAGATAGAAGACTCGCCCCTTGAACAACTCCTTGGCCTCTCCTCCTTGCCACTCCTTGGCCCCTCCTCCTTGGGCCCCTCACTTGTCGTCCTCCGGCATCTGGTAGGGGAGGGTGTGCATGCCGTTGGGGTGAGGGAAGATGTGGTGGAAGTTGGTGAAGATGTTGTAGGTCGTGAACGCGATAAACTCGCATCCACACCAGAACACCTCCCCGAGGAGGTGGTGAGCGTCGTAGGGGTTGGTGAAAGTGACGTAGAGGCCGATGACGAAGCCGCTGGGGCCGGCGTTGCCATCGTACTGCTCGTGGAGGTGGAACATGGGCGGAGTGCCCGGAGGGAGGTGGCGGTAGCCGGCTTCGAGGAAGAAGCGAGCCAACTCTCTAGGGCCCCTCCACCTAGAGATGGCCCGCACCCTCAGGCTGTTCTCGACGACGACTCCGGCCGGGTACTGCCTCTCCGGCACAGTGCGAGGGCGACGGTAGGTAGGGCCGTTGAACTGCATGGTGGCTCGAGTGGTGGATTTGGCTCGAAAAGAAGAAGG
The DNA here is from genome assembly GCF_056163025.1 of Triticum urartu. Classification (NCBI taxonomy): domain Eukaryota; kingdom Viridiplantae; phylum Streptophyta; class Magnoliopsida; order Poales; family Poaceae; genus Triticum; species Triticum urartu. The sequence continues at coordinate 634,020,647 of NC_141877.1, read as the reverse complement.
GGAGGAGGCTTGAGAGATGAGTGTGAGAGGATGAGGAAATGGTGCCCTTTTATAGCCGCGTTGCAACCGTGGTCAATGTGTACACGATGCCCCTTCTCGATCTTTTTCTCTTCTCCGTTCGCACTGGCATAAGTAATTGCGGGCATTAATTCAAAAAACGGCGGCCAGAGCATCCAAAGAGGCACGGGCACTTGCATCGGCGGTGACGCCGCGTGGGAAACAGGCCCATTCATCCACGCGTGACACTGAAAAAGGAGCTGCACCACCGACGCGTCCGTCTCGTTCAAACATGCATTTGTTAAAATAGCTTAGATGCGACGTACCTATACGCTGCAACTGCCGTACTCTGCGTCGATGCGTGCATGCAAGCCCGCATGCAAATGGCTAGGCGTTCACGAGCAAAGAATAGCTAGGCTGCGACGTTGCATGGCATGCATGGGACAAGGATGGCCCACATGTCATTGACCCTCTCGCATGCAGCCCATCCCCCCTCTCGACGGCCGTGCGCACGCACGCCAGGCTTTGCCGGGCCCGATCCGCTAGGCCCAACGGTCACTTAGATGCTCCCCCGCTCAACGTTATCTGCTCGTCAGAGAGAAAAAACGATGGCCAATCAGATTGGAGCCCACGGATCGCCCTCGCGGAATCCTTCTAGAAGTCCTATCCGACGGCCGCAGTTTGGCGTTAGGGTTAGATCGACGGTGGACGTTTGGCGCTAGGGTTACATGGGGTTTTGAGGCAGTCAACGGGGTTTTGAAAGGTTTGACCGAACATTCAAATGTGTATAACTAATTCAAAAAAAATCTAAAAAATGAAAAACCTGCGCATATAGCCTTTTTATGTTACATAGTTATGATATAAAATGATAAACTTGATCTAATGATCTTTGCATGAAAAAACCTTCACAAATTGGACTATCTCGACTGAGGTTGCATAGAGTTCAAAGGAGTGAGAAGAGGGTTTGAGGTTTTGAAAATGCAAAAAAATCAAAAAACATCACCTTAGCTTCATTTTGGAGTGACTAAGGAGGATCTGAAGTTATTTTTGCATTTAAAATTTTTAAACTTGTTTTATTGCTGACTTTGTATTAAAGGGTGTTTTTTCAAAAATAAAATAAATAATATGAATACTTATTCAAAAAAAAGGTGAGACTTCGTATTGATCCTATATAGGTATAATATAAGCTAAAAAAATCTTTTTTGGGTGATTTTGAGAAGATCGAAAAAAACTTGCTTAGAAATGGGACCGTTTTCCCTACTTTGGAGCCTGTTTGTACAACATTTTCAGTGACTATGAGTTGGACTTCACAAAAAGGGTTGGATTTATGAACTAAAGTGCATAGTAGTACATAAAACGATGCAACATCACAGAACAAACAAATGAACTTAAAAAATATTGGAGATAGGTTCAAATTTGAATGTCGGTTCAAATTTGAATGTCGGTTCAAATTTGAATTTTATTTCAAGTCAAATCAACATCATAGCACATAAGTTTTCACATGAAAGAACATAAGTTTTCACATCAAATGACAACAAACTTAAGTTTTCACATCAAATTTGAATGATTTCGACTCTATTTCTTTTGCTTCTTTCTACCACTCGATTTCTTCTGCTTTTTTCCACCGTTTGGTTCCACGGCGCATAGTTTGTTGATGCTGATGCTCTTGCTTTTTGGCCCCTTGCAAACTCCACTAGGCCCCCTCAACTTTTTCACCTGACCATGTCCCACTTCTTCAGTTTGCACTTCTTCAGTTTGTACTTCTGCAGATTGAGTAGATGGCACAAATTGTTCAACTACTTCAGTTTGCAACTCAACACTTGGCAGCACAACCTCCAAACATGGCAACATAGTTGTCAAAGCAGATTCACATGGCAGCACAACAATTGCTTCATCTGCAACAGTTTCAGATTGCCCTAGCGTCTGCAAAACAGATTCAGTATGCATCACGTCGTCCAAAACAGAAACACTTAGCTCATGTTCAGCAGTAACAGTTTCAGTTAGCTCCATATCTTTGTCACCAAACATTATCTGCTTAGTGCTCTTCCTTCTATAGCCATTGAGTCTTGCTTTTTTCACTGGCCAGCATTGTTCAACAACAAGAGGTGGGGCTTTTTCTGCACGCTTCCTCCTAAAAAATAAAGCATTTGACTTGGTTAGATACTAGAACAAGTAGCAAAATCAAAAACTTGCAAAAACAGTAACATGAACATACTTTGGCCTCTGAGGAGTGTAGATGCACTTGGATGAACCAATTCTGTGCCCAACTACCTCACACAACTTGCACCTATTTTTGTTACCTTTTTGAGCCCTTTTGGGCTTATCATTCTTTTCCTTTTCCTTTCCCCCTTCTTACTACAACCACCTTTCTCAAACCAAGCTTTGAATCTGCTCTGTTTAGGCCTCCCGGCCTTTCTTCTAGTGACAGGGGGACACAAGGTAAATTCTATTTCCACCTCATGCCACTGAGATTGGTCAGTAAGTGCAGGAATTGGACTTGCATATGCAGCTTTGAATTTTTGTACTGAATAATACTCATGCAAATATGGGTGCATATTTAACCTGGGTTTAGATGCCAAAAAAAGTATGGCATGCTCACATGGTTTTCTAGTGTGTTGCCACTCTTGGCAAGTGCACTCATGCAACTCAGTATTTACCACATGCCTCTTGCCACTCTTTGTATCTCTAACTTCAGCACCCCACAAGGAAGATTTCTCAACAGATAGATGTGAAAGATTTCTACTCCTGTTGACCACCTGTTGTACCACTGCTGGAAGCTTGTCCCCTTCCAAAATATTAGCAATTTTCCTCTCAACTCCCACAAACGCATCATCATGATCCTTATTTGGTCCACCATGTCATGCACAGGCAAGTCTTTCAAATCCTTCACTTTGTTGTTAAAACTTTCTGCCAAGTTGTTATTGATATGATCACATTTTATGGCAGTATTAAAACCTGATCTATACCACAACAGAGAATGGTGGGTGTTCAACCATGAAGCAAATTCATTATCACTACATGATGCCAATATCTTACCAAGGTGATAGGAATGTGTCTGTCTGGTGTAGGATCTTGTTGCTGGCCACATGCGCCCAAATTCATCTCCTCTGAATTTTTTTATCAGATTCATCCACATATGTCCAAAGCACTCCCTCTGCTCAGCATGGGGGAAAACATTTTTTACTGCATTTTCCAACCCTTTACATGCATCTGTGTGGATGGCCAAAGGAGAAACTGGCCCTATGCATCTTTTCAGTTGCATCATGAACCATATCCATGATGCCTCTGTCTCTGATTGAAACATTCCTATTGCAATTGGGAACATCCAGTTGTGTCCATCTAGAGCATTGCATGCAGCCAACTGACCATTCCACTTTCCAGTCAAAAAAGATGAGTCTATGCTCAAATATGGACGACAACCTGCTTTGAATCCATCCATGCAAGGCTTCAAACACATAAAAAACTTGCTGAATAAAACCTTGCCATCCTCTGTTACCTCTGTATCTGTCTCCACCACACTCCCAGGTGACCTCTTCTCCACCTCTGCTTTAAAACTATACAACATCCTAAATGTATTTGCCCAGTCACCATACAATGATTTCATGGCCCTTTGTTTTGCTTTCCACACTGTGGTATATTGCAGCTGGATGGGGTACAGCTTCTCCAAGTCAACTTTAAGCCTCTTTGTAGTAGTGTTTGGAGTCTTGGCTAAAATAGGAGTAATCTTCTCTGTAACCCAAAGCTGTGATGTCATCTTTGAAACTCTCTGTGAAGTGGTCATACATGTATGCTGGTGTGGTATTTGATTTACCCTTACTGTACTTCCATCAGGTTGTAGTCTGGCAGACAAGTACCATTTGCAAGGATTGCCACCACCATCATAACCTTTGCACCAAGCATAAAATTTCTTTCGATCAGTCCACATAGTCTTGGCATCAAACTCTTTTTTCACTGCATAGGTCCTGAAAGACATCCTAAACTCCTTCATGCTTGGCCACAACTTTCCCACCTCAATAACTGGGTTCTCTTTGTCATACAAACAAACCAGCTCATTATCATCTGCATCATCCACATCATCTGCAGCCTCTCTCATCAGCTGTTCTTCATCCTCATTTGCATTTCTAGGGCCTGTGTTACCTTCAGCAGGCAAAGAACTGTCATCCTTCTCCTTATCTTTGTCATCAACTTGAATGCCAAACATTTCGGCCATATCAATGTCGGATATTGGTGTAATGACCAAATCTGTTTTTTCATTCAACTCTACTACATTCCAGTCAACAATAATCTTCCTAGCACCATGGGTTTCCTCCTCTCCATCTGCATCAATCCCTGTATCTTCAGCTACTACAGTCGGTTCAGTCAACAATGCCAACATCTTCTTTTGTGAAACCCACTCATCATCTTCCATCTGTGCAGCCCTCTTTGATTGCACATAACCAACTCTGGAATGAGTTTGCAGATCAATTAGCTCTGCATAAAATGTTACTTGTTTGCTTGCCCACCCTTCTTGCTGATCAATTTCAGCAACCATGGATTCTCCATCTTCAATTCTCACATATTCACCATTATAGTTATCGAAACGTTGCAGACATACCTCTTGTTCTGGACCCCAAACAATACTCTCCCCAATTCTCTCCACCAAATTGCCCACGGCCTTCTCCTTCATGCTCTCCAATTCCTGGGGATCAACATCTGCAAATTCGACATCCAACCTCACGATGGTATCTCTATCAATGTCTTGGACACTGCCATCACTGAGCTTGGCTTTACAGGGAAAAATTCCACTATAATTGCGAATGTGGTGGCAGAACTTGAACCTCCCCTGTTTTGTCAATGGCAGGCAGCGGCGGCAGTCACTACCAAATCGAGTTCGATTCTAAATCGCCAAGAAAAGAGGGTGGCATTACCGATTTGAAGCACTGTCTCCTCGCTCCATCTCATCCAGCCCTCGCTCCATCTCCTATCCAATCGAGATTCTAAAACGCCAAGAAACAGGGGCAGCATGAGGCCACAGATTTATCCAAAATTCAGTGGAATGGGAGTAGTGTTTGGAAAATACTCACTCGCAATAGCCGATGCAGAGATAGGCGCTCCACCACCGGGCCGCGGAGAAGAAACAACCCCCGGATCCAATGGAGCCCGATTCTAAATCGCCAAGAAACAAAGGGCAGCATGAGGCCACAGATCCCCCAAAATTCTGGGGAGTGGGACTAGGGTTTCGGGCTCACCTCGCAATAGCTCTGCCGCTGCCGAGAAATGCGCTCCACCACCGCGGAGAAGAAACCGCTGCCGGAGAAGATGCTTACGGCGGCGCCGCTCGCTCAGTCCAGCACGGGCGAGTCGAGCACGGTCACACAGTCCCAGGTCGAGTCGTGGACGGTTGACTCTTGTCTACGTAGCCATAGGTGGACCCCACCAGTCAGAGCACATAACCCCCAGTGTCCTAACCAAACCTCAGCCTAACTAACAGCCAACTAGCCGCGTAAATGGTGTGTCGCATGGGAGCTATTTTTTCCAACGCAGATGTCGCATGAGAGCTATTACAGCCAACAACGTCGCATGAGAGACAGTTCACATCAACGACGTCGCATGGGAGCTATTCGCCCCAAGGCAACTACATACCTAACCTACCTCAACTCTCTCGAGAGTATAGAAATTGTCCTCAACTTCGAAAACACCAAAATTTTAGTCCCTCCGTTTTTAAAACCGGATAAATTTAGCACCTCCTACCAGCCATCGTACCGCTGCTCCTTTTGAGCACACCGAGCAGCCACACACCGCTGGGAGCTGGCCATAGCCATCGTACCTCCGTTACCACCCCCAAGTATACCCTCGTCCCTGCTTGTTGGTCGAGTTGCACTCCGCCGTCCAATGGTTATCGCGTCTACAGAACTACCACTTGCGGCATCCACTGCTCGATGCGTGTGTCGCTAGAAGAAACGCTGCTAGCCCCGTGCCTGCTCACCTTTTGTTAAACGACTAGGATAGCTCTCAATGTGTCTTCACTGACAGTACATTAGAAACCCGTCAGTGATGGACCTCCTCTCTTATCGATTAACACTAAGCAGTCAATGATGAGGGTTTAGTAATATGCCGATCTGTAGTAGTGAATGGAAGACGGCAACTGTGGCTCTTATTCCAGATCCAGAGTCGTGTCGTCGCCCCTGGCTGAACGCACAGCTCCGCCTCAGACCTGTTGGCCTGGGTGCACCTCGGTCTTCGGCCCAGACACCTGCCATCTCCTCCCACCTCTCCATGTTTCCGCAAGCTCCTCCCAGCTCTGTTCGTCCTAGCCCTGCAAGAACAAACGAACCGAGCTGAACCATGGCCTCGTCGACAACGAGCGGGAGCCATAGTAGCTTGTCCTACTTGTTCCACACCTCCACGTCATTGAGCAGGTGCAGGTGCTCTGCTCGATGAAATTCTGCCAAGAATTAGATAAAAAGAAGAAGAAGCAGATGAAGAGGAAGGGGATGAGGAGCCACGTGTGGTGTGCTAGACAAAATTACGCTGAGAATTAGATAAAAATAGGAAGCAGAAGAGGGGGGAACATGACCAGCGACAGCAACCGATTGTAATGGAGACCAAGTTCTGTAGGTTAGCAAGAGGACGAGTGTCGTTGTGCTGGTGCTCACACCCTAGAACGTCACGACGTTGTGCCACCGTGGTGCGTGGTCGACTGGTCGAGTGCTTAGGCACCCTGGCAAGGCCAACAAGGTGCTCAAGTGGCATTGGGTGTCGTCGCCGACTGGCCGAGCCTAGCGGGCGAGCCTCACGTTGGAGGCTTGGGGCTGAAATCATCAGTGAGGAGGATTTTGGAGGGATTGAGGTCGCGGTAGATCACCAGTGATGTCACCGCCTCGTGGAGGTACTTGATGCCCCTGGTGGTGCCTTGTGCAATCGTGACGGGGGCGGTTGAGGAAGCAAAATTATCTAGTTTGAGAAGTTGAGGGACTAAAGTTTGCTAGTTTTGGAGTTGAGGGTTCATCTCTAAACTTTGGAGAGAGTTGAGAGGAAAAATATACTTTTCCCCTTTTTAACAGAGATTTGTTCCCCCTACTCCATTTGACCATGTCGACCAAAAAACAAGAGTAGTCGACCAAAAAATGCACATGCTCATTTTTATTACAAACCAAGTGATAATGAGAAAGCAAACGAGTAGCTCCTTGCCAAAACATTGCAGATAATCAATCTTCACGTAGGAACCATTTGATGTTGGCCACAAGCAATTAACATCGTTGCTCATTAGTCACATCCAGTGGAAGGATTGGTGATGCAGGGCAAAGACCATGGTGGCCCAATCTTTAACAATCTTGGAGGGGAACACGAGGAACTCTCAAGAACACAAGGAAGAATAGTCAAGGCAAGATCCAAATCACACATCCACTCTCCAGAAAAATCCAGGTGAGATCACAAGGTACACAATCAGTAAAGGGAAACAAGTAACAAGGCAACACTACTGCAGAAACGAACAACATTGACCGGCCAATTTGTATCATCATAGACGCGCTTCTGGCCGGTCAGTAGCTAGGGGTCAGCGATTGATGAGGTTATCTCCCACTAGGCAGGCCCATGGTGACCTAAAACTTAGCAGAAGCCCCATGGAGGCCCAAGCTCATGTTCATCAAGTACCAATATACTATCCTGCATGATGGAGGTCTAGTCACTCGGGGCTTGCTATCCAGGTGGATATTGTTGGGGAACGCAGTATTTCAAAAAAATTCCTACGATCACGTAAGATCTATCTAGGAGATGCATAGAAACGAGGCGGGAGAGTGTGTCCACGTACCGTCATAGACCGAAAGCGGAAGTGTTTAGTAACGCGGTTGATGTAGTCGAATGTCTTCACGATCCAAGTACCGAGCGTACGGCACCTCCGTGTTCAGCACGCGTTCAACACGATGACGTCCCTCGAGCTCTTGATCCAGTTGAGGACGAGGGAGAGTTCCGTCAGCACGACGGCGTGGCGACAGTGATGATGGTGTTACCGGCGTAGGGCTTCGCCTAAGCACTACGATGATATGACCGAGGTGTTAAACTGTGGAGGGGGCACCGCACACGGCTAAGAGATTGTCTGTTGTCCTTTGGGGTGCCTCCTTGCCCACGTATATAAAGGAGGGGGGGGGGGAGGAGGAGGCCGGCCAAGTAGGGGCTCCCCTATAGGGGGAGTCCAACTAGGATTCCCAATCCTAGTTGGAGTCCCCTTCCTTTTTCCAAGAGGGGGAGAGGGGGAAGGAGTAGGAGAGGGAGAAGGAAAGAGGGGGGGGGGGGGGCGCCGCCCCTCCCTAGTCCAATCCGGACTTGCCATGGGGGGGGGGGGGGCGCACGGCCTCCCATGTGGCCCTCCTCTCCTTTCCACTAAGGCCCATGAAGGCCCACTACTTCCCTGGGGGGTTCCGGTTGAAGGAAATATACCCTAGAGGCAATAATAAAGTTATTATTTATTTCCTTATATCATGATAAATGTTTATTATTCATGCTAGAATTGTATTAACTGGAAACATAATACATGTGTGAATACATAGACAAACAGAGTGTCACTAGTATGCCTCTACTTGACTAGCTCATTGATCAAAGATGGTTTTGTTTCCTAACCATAGACATGAGTTGTCATTTGATTAACGGGATCACATCATTAGGAGAATGATGTGATTGACTCGACCCATTCCGTTAGCATAGCACTTGATCGTTTAGTTTGTTGCTATTGCTTTCTTCATGACTTATACATGTTCCTATGACTATGAGATTATGCAACTCCCGTTTACCGGAGGAACACCTTGTGTGCCACCAAATGTCACAACGTAACTAGGTGATTATAAAGGTGCTCTACAGGTGTCTCCGAAGGTACTTGTTGGGTTGGCGTATTTCGAGATTAGGATTTGTCACTCCGATTGTCGGAGAGGTATCTCTGGGCCCTCTCGGTAATGCACATCACTTAAGACTTGCAAGCATTGCAACTAATGAGTTAGTTGCAGGATGATGTATTACGGAACGAGTAAAGAGACTTGCCGGTAACGAGATTGAACTAGGTATTGAGATACCGACGATCGAATCTCGGGCAAGTAACATACGGATGACAAAAGGAACAACGTATGTTGTTATGCAGTCTGACCGATAAAGATCTTCGTAGAATATGTGGGAGCCAATATGAGCATCTAGGTTCCGCTATTGTTTATTGACCGGAGACGTGTCTCGGTCATGTCTACATTGTTCTCGAACCCGTAGAGTCCGCACGCTTAAGGTTTCGATGACAGTTATATTATGAGTTTTGATGTACCGAAGGAGTTCGGAGTCCCAGATGAGATCGGGGACATGACGAGGAGTCTCTAAATGGTCGAGACGTAAAGATCGATATATTGGACGACTATATTCGGACATCGGAAAGGTTCCAAGTGATTCGGGTATTTTTCGGAGTACCGGAGAGTTACGGGAATACGTATTGGGCCATACGGGAAAGAAGGAAAAGGCCTCAAGGGTGGCCGCACCCCTCCCCTTGGTCTGGTCTGAATTGGACTAGGGAAGGGGGGCGCCCCCTTCCTTCCTTCTCCTTTTTCCCTTCCTCTTTTCCTATTCCATATGGGAGGTGGAATCCTACTAGGACTAGGGAGTCCTAGTAGGACTCCACACTTGGCGCGCCCCTCCTAGGGCCGGCCTCCTCCTCCCTTGCTCCTTTATATACGGATGTAGGGGGCACCCCAAAGACACAACAATTGATCCTTGAGATCTATTAGCCATGTGATGTGCCCTCCTCCACCATAATCCTCGATAATATTGTAGCGGTGCTTAGGCGAAGCCCTGCGACCGTAGAACATCAAGAGCATCACCACGCCGTCGTGCTGACAGAACTCTTCCCCGACATTCTGCTGGATCGAAGTCCGGGGATCGTCATCGAGCTGAACGTGTGCTAGAACTCGGAGGTGCCGTAGTTTCGGTGCTTGATCGGTTGGGCCGTGAAGACGTACGACTACATCAACCGTGTTGTGCTAACGCTTCCGCTTCCGGTCTACGAGGGTACGTAGACAACACTCTCCCCTCCTGTTGCTATGCATCACCATAATCTTGCGTGTGCGTAGGATTTTTTTTGAAATTACTACGTTCCACAACAGTGGCATCCGAGCCTAGGTTTTATGTGTTGATGTTATGCACGAGTAGAATACAAGTGAGTTGTGGGCGATATAAGTCATACTTCTTATCAGCATGTCATACTTTGGTTCGGCGGTATTGTTGGATGAAGCGGCCTGGACCGACATTACGCGTACGCTTATGCGAGACTGGTTCTACCGACGTGCTTTGCACACAGGTGGCTGGCGGGTGTCAGTTTCTCCAACTTTAGTTGAACCAAGTGTGGCTACACCCGGTCCTTGCGAAGGTTAAAACAACACCAACTTGACAAACTATCATTGTGGTTTTGATGCGTAGGTAAGAACGGTTCTTGCTAAGCCCGTAGCAGCCACGTAAAACTTGCAACAACAAAATAGAGGACGTCTAACTTGTTTTTGAAGGGCATGTTGTGATGTGATATGGTCAAGACATGATGCTAAATTTTATTGTATGAGATGATCATGTTTTGTAACCGAGTTATCGGCAACTTGCAGGAGCCATATGGTTGTCGCTTTATTGTATGCAATGCAATCGCGCTGTAATGCTTTACTTTATCACTAAGCGGTAGCGATAGTCGTGGAAGCATAAGATTGGCGAGACGACAACGATGCTACGATGGAGATCAAGGTGTCACGCCGGTGACGATGGTAATCATGACGGTACTTCGGAGATGGAGATCACAAGTACAAGATGATGATGGCCATATCATATCACTTATATTGATTGCATGTGATGTTTATCTTTTATGCATCTTATCTTGCTTTGATTGACGGTAGCATTATAAGATGATCCCTCACTAAATTATCAAATTATAAGTGTTCTCCCTGAGTATGCACCGTTGCGAAAGTTCTTCGTGCTGAGACACCACGTGATGATCGGGTGTGATAGGCTCTAAGTTTAAATACAACGGGTGCAAAACAGTTGCACACGCGGAATACTCAGGTTAAACTTGACGAGCCTAGCATATAACAGATATGGCCTCGGAACACGGAGACCGAAAGTCGAGTGTGAATCATATAGTAGATATGATCAACATAGTGATGTTCACCATTGAAACTACTCCATCTCACGTGATGATCGGACATGGTTTAGTTGATTTGGATCACGTGATCACTTAGAGGATTAGAGGGATGTCTATCTAAGTGGGAGTTCTTAAGTAATATGATTAATTAAACTTCAATTTATCATGAACTTAGTCCTGGCAGTATTAGCATATCTATGTTGTAGATCAATAGCTCGCATTTAGCTCCCCTGTTTTATTTTTGATATGTTCCTAGAGAAAACTAAGTTGAAAGATGTTAGTAGCAATGATGCAGATTGGATCCGTGATCTGAGGTTTATCCTCATTGCTGCACAGAAGAATTATGTCTTTGATGCACCACTAGGTGACAAACCTATTGCGGGAGCAAATGCAGATGTTATGAACATTTGGCTAGCTCAATATGATGACTACTTGATAGTTTAGTGCACCATGCTTAAACGGCTTAGAATCAGGACTTCAAAGACGTTTTGAACGTCATGGACCATATGAGATGTTCCAGGAGTTGAAGTTAATATTTCAAGCAAATACCCGAGTTGAGAGATATGAAGTCTCCAACAAGTTCTATAGCTAAAAGATGGAGGAGAATAGCTCAAGCAGTGAGCGTGTGCTCAGATTGTCTGGGTACTACAATCGCTTGAATCAAGTGGGAGTTAATCTTCCAGATAAAATAGTGATTGACAGAATTCTCTAGTCACCATCACGAAGTTAGTAGAACTTCATGATGAACTATGATATGCAAGGGATAACGGAAACGATTCCCAAGCTCTTCGTAATGCTGAAATCGACAAAGGTAGAAATCAAGAAAAATATCAAGTGTTGATGGTAGACAAGACCACTAGTTTCAAGAAAAGGGCAAAGGGAAGAAGGGGAACTTCAAGAAGAACGGCAAGCAAGTTGCTGCTCAAGTGAAGAAGCCCAAGTCTGGTCCTAAGCCTGATACTAAGTGCTTCTACTGCAAAGGGACTGATCACTGGAAGCGGAACTGCCCCAAGTATTTGGCGGATAAGAAGGATGGCAAAGTGAACAAAGGTATATTTGATATACAGATTATTGATGTGTATTTTACTAGTGTTCGTAGCAACCCCTCGGTATTTGATACTGGTTCAGTTGCTAAGAGTAGTAACTCGAAAGGGGAGTTGCAGAATGAACATAGACTAGTTAAGGGTGAGATGTGTGTTGGAAGTGGTTCCAAGATTGATATGATCATCATCGCACACTCCCTATACTTTGGGATTAGTGTTGAACCTAAATAAGTGTTATTTGGTGTTTGCATTGAGCATGAATATGATTTGATCATGTTTATTGCAATACGGTTATTCATTTAAGTAAGAGAATAAATTGTTGTTCTGTTTACATGAATAAAACCTTATATGGTTACACACCCAATGAAAATGGTTCGTTGGATCTCGATCATAGTGATACACATATTCATAATATTGAAACCAAAAGATGCAAAGTTAATATGATGGTGCAATTTATTTGTGGCACTGCCGTTTAGGTCATATTGGTGTAAAGCGCATGAAGAAAATCCATGCTGATGGGCTTTTGGAATCACTTGATTATGAATCAGTTGATGCTTGCGAACCATGCCTCATGGGCAAGATGACTAAGACCCCATTCTCCGGAACAATGGAGCGAGCAACAGATTTGTTGGAAATCATACATACTGATGTATGTGGTCCGATGAATATTGAGGCTCGTGATAGGTATCATTACTTTCTGATCTTCACAGATGATTTGAGCAGATATGAGTATATCTACTTGATGAAACACAAGTCTGAAACATTTGAAAAGTTCAAAGAATTTCAGAGTGAAGTGGAGAATCATCGTAACAAAAATAAAAGTTTCTACGATATGATCGCAGAAGTAAAATATTTGAGTTACGAGTTTGGCCTTCAGCTAAAAACAATGTGAAATAGTTTCACTACTCACGCCACCTGGAACACCACAGCATAATGGTGTGTCCGAATGTCGTAACCGTACTTTATTAGATATGGTGCGATCTATGATGTCTTTTACCGATCTACCACTATCGTTTTGGGGTTATGCATTAGAGACAGCTGCATTCACGTTAAATAGGGCACCATCTAAATCCGTTGAGACGACACCGTATGAACTATGGTTTGGCAAGAAACCTAAGCCGTCGTTTCTTAAAGTTTGAGGTTGCAATGCTTATGTGAAAAAGTTTCAATCTGATAAGCTCTAACCCAAATCGGAGAAGTGCGTCTTCATAGGATACCCAAAAGAAAATGTTGGGTACACCTTCTATCACAGATCCGAAGGCAATATATTCGTTGCTTTGAATTGATCCTTTCTAGAAAAGGAGTTTCTCTCGAAAGAAGTGAGTGGGAGGAAAGTAGAACTTGATGAGGTAACTGTACCTGCTCCCTTATTGGAAAGTAGTTCATCACAGAAATTTGTTCCTGTGACTACTACACCGATTAGTGAGGAAGCTAATGATGATGATCATGTAACTTCAGATCAAGTTACTACCGAACCTCGTAGGTAAACCAGAGTGAGATCCGCACCAGAGTGGTACGGTAATCCTGTTCTGGAGGTCATGTTACTTGACCATGACGAGCCTACGAACTATGAGGAAGCGATGATGAGCCCAGATTCTGCGAAATGGCTTGAGGCCATGAAATCTGAGATGAGATCCATGTATGAGAACAAAGTATGGACTTTGATTGACTTGCCCAATAATCGGCGAGCCATTGAGATTAAATGGATCTTCAAGAGGAAGACGAACGCTGATAGTAGTGTTACTATCTACAAAGCTAGAATTGTTGCAAAAAGGTTTTCGACAAGTTCAAGGTGTTGACTACGATGAGAGTTTCTCACTCGTATCTATGCTTAAGTCTGTCTGAATCATGTTAGCAATTGCCGCATTTTATGAAATCTGGCAAATGGATAAACAAAACTACATTCCTTAATGGATTTATTAAAGAAGAGTTGTATATGATGCAACCAGAAGGTTTTGTCAATCCTAAAGGTACTAACAAAATATGCAAGCTCCAGCGATCCATCTATGGACTGGTGCAAGCATCTCGGAGTTGGAATATACGCTTTGATAAGTTGATCAAAGCATATAGTTTTATACAGACTTGCGGTGAAGCCTGTATTTACAAGAAAGTGAGTGGGAGCACTACAACATTTCTGATAAGTATATGTGAAAGACATATTGTTGATCAGAGATAATGTAGAATTATTCTGCAAAGCATAAAGGAATGTTTGAAAGGAGTTTTTCAAAGAAAGACCTCGGTGAAGCTGCTTACATATTGATCATCAAGATCTATAGAGATAGATCAATACGCTTGATAAGTTTTTTCAATGAGTACATACCTTCACAAGATTTTGAAGTAGTTCAAAATGGAACAGTCAAAAAGGAGTTCTTGCCTGTGTTACAAGGTGTGAAGTTGAGTAAGACTCAAAACCCGACCACGGCAGAAGATAGAGAGAGAATGAAAGTCATTCCCTATGCCTCAGCCATAAGTTCTATAAAGTATGCCATGCTGTGTACTAGACCTATTGTATACCCTGCCCTGAGTTTGGCAAAGGAGTACAATAGTGATCTAGGAGTAGATCACTAGACATTGGTCAAAATTATCCTTAGTGGAATAAGGATATGTTTCTCGATTATGGAGGTGACAAAAGGTTCGTCATAAAGGGTTACGTCGATGCAAGTTTTGACACTGATCCAGATGACTCTAGTCTCAATCTGGATACATATTGAAAGTGGGAGCAATTAGCTAGAGTAGCTCCATGCAGAGCATTGTTGACATAGAAATTTGCAAAATACTTACGGATCTGAATGTGGCAGACCCGTTGACTAAACCTCTCTCACAAGCAAAACATGATCACACCTATGGGAGACTATGGGTGTTAATCACATTGTGATGTGAACTATTGATGTTAAATCACATGGCGATGTGAACTAGATTATTGACTCTAGTGCAAGTGGGAGACTGAAGGAAATATGCCCTAGAGGCAATAATAAAGTTATTATTTATTTCCTTATATCATGATAAATGTTTATTATTCATGCTAGAATTGTATTAACTGGAAACATAATACATGTGTGAATACATAGACAAACAGAGTGTCACTAGTATGCCTCTACTTGACTAGCTCGTTGATCAAAGATGGTTATGTTTCCTAACCATAGACATGAGTTATCATTTGATTAACGGGATCACATCATTAGGAGAATGATGTGATTGACTTGACCCATTCCGTTAGCATAGCACTTGATCGTTTAGTTTGCTGCTATTGCTTTCTTCATGACTTATACATGTTCCTATGACTATGAGATTATGCAACTCCCGTTTACCGGAGGAACACTGTGTGTGCCACCAAACGTCACAACGTAAGTGGGTGATTATAAAGGTGCTCTACAGGTGCCTCCGAAGGTACTTGTTGGGTTGGCGTATTTCGAGATTAGGATTTGTCACTCCGATTGTCGGAGAGGTATCTCTGGGCCCTCTCGGTAATGCACATCACTTAAGACTTGCAAGCATTGCAACTAATGAGTTAGTTGCAGGATGATGTATTACGGAACGAGTAAAGAGACTTGCCGGTAACGAGATTGAACTAGGTATTGAGATACCGATGATCGAATTTCGGGCAAGTAACATACCGATGACAAAGGGAACAACGTATGTTGTTATGCGGTCTGACCGATAAAGATCTTCGTAGAATATGTGGGAGCCAATATGAGTATCCAGGTTCCGCTATTGTTTATTGACCGGAGACGTGTCTCGGTCATGTCTACATTGTTCTCGAACCCGTAGGGTCCGCACGCTTAAGGTTTCGATGACAGTTATATTATGAGTTTTGATGTACCGAAGGAGTTCGGAGTCCCGGATGAGATCGGGGACATGACGAGGAGTCTCGAAATGGTCGAGACATAAAGATCGATATATTGGACGACTATATTCGGACATCGGAAAGGTTCCGAGTGATTCGGGTATTTTTCGGAGTACTGGAGAGTTACAGGAATACGTATTGGGCCATACGGGAAAGAAGGAAAAGGGCCTCAAGGCTGGCCGCACCCCTCCCCTTGGTCTGGTCCAAATTGGACTAGGGAAGGGGGGCGCCCCCTTCCTTCCTTCTCCTTTTTCCCTTCCTCTTTTCCTATTCCATATGGGAGGTGGAATCCTACTAGGACTAGGGAGTCCTAGTAGGACTCCACACTTGGCGCGCCCCTCCTAGGGCCGGCCTCCTCCTCCCTTGCTCCTTTATATACGGGTGCAGGGGGCACCCCAAAGACACAACAATTGACCCTTGAGATCTATTAGCCGTGTGCGGTGCCCTCCTCCACCATAATCCTCGATAATATTGTAGCGGTGCTTAGGCGAAGCCCTGCGACGGTAGAACATCAATATCATCACCATGCCGTCGTGCTGACAGAACTCTTCCCCGACATTCTGCTGGATCAAAGTCCGGGGATCGTCATAGAGCTGAACGTGTGCTAGAACTCGGAGGTGCCGTAGTTTCGGTTCTTGATCGGTTGGGCCATGAAGACGTACGACTACATCAACCGCGTTGTGCTAACGCTTCCGCTTCCGGTCTACGAGGGTACGTAGACAACACTCTCCCCTCTCGTTGCTATGCATCACCATGATCTTGCGTGTGCGTAGGATTTTTTTTGAAATTACTACGTTCCACAACACCGGTAACCTCTCGGTACTCCAAAAAATACCCGAATCATTCCGGAACATTCCGATGTCCGAATATAACCTTCCAATATATCAATCTTTACCTGTCGACCATTTTGAGACTTCTCGTCATTTCCGTGATCTCATCCGGGACTCCGAACAATCTTCGGTCATCAAATCACTTAACTCATAATACAAATCGTCATCGAACGTTAAGCGTGCGGACCCTACGGGTTCGAGAACTATGTAGACATGGCCGAGACACATCTCAGGTCAATAACCAATAGCGGAACCTAGATGCTCATATTGGCTCCTACATATTCTTCGAAGATCTTTATTGGTGAAACCGCATAACAACATACGTTATTCCCTTTGTCATTGGTATGCTACTTGCCCGAGATTCGATCGTCGGTATCATCATACCTAGTTCAATATCATTACCAGCAAGTCTCTTTACTTGTTCTGTAATGCATCATCCCGCAACTAACTCTTTAGTCACATTGCTTGCAAGGCTTATAGTGATGTGCATTACCGAGAGGGCCCAGAGATACCTCTCTGATACTCAGAGTGACAAATCCTAATCTCGATCTATGCCAACTCAACAAACACAATCAGAGACACCTGTAGAGCATCTTTATAATCACCCAGTTATGTTATGACGTTTGATAGCACACAAAGTGTTCCTCCAGTATTCGGGAGTTGCATAATCTCATAATCAAAGGAATATGTATAAGTCATGAAGAAAGCAATAGCAATAAAACTAAACAATCATTATGCTAAGCTAACGGATGGATCTTGTCCATCACATCATTCTCTAATGATGTGATCCCATTCATCAAATGACAACACATGTCTATGGTTTGGAAACTTAACCATCTTTGATTAACAAGCTAGTCAAGTAGAGGCATACTAGGGACAATCTGTTTGTCTATGTATTCACACAAGTACTAACTTTCTGGTTGATACAATTCTAGCATGAATAATAAACATTTATCATGATATAAGGATATATAAATAACAACTTTATTATTGCCTCTAGGGTATATTTCCTTTAGTCTCCCACTTGCACTAGAGTCAATGATCTAGATTACATAGTAATGATTCTAACACCCATGGAGTCTTGGTGCTGATCATGTTTTGCTTGTGAGAGAGGCTTAGTCAACGGGTCTGCAACATTCAGATCTGTATGTATTTTGCAAATATCTATTGAATGAAATATGCCCTAGAGGCAATAAAAAAGTTATTATTTATATTTCCTTATATCATGATACATGTTTATTATTCATGATAGAATTGTATTAAACGGAAACTTAGTACATGTGTGAATACATAGACAAACAAAGTGTCCCTAGTATGCCTCTACTTGACTAGCTCATTAATCAAAGATGGTTAAGTTTCCCGACCATAAACATGTGTTGTCATTTGATGAATAGGATCACATCATTAGAGAATGATCTGATGGACAAGACCCGTCCGTTAGCTTAGCATAATGATTGTTTAGTTTTATTGCTATTGCTTTCTTCATGACTTATACATGTTCCTCTGACTATGAGTTATGCAACTCCCGAATACCGGAGGAACACCTTGTGTGCTATCAAACGTCACAACGTAACTGGGTGATTATAAAGATGCTTTACAGGTGTCTCCGATGGAGTTTGTTGAGTTGGCATAGATCGAGATTAGGATTTGTCACTCCATGTATCGGAGAGGTATCTCTGGGCCCTCTCGGTAATACACATCACTATAAGGCTTGAAAGAAATGTGACTAATGAGTTAGTTACAGGATGATGTATTACAGAATGAGTAAAGAGACTTGCCGGTAACAAGATTGAACTAGGTATGAGGATACCGACGATCGAATCTCGAGAAAGTAACATACCAATGACAAAGGGAATAACGTATGTTGTTATGTGGTTTGACCGATAAAGATCTTCATAGAATATGTAGGAGCCAATATGAGCATCCAGGTTCCGCTATTGGTTATTGACCAGAGATGTGTCTCGGTCATGTCTACATAGTTCTCGAACCAGTAGGGTCCGCACGCTTAACGTTCGATGACGATTTGTATTATGAGTTATGTGATTTGATAACCGAAGATTGTTCGGAGTCCCGGATGAGATAACGAACATGATGAGGAGTCTCGAAATGGTCGAGAGGTAAAGATTCATAGATTGGAAGGTTATATTCGGACATCGGAATTGTTCCGAGTGATCCAGGTATTTTTCCGGAGTACCGACGGGTTACCGGAACCCCTGGGGAAGTTAATGGGCCTTAGTGGGCTTTAGTGGAGAGAGGGAAGAAGGGACACGAGGTGGCGCGCCTCCCCCTACCCAAACCGAATTGGACAAGGTGTGGGGGCATGGCCCCCTCCTTCCTTTCCCTCAGATGGAAGAAAACAAAAGGGGGGCGAATCCTACTTGGACCAGGAGTCCAAGTAGGACTCCCCCCTAAGCGCCCCTCCTGGCCGTTGGCCTCTCTCCCTCCCTCCTTTATATACGTGGCCAGGGGCACCACAATAGAACAACAAACATCTCTTAGCCGTGTGCGGTGCCCCCTGCAATGTTTACCACCTTGGTCATATCATCGTAGTGCTTAGGCGAACCCCTGCGCCAGTAACTTCATCATCACCGTCACCACGCCGTTGTGCTGACAGAACTCTCCCTCGTCCTGAACTGGATCAAGAGCTCGGGGGACGTCATCGTGCTGAACGTGTGCAGAACACGGAGGTGTCATACGTTCGGTATTTGGATCGTGAAGATGTTTGACTACATCAACCGCGTTACTAAATGCTTCCTCTTTTGGTCTACGAGGGTATGTGGACACACTCTCCCTGTCCTTGCTATGCATCTCCTAGATAGATCTTGCGTGATTGTAGGATTTTTTTTTGAAATACTATGTTCCCCAACAGTGGCATCCGAGCTAGGTCTATGTGTAGATGTTATATGCACGAGTAGAACACAAAGAGTTGTGGGAGATAATAGTCATACTGCTTACCACCAATGTCGGTGTCAAAACCGGCGGATCTCGGGTAGGGGGTCCCGAACTGTGCGTCTAAGGCGGTTGGTAACAGGAGGCGGGGGACACGATGTTTACCCAGGTTCGGGCCCTCTCGATGGAGGTAATACCCTACTTCCTGCTTGATTGATCTTGATGATATGAGTATTACAAGAGTTGATCTACCACGAGATCGTAGAGGTTAAACCCTAGAAGCTAGCCTATGGTATGATTGTATGTTGTCCTATGGACTAAACCCTCCGGTTTATATAGACACTGGAGGGGGCTAGGGTTACACAGACTCGGTTACAAGGGAGGAGATCTACATATCAGTATTGCCAGGCTTGCCTTCCACGCCAAGGAGAGGCCCATCCAGACACGGGACGAAGTCTTAAATCTTGTATCTTCATAGTCCAACAGTCCGACCAAAGGATATAGTCCGGCTGTCCGGAGACCCCCTAATCCAGGACTCCCTCAGTAGCCCCTGGACCAGGCTTCAATGACGATGAGTGCGGTGCACAGATTTGTCTTTGGCATTGCATGGCGGGTTCTTCTCCAAATTCTGTATATCTGCTGAGTAGTGTTCGGCTCCCCATAAATGTTGCACTTCTTGGCTTCCGCGCCCAATAAGGGCTATCTTCCACGTGTCGAGCGAATGCAAGGAGCCAGGGCATTTTTACATTCGCCACCCTAGCCATGTAAGTAAACTGTCTATTTAAGAGACGGGGATTCTTAGATCCAGACCACACCATCCTCCCACGGCGAGTATCCATCGGAGCACGCTCGGAAAAATCCATTCCAACATGGCCGGCCATCGCAACTCCTCCTCCTCCCTAGCCCTATGCCCGGTGACTGGGAGAAGTGTTCTGTCCCGCACAACCAATTAGTAGAGTTACAGACCCAGGGATTTCTCCCTCCAGCGTATATGGTCCCCGTTCAAGCTGGGCTCACCACCTATAATGGCGGGGAGCAAGCGGAGAGCTTCACCAATCCCTCCAAGGGGGAGCGGGTATGCCTTGTCCCTTATTTACTAAGGGGACTTGGATTTCTGATCCATCTGTTCCTCCGCGGGCTCCTGGAGTTTTATGGCCTCTAGTTGCATAATTTCACCCCCGCTTCCATATTACACATTGCTGGTTATGTTGCCCTTTGTGAGCTGTTTCTGGGATGCGAAGCTCATTTCGAGCTGTGGAAGAGGCTATTCTGCCTTGTGCCCCGCACACAGAAGGTGTCAATATATCAAGTGGGCGGAGCCGAAATATGGCACATCGCCAGGACCAAATACATGTCTGGTACCCCGAAGAAGACGTCCGAAGACTGGCCTTCGGAGTGGTTTTACATGGAGTACGTCCCCCTTCCAGATCCTATTCGGATGGGTCTTCCCGAGTTCGACAATGCCCCTTTGAAGAAACGCCGAAGCTGGCGCCCACGGAGCCGTCGGGAGGAATATAACAGAGAAGTCCTTTACCTAATGGGCCGGATAAAAGTGCTGGCTCAATCAGGACTAACAATAATCGAGGTTATGTCAATATGTATAATGCGGGGGTGCAGCCACTTCAATATCGAGGGCACCCCATGTGGCGCTTTAACGGGGAAGATGATGCCACCCGCTACGGGTGTAAGGGACCGGACTCAGTTGCTGCTCTAGCAAAAATTCTGTCTGATTTGTTCAAGGGAGAGGAAGAGGAGTTCATCCGCATTAAGCCACGGGATGGATTCTCCATGTACAACCCTCCAAGCTGGGTGAGCTGTCACTTTTTACTCCGAACCTTCCCGCATTCTTCGTCATAAATACTCACCTTGCCGTTTCATGGCAGAAACTGCGAAAAGCCGTAAGGGAGGTCAACAACCCACCTCCACAACCGGAGGACCCTGACCAGGCCCTCGATCCCGGACTCGAAGAGGATCCAGACATATTTGTGGAGCTGATTGACAGGACATTCTATCAATTGAGCTGCGATGATTCCATGGTGGCCATCATAGCTGACTATCCTAGGCTACTCCCTGCATCGCATGTAAGAAAAACCGGAGTCCCAACTTCCGAGAAGGATCCCCTTTTATGAACTTCACCTACCGTACACATATGGTGTTTTACCGGGAAGGCCCTCGGGACGCCATGCCGAACCAGCAGTGACTCGCCAACAAGGGACACCGAAGCTGGGTAGGCTAAAAAGGAAGGCGGTCAGGACTAAGACGCCAGCGTAGAGGATGATACAGAACCTCGCTCCGTGGTTGTCATCTTTCTTAAAATATAATGACGTCCATGTTTCCTAGTAGGAAAAATGCTCGTCGGACTATATCCGGAGAGGTTGCCGATCACGCCTCCACCGGTCGGGCTCCAGGGCCGGACATAGAGGCGAAAGCTAACACGGGGCGAACGCCGGATGCTCCTCCTACAGAGGATGCGGATAGACTATCCGCTACAAATTCCAAAGTGGAGAGCGCCATGAATCACAGGCATCGCCGGGCCATACTTCGTGACGCTTGTTTCTCCGAAGAGGCGTTCGATGCCTTCAACTCAGGAGACGCATACATCCGTGTTGCTCAAAACGGTCTTTCCAGAGCCACGGACCAGTATGTAAAGCATATACGGGTAAGAAAATCTGACGATTATGTATATCAGTAGCCCCTGAGACTTGAAACAGTTGCCACAACTAATTTAAGGATCATTATTTGTGCAGGTTCTTACAGAGAAGAATACCCAATTGTCTCAAGAGCTGGAAGAGTGCAAAGCCGAGCTACGGGCCGCGGTTGCCGCGTTGAAGGAGTCCGAGAAGGCCCCCTCTGGTAACACTTGTTTCCATTGCAAAGAATGACAGGTACCAGATAGTATGCGGCATGCATGCAAATCTAACAATAGATGTTGCAGATGACTCCGGAGTGAATCCAGAGGCCGTGCCGGAGAATGCGCAACGTGCTAATCGACAACTAAATGCTGGCGAGCACGTGCTTACGCGGGTCAGGCAGGAGAAAAATAATCTCCAGGACGCCAATATCCAGCTGGGTGTGGAACTGAAAGATATCCGGGCCCAGCTTGCGGACTCCGTGAAGGAGAATAAGCGGCTTCGACGCGACATTTTCAGTAAGTGCTTGAACGAACTTTTGAAAGAGTTCGGCGAAGAAGCCGGCTAACAGAGTTATGTCTGCAGCTATGCTGACGGGTCGTCCCGCGGAGGAGATGCCCGGGTCTGTGGGTGATCTTCTACCAGAGCTCTCACAACTGCACGAACAAATTCGGCAGGTGATGCAGGGTATTGCCCAAGCCTTGTGGTCATCCGCCTCCCCGCCAGGAGGCATGGGGGAGCTTATAGAGAAGCTCAAGGGAGCGCAATGGCGCTTCCGATTATGGAATATATCAGGCTGCCGACAAGGTGCAAGGGAAGCCTGGGCCATGGTGAAGATGCGATATACCAAAGCTGACCCAAACCACATGGCCGAGGTCGGACCTGTGGGGCCCGATGGGAAAGAAATCCCCATCAGTTTGGTGTATGACCAAGTAGAATTAGCCGCAAAGTATTCCCAACAGGATTGTAGGCTTGACAGCCTATTGGATGGTATAGAAGAAGAATTTAGTCAGTCTTAGTGATTGTGTACTTTAAGTGACATATATAATGTCCCTAGCCGGATTGTAAATCATTTGTCATGGCGGACCTTTTTGCTTCAACCTCTGGACCCGATAGTCCGGAGTGTATCCGAATACCCGCTCGGTTATGTAAAAACCGGGGTATGCGTGGAAACCAGGCGTAGGGGTCATAAGTGCTTGAACAGACAAGTACCCAACTAGCTATGTTATATTACATGGATAGTAAGAAACATCTTCCAGGGAGAATAGTTCCGTTAAGGGTTCCTTTCCCTAGGTACGCATGCCCTAATGTTCATGTCCGAACTGCGAAAACAGACGCAGGCTATAAACATCTGGGGGCATGTATCAAAATAAATAAAAGTCATCTTTTGTTCACCGACCGAATATTCCCTTAAGAACGCTAGCTTTCGGCTTCACCCAGTCTGAGGTACACATCCGGCTGACCCTGCAGTAACAATCGCAGAGGTGCTCCCCTTATGCCCTAGCCGAATTAACGGGAACGTAGGTCATAAATACAAGAGCCAGGCAACCCAGCTTGGCCAAAACTTAAGTCATATCGATGCATATAATGGCGAAAAAAGGTACATGTGGAAGAATAACACATGTGTGGGGCATAAAGCCCAAAAAATAGTTATATTAAGCTTCTGTATAAGAAGCCCCCAGGTATAGTGAGCGCGGTTAGCGCGTCAAAATTGTGTAGTCAAGACACAAGTTAGCCTTTTAAGGCCTTGAGGAGAAGAAAAAAGAAGAGAGAAAGAGAGAAAAGACAGATAACGGATATGCAAAAAATTGACGGGGGTAAGGAGACGAACATAGAGTCCGGCACTAGGCGTAGAATCTTTGGAGTCTGGCTGCATTCCATGGGTTTGGCTCGAGTCGAATGTCCGATGCATCCCGTAGACGGTACGCTCCACCGGTCAGAACCTGGTCAATAATGAAGGGACCTTCCCATTTGGGCTTGAGCTTGTTCTTTTTCTTCTCTGGCAGGCGCAGAACTAGTTCGCCAACGTTATAGGTTTTGGCCCGTACTTCTCTGCTTTGATACTTTCGAGCCTGTTGCTGATAGAATGCGGAACGGGCTTTTGCCACATCGTGCTCCTCCTCCAGGGCGTCCAAACTGTCCTGCCGATCCAGCTCGGCCTCTTTTTCTTCGCACATGCACACTCGAGGTGAGTCATGAATTATGTCGCAAGGCAGAACCGCCTTTGCACCTGTCGGGGGACTGATCCACGAACACCTATGGATCCGGCGGGCCGAGTCCCTTTCGGTTCGGGGGAGCGGAGGTCGCACGAAGAGCAGATCGAGGCGAAACACACGAGCAGTTTACCCTGGTTCGGGCAGCATGGATGCATAAAACCCTACTCCTGCTTTGTGGTTTGTATTGAGTTCTTGCTCGGGAGCGTGGAGTGCCACAGTACACACCAGCAGCTAACGAGACCGAGCGTGAGTGTTCTGTTTTTCCGAACCCCCCTCTACGTTGCGCATGGGCCTCCTTTTATATGCTCAAGGGGTCACCGACAGGTGCTAACGGAGACAAAGGGTAAAAATGGAAAGGTGCTGCGGTAGGTACAGCTACCTGCTATAGTGTATCATACCTAACCCTGATGGCAGGGGACAAGGGTATTAAATGCCCGTCTGCGTCGCCTAAACAGTGCAAAAAGGGACCGTCAGGGGCGCCACCGCTCGCCACGATGGCAACCTTGTCAGCGCCGCTTGCCACCGCTCACCGCTGGCTGCACAGCCTCCTGCCACGTACGCCTGGAAGGGTCCCAGAGCGACACGTTGGTGGATGTGCTGGAGCGCGGGCACAGAGTGGTGGCTTGCCGCGGCAAGCGCCTTGCCGCTGTCGTTGTCTTGTCGCGCCCGGGAGCTTGTCACTCACCGGGCCTTGCCGGGACGCGTGGCGCGTCGCGGCAAGCTCCTTGAGATGCCTTGGTTGGCCTTCCCGGCAAGCTCCTCTTGCCGGGGTCTTGTCTCCTTGGCTTGGATACTTTGTTCTTGAATGGCTCCAAAGGAACCACGGAGGACCTTGGCGGTCACCCGGCAAGCCTTGCCGCGGGATGCTGCGACTGCCCGTGCACAAGTTCGGGATACTAGGGTACCCCTACTCTAGTACACCGACAGGAGCCCCCGGGCCTGAGCCATACACGGTGCCGAGCGCTGTTGGGCCAGGCCCAAAACAGGGCATGGGCACGCGCGACCTAGGTTACGCCGTATCTCTCTCCGCATCCACCGCGCCCTCCCTGAACAGCACGTGTTGAATGCGGCGTCGTGGGAGAGATCGTGGGGGGTTTCTTTATTCGGAAATGCGGAACGTCCGCCCCCTCCCTCTTTATAAGCAGAGGAAACAGGGGTAGTTCGCTCATTTGCTAGTTGCTGCTTCAATCTCGAAAATCTCCGCCGCTCCCTTGTCTTCCCAAAGTCAAAAGAGAGCAGCGCTCCGCCCCCCATCGCCACCAGCACCACCAACGCCGTCGATCTCCTCCACCACTTCCGCCATGGCTCCAAAAGCCGACAAGGGGAAGGTTGTGAAGTCGACCGAGGCGCAGCGGCTTGCGGCGCTGCGAAAGGAGCGGGCGGTCTTCCCCCCCAAGCTCGCCGCGAGGGAGCTGAGGGAGAACTACTACCTCTTCTGGTCGACGGAGACGCGAGCGCATCCGCGCACGAAGGTACTTCCCGCCGCCGCTTGGAAGAAAGCTCCAAACGGATACCCTTTCTTCGCCTTGTTCTTCTACAGCGGGCTCTGCCCGCCCTTCTCTGAATTCTTCTGTGATATCATGAACACCTACGGGTTCCACCTCCTAGACTTCACCCCCAATGCCGTTCTGACCATGGCAGTTTTCGCACATCTCTGCGAAAACTTTGTCGGAGTCCATCCCAATGTAGCCCTCTTTCACCATTTCTTTATACTCCGAGTAGAGAGAGGAGAGCCTTTATCCGGCGGAATCGCCTGGATCTCAAGGGTCGGCAAGAAGGAAACTTATCTGGAGGGAGAGTTCCGTGGCAAGTGGGAGGAATGGAGAGCAGACTGGTGCTGGATTGACGAGGAGAACCCGCAGCCGTTTACCACCCGGTGCCAAACCCCAGTAGCACGCGGCAGCGATTGGAGTGACGTGGCCCCAGAAGACGATAGGCTGAAGATTGCTATCACTCGGATCCTACGCCTGAGGCTTGCCGGGCTCACTGTGGGCGCTGTTGGCGCAGATTTTCTTCGCCGCTGCATCGCCCCCCTGCAGGAACGGGGGAGACCCGCCTGGGAGTTCAAGAATGCGGCGGATATCATGAGGCTGCGGCTGGGCCTCAACTTCAACTTCACAACTCCTGGAGTTCCAAAGATGTCGGGGGACTGATCCACGAACACCTATGGGACCGGCGGGCCGAGTCCCTTTCGGTTCGGCGGGAGCGGAGGTCGCACGAAGAGCAGATCGAGGCAAAACACACGAGCAGTTTACCCAGGTTCGGGCCGCACGGATGCGTAAAACCCTACTCCTGCTTTGTGGTTTGTATTGAGTTCTTGCTCGGGAGCGTGGAGTGCCACAGTACACACCAGCAGCTAACGAGACCGAGCGTGAGTGTTCTGTTTTTCCGAACCCCCCTCTACGTTGTGCATGGGCCTCCTTTTATATGCTCAAGGGGTCACCGACAGGTGGCAACGGAGACAAAGGGTAAAAATGGAAAGGTGCTGCGGTAGGTATAGCTACCTGCTACAGTGTATCATACCTAACCCTGACGGCAGGGGACAAGGGTATTAAATGCCCGTCTGCATCGCCTAAACAGTGCAAAAAGGGACCGTCAGGGGCGCCACCGCTCGCCACGATGGCAACCTTGTCAGCGCCGCTTGCCACCGCTCACCGCTGGCTACACAGCCTCCTGCCACGTACGCCTGGAAGGGTCCCAGAGCGACACGTTGGTGGATGTGCTGGAGCGCGGGCACAGAGTGGTGGCTTGCCGCGGCAAGCGCCTTGCCGCTGTCATTGTCTTGTCGCGCCCGGGAGCTTGTCGCTCACCGGGCCTTGCTGGGACGCGTGGCGCGTCGCGGCAAGCTCCTTGAGATGCCTTGGTTGGCCTTCTCGGCAAGCTCCTCTTGCCGGGGTCTTGTCTCCTTGGCTTGGATACTTTGTTCTTGAATGGCTCCAAAGGAACCACGGAGGACCTTGGCGGTCACCCGGCAAGCCTTGCCGCGGGATGCTGCGACTGCCCGTGCACAAGTTCGGGATAATAGGGTACCCCTGCTCTAGTACACCGACAACACCGTACACCATAAAAAACGGTGTGTATCCGGTAGTGCGATTCAGCGTGGTCCGCAGCCCCCATAGTACAGAGTTGAGCTCCTCTACCTAGTGCGTGTTTGATTCCTTTAAGGACCGCACTAATCTGGGTTTGATACCACTCATGATAAGACCATTTGCTCGCTCGACTTACCATTAGTTTGCGGGTGATAGACAGAAGCATAATCGAGCTTGATGCCCATGTTGCTGCACCAAAGTTTTACGTCGTCGGTTGTAAAGTTCGTGCCATTGTCAGTGATGATGCTGTGGGGGATGCCATAACGATGTACAACCCTAGATATGAAGTCTATCACCAGTCCGGATTCAGCCGTTTTAACGGGTTTGTCTTCTATCCATTTGGTGAATTTATCCACTGTCGGTGTCAAAACCGGCGGATCTCGGGTAGGGGGTCCTGAACTGTGCGTCTAGGCCGGATGGTAACAGGAGGCAGGGGACACAATGTTTTACCCAGGTTCGGGCCCTCTTGATGGAGGTAAAACCCTACGTCCTGCTTGATTAATATTGATGATATGGGTAGTACAAGAGTAGATCTACCACGAGATCAGAGAGGCTAAACCCTAGAAGCTAGCCTATGGTATGATTGTATGTTGTCCTACGGACTAAAACCCTCCGGTTTATATAGACACCGGAGAGGGTTAGGGTTACACAAGGTCGGTTACAAAGGAGGAGATATCCATATTCGTATTGCCTAGCTTGCCTTCCACGCCAAGTAGAGTCCTATCCGGACACGAGACAAAGTCTTCAATCTTGTATCTTCATAGTCTAATAATCCGGCCAATGGATATAGTCCGGCTGTCCGGAGACCCCCTAATCCAGGACTCCCTCAGTAGCCCCTGAACCAGGCTTCAATGACGATGAGTCCGGCGTGCAGTATTGTCTTCGGCATTGCAAGGCGGGTTCCTCCTCCGAATACACCATGGAAGAATTTGAATACAAGGATATTGTCCGACCCTGCAAAATAAGTTCCACATACCACCGTAGAGAGAATAATATTTTCGCATATCTAATTTGCTGACTTGTTTTGGTAGCACGACGTTATGTCATGGCCCGGTGATTATTCGAACCGTTTCCTTTAACTAGCCCCGCACATAACGCAAGGCAGTTTTTCGACACGTCTTATCAAAGCAGAGATCGTGTCCCCTTATTACGGGATTCTCATCAATACGGGCGTGGGTAACCCAACTGCGCCATCGATTACGGCGCTTGGGGGATAAGCGAGTTTTACCAGGAAAGTGGGGACGCTTAGTTTCGTCCGCCCATATAAAGGGATAAGGATTCACCTTTCTATCCACGCCTTCTTCCTCCTTTGCTCATCCGTTTTCGCACACTCGAGCTCTAGCGCCCAAGTCCGCACTTCCCACCTCAACCTTCTCCAACCATGTCCGGAGCGGGAGGCAGGTGGATGGTCTCCTCCGTCATGGATGGAGACATCAAGAAGGTGAGGAGAGCCGGATACCTGGCCGACGACATCGCGCACCGGCTCCCAGATGAGGGGCAGCTCATCCCCACCCCCAGGCCCCATGAGAGGGTAGTGTTCCTCACCCATTTCCTCCGTGGACTGGGATTCCCTCTCCACCCATTCGTCCGAGGGCTCATGTTCTATTACGGCCAGGATTTCCACGATCTGGCCCCAAACTTCATCCTCAACATCTCAGCATTTATCGTTGTGTGCGAGGCCTTCCTCCGCATCAAGCCCCACTTCGGCTTATGGGTGAAGACCTTCAATGTCAAGCCGAAGGTTGTGGGCGGCCGCCAGGCGGAGTGCGGAGGCGCCATGGTGGGCAAGATGCCCAATGTAACATGGCTCGAGGGCTCCTTTGTGGAAACCATAAAGGGGTGGCAATCGGGGTGGTTCTACATCACCGAGCCGCGCGACCCTGAATGGGCAGCGGCCCCCGAGTTCCGATCTGGCATCCCCACGCGGCTCACCTCCTGGAAAGAGAAGGGCCTGTCCTAGGGTAGTTCGGAGAGCTGACCGGACTCCAAACATGTATTCAGAACATGGTGAACAAGAAGCCCAAACTCGTCAACGTGGTCCAGGTCATGCTCCACCGCCGGATCCTCCCATGCCAACAACAGGAGTTCAACTTGTGGGAGTTCGACCCGGCGCAACACCGAACTCTGAACAGGCTCTTCGGCACAACTCACGAAGATGCCTGGAGGGTGCTGTTCAAAAGTGCCGAGGTCCCCCCTCCCATTACTGAGGATCGCGGATTCAACGCGAAGCTCCAAGCCAGTGCGGTAAGCTGCTTTACCTTTCACAGGATACTTATTTTTTATAGATTGACTCCGTGCGGGATCTAAACTCCCGTACCTTTGATAGGACTGGCAGGAGATGGCCGGACAGATCGACTATCTGGCTCCTTTGCCCGAAGGCCCAGCAGACGCTCTTCTGGCGAAGATGCTGACTCCAGCTCCTTATACGGTGCCGGAGAAGACCAAGAAGGCCAAGGGAACCCAAAAGAGTTCCCGACGCCAGGCGTCGTCGGACTCACCGTCCGATGACTCTGTGGCGCACTCCTCCCCCGAAGACGAGGAAGAAGAAGAAGATGCTCCCCCTCCGGCTGGGGGAGATAAGAAAAGGAAGGCCGCCCCAACTGGGGGGCGAATGGTCCAAGAAGGGAAGGACTCTCCTTCCGGACAGTTCCACCGCCGCTGACGAAGGCGAAGACGAGTGGTTGCCCAGGGCC
This sequence comes from Triticum urartu, assembly GCF_056163025.1. NCBI lineage: Eukaryota > Viridiplantae > Streptophyta > Magnoliopsida > Poales > Poaceae > Triticum > Triticum urartu. Next base: position 633,990,294 of record NC_141877.1, on the reverse strand, counting down.
AAGCCCCTGGGGAGATCGTAAGTATTCGGATACCAGAGTAACTCATAGCATTCCTTTGTCGTACTGTTTTCCCTAACGCTGAACATAATTATGCAGGCCGCCATGAGCCAGTATCGATGTATCATCGGACGGCTCCCTGGGCTCGTCGGACATGGATAGTGATCCAGTCCCGACCGCCACCTCCCCTCATCCTGCCGACAACGCCGAGGTGCTATCTGAAGAGGCACCGGATCAAGGGGAGACAGTCCTGGAGGTGCCTCAAGGTGACCTTCCGGACTCCGGGAGCCAAGGGGACGGGGCCCCTGAGAGCTCCGAGTTCGGCCCTCAGCCGAACACCGCACCGGAACCTCCAGTGGTTCCGGGCTCGGGCAGGCGGCCTCCTTCTAAGAGGGGCAAGACGCCTCTGCTTGTGACCTCTGTCCATCCAGAGGCGCCGAAAAATCTGCTGGAAGCGCTTCGCAGCACTTCCATCGACGAGGAGCACCGTACTATTATGGGTGTGGTGGTCCAGAAGGTTCAGTCCGCCAAGAGCGGGTTGACTGAAGCCTGTGCCAGCCTTCTAACAGGCTTTGAGGTAAGTGTTTTAAAATGTAGTAGAAATATTACCGCATAGATAGTAGCCCATGATGCTTTGTTCGGTGTTCACAAAGAAAAGCCGAACAGAGGATCAAAGAATATCGCAGGAGTCTAATATAAGTATGTCAATATGCATATGCAGGCTTCGCTGCTGGCGTCTGCCGCACTGACTGCGGAGGTCGCCGTACTGAAGCAGGACCTCGAGGGGTCCAGGAAAGAGCTCGGCCTTGTCAAGAGGCAGCTTGAGGAGAACAAGGGTAAGTAATACCCTGTCTATAGATATGTATATATAAAAGAAGACGCGATTGCAAAATGACAGTATCATCGTATATTCGCCAGGGGCCACGACCGAGGTGGCGACCCTAAAGCAAGCGCTAACCAAGGCCGAAGATAACGTGGCCAAGGAGCGCACCGAGCGAGAGAAGCACGAGGCTCGGGTGGGCGAGGTGCAGCAAGAGCTCCAGGCTCTCGTGGCGAAGCACGAGGCGTTGGAGCTTGACTCAAAGACACGGGAGTCTGAGCTTTCCGCGGCCCTCGAGAGCGCAAAAAGTGCCAAGGCCGAAGCCCAAAGGGCCCCAAATCCAGAGCTCTCCAGGAGCATTCGCAGATTTGCCCCGCAGCGTGTCCGATGCCGCACAATTTAGCCAGGCCGAGGATGGAAGCTCAACGGAGAAGCTATTCTGGTCTCAGTATGCTGAGGCCGAACACCCGGTGCCAATGAGCGACCAGCTGAAGCAGATGGTCGAGCTACATAAGGCGGCCGATCGGGCCATGAAGGGCTTTATAGTCCGGCTGTGGCCTCGCGACGCCCTTCCGAACAGCTTCTTCGGCCTGGTGAGGCGGCTTGTGGATGCCTGCCTGCGGCTGGAGGTCGTCAAGCGATCTGTCTGCATTGAAGGTGCACGTCGGGCTTTCGCCCGTGTGAAATTGCAGTGGGTCAAGCTAGATGCCGTGAAGCTGATCAAGGAGGGGCCGCCGGAGGGCAAGGATCACCGCCACCCCGAGATGTACTATGAGGGTGTTCTGCCGGGTGCCCGTCTCATAGCGGACGAGTGTTCAAAAGATGTAATATTTGAGTGTGACTTGCTCGTTTTATCCTGTATTTATGAAAACTTTCATATGCGCTATGCAACGCTTGTTTGAATTTAAAATATTACCTTCTATTTGGCCGTTTATCCAATCTGAGAGATGGCTAGTCCTCGGCTTCTGCCCCCATGCCACGAGTGCTGGGGTGTTTGGGATAAACCTGAGCACTCTTGTTCCCATGTTTGGGTCCTTCGAGGGAGGTGCTCAGCACAGGGAACAAGGCAACCGGACTAATAATGCTTTATCACTCTCACTTAGCCATAGAATTCTATAATTTTAAATTTCGGCGAAGCCCCTGGTATTCGGAAGGCCGAATTTGTGGTGCGATACATGCCTTTAAGCCAGACAGGGCCGGCCCCTCGCTCTAAGCGACATAAGTCTTTAGGGACTCGAAAACCTCACCGAACAGCGACCAGTCTCTCGCCTTATCATGACAGTCAATTTTAGCTTTCTCTACTGAGGTGCTGAACCCAGCAGAACCGGGGCACAATCGCAGTAGTTCTCGTAGCGCTACCTTAGCCGATAGAGCGGAACGTAAGGTACCAAAACATAGGAGCCGGGCAAACCCAACATTTGACCAAAGACATGATTCAGAGCTGATGCATATAATGCTATAAGTTCGGGGTGCCACACTTGTGAAAGTGTTCGGACTTTTCACACCGTATTGTGGGGTACATAAGCCCCTGGTGTATTGGCCGTACCAAAGTGTACGGTTGCAAGGCGTCATATATATATATATATAAAAACAAGAATGCAATAATAGTCAGAATGTCATGCATTGTTTATTCAAAAAATTGCGTTAAAGCAGAGTGATATAGATAGTGTGATAAGAAAAGAGTAGGACTATGTCCCTTCCAAGGGCAAGCTGAGGAATGATATTAAATCGAATATTTCGCTCGTTACTGTAATCCACCTGGGAATTCCGTGGTATGACGTAGCTGTCTGCCTCCTTGGTTGCTGCATCATGTGTTCGGCAATAGTGCTGCCGGACAGTGTTTCCAGAGATTAATGTCCTGAAAAAAAGAAAAATGACCAAACGGGAAGCCCCTAGTGCGGTTTAAGCCGCGTCTTGGGGCGTGCCGCAGTTGTGCCCCCCTCCCCACCTGTGCCCATGGTATTTTTAATGCGTAATTATGTACGCGTGGCATGAGTTTCGCCGTTGGGCTGGGATTGGGGTGGCCACCGTATTGCTACGCGAGCTCAGATCGCGCTAGGTGGTCTATTTGCCGATTTCTCCGAGCGCGCTTGAAGGTGTCCGGGCTTTGAAGCGCCGAACTGGTTGATTGCCTTGAGAGGCTGCTTTGCGCTTCTGCTGCGAGGGCCGCCGTGTGCTCCTCTGTTTGGAGAGAGCGCTATGTGTTTCCATTGACTGTAATAACTCCGCGAGGTCCTGGCATCTTGAGCTTGAGGTATGCATAATGCGGTACCGCATTGAATCTAGCAAATGCGGTTCGCCCGAGCAGCGCGTGATAACCACTGCGGAACGGGACTATATCGAAGATTAACTCTTCGCTTCGGAAGTTATCCGGGGATCCGGAGACCACTTCTAGTGTAATTGAGCCTGTGCAATGGGCCTCTACACCTGGAATGACGCCTTTAAAGGTCGTTTTTGTGGGTTTGATCCTTGAGGGGTCTATACCCATTTTGCGCACCGTGTCTTGATAAAGCAGGTTCAAGCTGCTGCCGCCATCCATAAGGACTCGAGTGAGGTGAAATCCGTCAATGATTGGGTCTAGGACCAGTGCGGCGAATCCGCCATGACGGATACTAGTGGGGTGGTCCCTGCGACTGAAGGTGATCGGACAGGAGGACCAAGGGTTGAACTTTGGGGCGACTGGCTCCAATGCATATACGTCCCTGAGCGCACGCTTCCGCTCCCTCTTGGGGATGTGGGTTGCGTATATCATGTTCACCGTCCGCACTTGCGGGGGAAACCTCTTCTGTCCTCCGGTGTGCGGCTGCCGGGGCTCCTCCTCGTCATCGCTATGCGGCCCCTTGTCCTTGTTTTCTGCAATTAACTTGCCGGCCTGCTTGAACACCCAACAATCCCTGTTGGTGTGATTGGCTGGCTTGTCTGGGGTGCCGTGTATTTGACACGAGCGATCGAGTATACGGTCGAAGCTGGATGGACCCGGCGTACTTTGTTTGAATGGCTTTTTCCGCTGACCGGGTTTAGAGCCTTTGAATCCGGCATTGACTGCCGTATCCTCGGTATTTTCGCTGTTAATGCGGCGCTTATGTTTGTTGCGACGTGACCTGCTATTGCCATCCTTGGTATCTGAGGTACCATGGTTCTTTGATATGTTATTACTGCGAGCCAGCCAGCTGTCTTCTCCCGCACAAAAGCGGGTCATGAGCGTCGTGAGAGCTGCCATAGATTTCGGCTTTTCCTGACCAAGGTGCTGGGCTAGACACTCGTCTCGGATGTTGTGTTTGAAAGCCACTAAGGACTCTGCATCCGGACAGTCAACGATTTGATTTTTCTTTGTAAGGAACCGAGTCCAGAATTGCCTAGCCGACTCTTCTGGCTGCTGAATTATGTGGCTCAAGTCATCGGCGTCTGGTGGTCGCACATAAGTGCCCTGAAAGTTGTCGAGGAATGCGGCTTCCAGATCTTCCCAAAAGCTAATGGAGTCCGCTGGCAAGCTGTTAAGCCAATGCCGTGCTGGTCCTTTGAGCTTTAGTGGGAGGTATTTGATGGTGTGTAAGTCATCACCGCGGGCCATGTGGATGTGGAGGAGGAAATCCTCGATCCATACTGCGGGATCTGTTGTGCCGTCATATGATTCAATATTTACAAGTTTGAAACGATCTGGGAATTGATGATCCATTACTTTGTCTGTGAAGCATAAGGGGTGTGCGGCGCCTCTGTATTGGGCTATATCGCGACGCAGCTCGAATGGGTCTTGCCCGCTGTGTTCGGCCCGACCGGATTTGCTTTTACTGTATCCGGCGTGACGTTTATCATCTCGCAGAGTTGTGCGCCCTCGTGATCCGTAGATTGATCTTGCATGCTTTGCTTTGTCCTCCAATATGTCTCGTAGGTCTGGCGTATCTCCCCATGCCTTTTTATTTGAATGGCGTCAGGGTGGAGGCTGAGTTTTTGGCTGGAATGCCTCTCTATCACGGCCATGAGGTGGCCGATCAGCCGTATCATACGCTTCTTCCTCCAGTCGGGGTAGTAACCTGCACTTTGGGTAATTCTTGGAGGGGCGCTCGAGTTTATATTCCTCGGCCGTGAGGACTTCAGTCCATCTGTCAGCTAGCCGATCTTGATCAGCTTGAAGCTGCCGCTGCTTTTTCTTCAGGCTATTTGCCGTGGCCATAAGCCGGTGCTTGAAGGGCTCTTGTTCGACGGGATCAACTGGTACGGCGAATTCATCATTGCCGAGGCTTGCCTCGTCTTCGGAGGGGGCATGTAATTGTCATCCTCCTCCTCTTCGTCTGCCGCTCTCTCAGGAGGGCTGGCTCCTCCATCCTCCTGCTCTAAATCTTGCTGGAGGGGATTGTTGTTGTCTTCGGCACTATCCGGAGTGTTATTATCTCCTATGCCGGTATCACCACTTTTGCTTTGGTGGGACTTAGAGCGGTGCCGCTGACGTCGGAGCTTGGGTTGCTTCTTGGAGGGGTCATCCTCCGTTATCTCGTCGCCGTTGCCTTCTTTGGGTGTATCCACCATGTATATGTCATATGACGAGGTGGCTTTCCAGTGCCCTATAGGCGCTGGTTCATGTTCGTCTCCTACATCGTCGTCCATACCATCGATGTCTTCGGAGTCGAAGTCGAGCATGTCGGTTAAATCATCGATAGTGGCTACGAAGTGGGTGGTGGGTGGGCATCGAATTTCTTCGTCGTCCGCATCCCAATCCTGTTGGCCATAGTCCGGCCAGGGCTCTCCTGACAAAGAGAGAGACTTTAGTGAATTCAGAATGTCACCGAAGGGCGAGTGCTGAAAGATATCCGCGGCGGTGAATTCCATGATCGGCGCCCAATCGGATTCGATTGGCAGGGGCGCGGACGGTTCGGAGTCCGGAAAAGAGTCCGACACCTTGGAGTCACGGGCTTCGCAGAGGATTAGGCTGGTGTTCGGCTCGATCGCCGTTGAGACTGCAGCCCCTGAGGCGGTGTCTAGCCACCCATCCTCGATTGGCATAGTTGGCTCCGAGCTAAGGGTCGGAGATGATGCGGGCGTGGCCTCTGGGGTAATGTTCGGTGGCAGAGCTAGGTCATACCCATCGTGACAGTGCAGCGCGCCCGGCTGTGGCTCAAATCCATCGAAGACCAAGTCTCCGCGGATGTCGGCCGTGTAGTTCAAACTTCCAAATCTGACCTGATGGCCGGGGGCGTAGCTTTCAATCTGCTCCAGATGGCCAAGCGAATTTGCCCGCAGTGCAAAGCCGCTGAACACGAAGATCTGTCCGGGGAGAAAGGTCTCACCCTGGACCGCATCGTTGTTGATGATCGGAGGAGCCATCGGGCCTAAAGGTGACGACACAGAGGAACTCCCAATGAAAGCACTAATGTCGGTGTCAAAACCGGCGGATCTCGGGTAGGGGGTCCCGAACTGTGCGTCTAGGCCGGATGGTAACAGGAGGCAGGGGACACAATGTTGTACCCAGGTTCGGGCCCTCTTGATGGAGGTAAAACCCTACGTCCTGCTTGATTAATATTGATGATATGGGTAGTACAAGAGTAGATCTACCATGAGATCAGAGAGGCTAAACCCTAGAAGCTAGCCTATGGTATGATTGTATGTTGTCCTACGGACTAAAACCCTCCGGTTTATATAGACACCAGAGAGGGTTAGGGTTACACAAGGTCGGTTAAAAAGGAGGAGATATCCATATCCGTATTGCCTAGCTTGCCTTACACACCAAGTAGAGTCCTATCCGGACACGAGACGAAGTCTTCAATCTTGTATCTTCATAGTCTAACAGTCCGGCCAAAGGATATAGTCCGGCTGTCCGGAGACCCCCTAATCCAGGACTCCCTCATCCACCATGACCAGTAAGAATTTTTTCTTATGGGTTCCCCCTTTAAGGGGTCCGACCATATCAAGCACCCAAAATGCAAAGGGCCAAGTAATGAGGATTGTTTGGAGAGCGGTAGGCGGCATATGGCTTTGGTTTGCAAAAAGCTGGCAACCGACACAACGTTGGACCAGATCCTGTGCATCTGCTCGGGCCGCCGGCCAATAGAAACATGTACATAAGGCCTTGCTTACAAGGGCCCGGGCTGCGGCGTGGTGGCCGCCGAGTCCAGCATGGATTTCTGCCAAAAGCTTCCGCCCTTCCTCTTCGGAGATGCACCTTTGAAGGACTCCGGTAGTGTTTTTCTTATAAAGCTCTCCCTCATGGACCTTGTAGGCTTTAGATCGCCACACTATGCAGCGTGCCTCATTTTGGTCGTCGGGTAGTTCCTGCCTGGTTAGGTAGGCCAGGAATGGTTCTGTCCATGGGGCGATGATGGCCATTATCACGTGGGCTGAAGAAGTTATTTCGACGGCAGAGCCTCTGATTGTGTCAGAGTGTTCGGTATCTTGTGTTGTGGCCAGGTCCGGACTATTGTTACCGGTGTCCCCTTCCCATACCACGGATGGCTTAAACAGCCTTTCCAAGAAGATGTTAGGTGGGACAGGATCGCGCTTAGCACCGATACGGGCGAGGATATCCGCCGCCTGATTGTTTTCCTGAGCCACATGGTGGAATTCAAGCCCCTCAAACCAAACTGACATTTTGAGGACGGCGTTGCGATATGCCGCCATTTTCGGATCCTTGGCATCTAAGTCTCCATTTATTTGAGATATTGCGAGGTTTGAGTCCCCACGCACCTCCAGGCGTTGAATGCCCATGGAAATTGCCATCCCGAGACCATGTAATAGGGCCTCGTATTCGGCTACGTTGTTGGAGTCTGTGTATAGTATTTGGAGTATGTATTGGACTGTATCTCCGGTGGGGGACGTCAGGACGACGCCAGCTCCCAGACCAGCCAGCATTTTAGAGCCGTCAAAGTGCATGATCCAATTGGAGTACGTGCCGTACTCTTTAGGGAGTTCCGCTTCTATCCACTCGGCGACGAAATCGGCCAGTACTTGCGACTTAATGGCTCGCCGTGGTCTATATGTTATGTCGAATGGAAGGAGCTCGATACCCCATTTGGCAATCCGGCCCGTGGCATCGCGGTTGTTTATTATGTCGTTGAGTGGTACTTCTGAGGCCACCGTAATTGAACACTCTTGAAAGTAGTGTTATAATTTCCGGGATGCCATGAATACCGCGTATGCTATCTTTTGATAATGTGGGTACCGTGATTTGCATAATATACTAGCTAAAAGATATACATAATATACTAGCTTTTGAAGTGGGAATTTATGTCCGTCCGTCTCTCGTTCGACGACAAGCACTGCTCTTACAACTTGGTGAGTTACCGCTATATATAACAACATTGGTTCGCCGACATTTGGTGCGGCCAAGATTGGTTTGGTGGCCAGGATGGCTTTTATTTCTTCCAATTCGGCCGTGGCTGCGTCCGTCCACTCGAAGTGTTCGGTGTGCCGAAGAAGGCGATAAAGGGGGAGTGCCTTTTCCTTAATCGGGAGATAAAGCGGCTTAAGGCCGCCACACATCCAGTTAACTTCTGGATTTGCTTGAGGTCAGTTGGGATAGCCAACTGCGACAGAGCTCGGATTTTAGCCGGATTTGCTTCAATTCCTCTACTAGAGACGATAAAGCGCCGGAGCTTTCCGGCAGGTACGCCGAAAACACATTTTTCCGGATTGAGCTTAATGTCGTATGTTCGGAGATTGTCAAACGTGAGCCTCAAGTCATCTATTAAGGAGTCGACGTGTCTGGTTTTAACGAGCACATCGTCTACGCATGCCTCCACTGTTTTGCTGATCTGCTTTTCCAGACATGTCTAAATCATGCGTTGATACGTTGCGCTGGCGTTTTTGAGCCCGAAGGGCATTGTGTTAAAACAGAAGGGGCCATATGGAGTGATAAATGCCGTTGCGGCTTGATCGGACTCCGCCATCTTAATTTGGTGGTAACCAGAGTATGCGTCGAGGAAGCACAATGAGTCGTGTCCTGCGGTGGCGTCGATAATTTGATCGATGCGAGGGAGGGGGAAGGGATCCTTTGGGCAAGCCTTATTAAGGTCCTTGAAGTCGACGCATAGGCACCAAGATTTGTCCTTCTTTGGTACCATTACCAGGTTTGCTAGCCAGTCCGGATGTTTTATTTCTCTAATGAATCCGGCCTCCAGTAACTTGGCTAGCTCCTCTCCCGTGGCTTGTCGCTTAGGTTCGGAGAAACACCGAAGAGTCTGCTTGACCGGCTTGAATCCCTTTAGAATGTTAAGGCTATGCTCGGCCAGCCTGTGCGGGATTCCTGGCATGTCTGAAGGATGCCAGGCGAATATGTCCCAGTTCTCGCGCAGGAACTCCCGTAGTGAGGCGTCAACAGCGGGGTTTAACTATGCCCCGATGGATGCTGTTTTTGTGGGGTCCGTTGGATGGACTTGGAATTTGACTATTTCATCCGCTGGTTTAAAAGAGGTGGACTTGGATCTTTTGTCGAGTATCATGTCGTCCCTGTCCACTGTGGAGCGCAGCGCAGTTAATTCCTCCGCCGCAAGGGCTTCGGATAATGCCTCGAGGGCCAGTGCGGCTGTTTTGTTCTCGGCGCAGAGTGCTATGTCCGGATCACTAGCTAGAGTGATGACTCCATTGGGCCCGGGCATTTTGAGCTTCATGTACCCGTAATGGGGTATGGCTTGGAAGATCGTGAATGCCTCCCGCCCTAGAAGGGTGTGGTATCCGCTACTGAACGGGGCCACTTGGAATGTAATTTCTTCGGACCTGTAATTCTCTGGAGTGCCGAATAACACATCTAGTGTGATTTTCCCAGCGCAACGTGCCTCCCGACTGGGGATGATTCCTCGGAAGGTCGTGCTGCTTTGCTCAATACGGTTTCTGTCTATTTCCATTTTTTGAAGAGTCTCCTCATAAATGAGGTTTAATCCGATGCCGCCATCCATGAGCACTTTAGTAAGCCAAAAGCCATCCACAATTGGACCGAGGACCAAGGCGGCTGGTGCTCGAGCTGTTCGGAATTTAGGTTCGTGACTGGCATTGAAGGTGATAGCCGTGTCGCTCCATGGATTTATTGCTGCCATGTGGCAGACTTCGGCAAGGCTGCGGAGTGCTCGCTTACGCCTATTATTTGAGGCTAAGGTCTCAAAGACTGTCAATACTGTATTGTTATCCACGGGATGGTGCTCTACGGTGTTTTGAATGAGGAGATCCTCACCGCTCTTGGCCACCTGCCGAAGTACCCAACATGCTCTAAGGCTGTGTGTTGGTATGGTATCTGCTGTACTATGAATTTTGCAGGGCCCATTAAGCCATCCCTCCAATACGGTTCCACGCCCTATAGTGGGCTTTTGCTTCTTTGTAATTGAGTCAAGCGACTTATGAGAGTGCACCCTTTTACTTCGGACTGGGGGTTTTGTCAGAGCCGGATTATCCCAAAATTTTGTTTGGGTTTTCCAGGCGCTTTCCATTGCACAGTACTTCCGTACTATGGCCGCCAAGTCAGCGAAGTGTGCAATGTCACGGCGACTTATGGCGTTGAGGATTCCCTTGTCCGTGCAATTGTTGCAAAAGAACAAAATTGCGTCTTCCTCGTGACAGTCCTTGACCTTGTTCATTACAAGGAGGAATCTGGCCCAATAGTGATGTACTGTCTCTTGGGGCTCTTGCCTAATGTGGGAAAGATCGTTTATATCTGGGTGGGTGGGTGGGTGGATTTAAGTCCAGACCTTGACCCAATCTGAGACCCCTGGGCGGGGGAGTTTCCGATCTTGGAATTTCAGGCTCTGGGATGTTGCCTCGCAGGTTCGGCATGCAGCCTGATTCTAAGTTCAGGGTTAGGGCGATGTCCTCCCGTGGACGGGTATCCGGCTCGGAGAGCTCGGGAATCCGGACATAGTTCGTCCTCAGGATAGTGGAAGAATCGCCGCCTTGCTCCTCCACCACTGCTATCTGATGGGTGACCGGTGGAGAGTTAATCTCCCTTTGGTCGGGTTTAAGCCCAATCCGATCATAGTCCGTGGCGACTCCCAGAGCGGCGATGCGATCCAAGAGCTCGTTCAAAGAGGAGATCTCCATTGGATCCATCTGCTCAGTGAATTTCGAGCCGATGTGGAGGTTATTTTCGATGACCCGAGAAGTCATCGTCGGCGCAGCGGCCGAGCGGGCGGTCCTGACGAAGCCGCCTAGTCGGAGATTTTGGCCTACAGCCAGGGCTCCCCCAGAGGTGATGTTGTTCTTGACAACAAGACGAGCCATCCCTCCTTATGATGACGACACAGTGGAACTCTCAATGAAAGCACCAATGTCGGTGTCAAAACCGGCAGATCTCGGGTAGGGGGTCCCGAACTGTGCGTCTAAGACGGATGGTAAAAGGAGGGGGACACGATGTTTACCCAGGTTCGGGCCCTCTCGAAGGAGGTAATACCCTACTTCCTGCTTGATTGATCTTGATGATATGACTATTAAAAGAGTTGATCTACCACGAGATCGTAGAGGCTAAACCCTAGAAGCTAGCCTATGGTATGATTGTATGTTGTCCTACGGACTAAACCCTCTGGTTTATATAGACACCGGAGGGGGCTAGGGTTACACAGAGTCGGTTACAAGGGAGGAGATCTACATAGCCGTATTGCCAAGCTTGCCTTCCACGCCAAGGAGAGTCCCATCCGGACACGGGACAAAGTCTTCAATCTTGTATCTTCATAGTCCAACAGTCCGGCCAAAGGATATAGTCCGGCTGTCCGGAGACCCCCTAATCCAGGAATCCCTCAACCAACGTCTTACTTTGATTCGGCGGTATTGTTGGATGAAGCAGCCCGGACCGACATTACATGACCGCATTCATGAGACTGGTTTTACCGACATGCTTTGCACACAGGTGGCAGGCGGGTGTCAGTTTCTCCAACTTTAGTTGAATCGAGTTTGACTACGACCGGTCCTTATTGAAGGTTAAAACAACACACTTGACGAAAAATAGTTGTGGTTTTGATGCATAGGTAAGAACGGTTCTTTCTAGAAGCCCGTAGCAGCCACGTAAAACTTGCAACAACAAAGTAGAGGACATCTAACTTGTTTTTGCAGGGCATGTTGTGATGTGATATGGTCAAGACGTAATGAGATATAAATTGTTGTATGAGATGATCATGTTTTGTAAAAGTTATCGACAACTGGCAGGAACCTTATGGTTGTCGCTTCATTGTATGAAATGCACTCGCCATGCAATTGCTTTACTTTATCACTAAGCGGTAGCGATAGTCGTAGAAGCAATAGTTGGCAAGACGACAATGATGCTACGATGCAGATCAAGGTGTCAAGCCGGTGATGATGGAGATCATGACGGTGCTTTGGAGATGGAGATCAAAGGCACAAGATGATGATGGCCATATCATGTCACATATTTTGATTGCGTGTGATGTTTATCCTTTATGCATCTTATTTTTCTTAGTACGGCGGTAGCATTATAAGATGATCCCTCACTAAATTTTAAGGTATAAGTGTTCTCCCTGAGTATGCACCGTTGCTACAGTTTGTCGTGCCGAGACACCACGTGATGATCGGGTGTGATAAGCTCTACGTTCACATACAACGGGTGCAAGCCAGTTTTGCACGTGCAGAATACCTGGGTTAAACATGACGAGCCTAGTATATGCAGATATGGCCTCGGAACACTGAGACCGAAAGGTCAAACGTGAATCATATAGTAGATATGATCAACATAGTTATGTTCACTGTCGGTGTCAAAACTGGCGGATCTCAGGTAGGGGGTCCCGAACTGTGTGTCTAAGGTGGATGGTAATAGGAGACGGGGGACACAATATTTACCCAGGTTCGGGCCCTCTCGATGGAGGTAATACCCTACGTCCTGCTTGATTGATATTGATGATATGAGTATTACAAGAGTTGATCTACCACGAGATCGTAGAGGCTAAACCCTAGAAGCTAGCCTATGATTCTGATTGTTGTTGTCCTAAGGACTAAACCCTCCGGTTTATATAGACATCGGAGGGGGCAAGGGTTTCACAGAGTTGGTTACAAGGGAGGATATCTACATATCCGAATTTCCAAGCTTGCCTTCCACGCAAAGGAGAGTCCCACCCAGACATGGGACGGAGTCTTCAATCTTGTATCTTCATAGTCCAACAGTCCAGCCAAAGCATATATTCTGGCTGTCTGAGGACCCCCTAATCCAGGACTCCCTCAGTAGCCCCTGAACCTGGCTTCAATAACGATGGGTCCAGCGCGCAGATTGTCTTCGGCATTGCAAAACAAATCCCACATACCACCATAGAGAGTACAACATTTCCACAAATCTAATCTGCTGACAACTTTTCATAATGTGACGTCACGCCATGGCCTGGTCATTATTAGAACCGTTTTTCTCAACCAGCTACTGCACATATTGCGAGGCAGTTTTCTTGGCACGTCTTGTCGAAGCAGAGATCGTGTCCCCTTATCACGGGATTCTCATCAATACGGGTGAGGGTAACCCAACCGCGCCTGCTGGTATGACTCCTCGATTTTAGGCAAGTTCTGAATGGCCACGCGGAAGACGCTTGATATTCATCCTCTTTATAAAGGGGCCAAGGCCTGTCCTTTTCTTCTTGCACTCAATCCTTCCCCTCCCCCACCTCGAGTTCCAACACCCAAGGCTCAGGCTAAGCGCCTTGGACCTCCAACCATGTCCGGATCCAACCTTAAGGGCCGGTGGATGGCCTTCTCTATCATAGAGGGGGACATCAAGAAGCTAAGGGAAGCCAAGTATCTGACCGCCGAAATCTCGCACAGGCTGCCTGCTCAAGGGCAGGTCATCCCCACTCCCGAACCCAATGAGGGCGTCGTATTTGTTTCCCACTTCCTCCGAGGGCTAGGATTTAGTCTTGATCCCTTCGTTAGAGGGCTTATGTTATATTACGGGCTCGATTTCCATGATCTAGCCCCGGACTCCATCCTTCACATCTCGTCGTTTATCGTCGTGTGTGAGGCCTTCCTCTGCATCACCCCACACTTCGGCTTATGGCTCAAGACCTTCAGTGTGAAGCCAAAGATGATCGATGGGCGACACGCGGAATGCGGAGGTGCCATAATAAGCAAATGCGCCGACGCTCCATGGCCAAAGGGTTCCTTCCCGGAGGTGTCCAACTTATGGCAGCATGAGTGGTTTTACATCACGGCTCCCCGAAGTACTAAGTGGGTAGCTGCCCTCGCCTTCCGTTCGCCCCCCGCCACAACTGGCATCATGGGTCAACAAGGGGCTGGACTTGGGCTAGTTAATGACGTGCCAAAATTGCAAAGTCGCATCCGAGATCTCCTCAAGAGGGATGTCAGTCTTGTCAAGGTAATGCAGGTTATGCTAGTTCGTCGGGTCCTGCCATGCCAACGCCGATCTCTCCGTATGTGGGAGTTCAACCTGGAAGGACCGTGAACTATTCATCAATTCTTCGGCATGACACTCGAAGGGATGTATGGATTGTTCTTCGGGTCACGAATAAAGTGTCCGGACAACACCGAGGATGCGGGTCTAAACTGCAATCGTCCAGATACCCATGTAAGTAATTCTATGGCCGAACATGTTGTCTTTTTATTTATCACAACATTATTATGAAAAAATTGTTCTTGGCCAGGACTGGATAAGAATGGCGAAGATGATCAGGTGTTCGACCCCCCTTCCCGAAGGCTCACCGGATCCTATGCTAGCCAGGATGCTCGAGCACGCACTTTATCAAGTGCCATCAGGGGAATGTAAAGGGAGAGATAAAGAAGCCGAAAGTGGGCCTCACGCATTACTCATCCAAACCAGGGGAATTAGTGTCTCCGCGAAGGAGGATAATCGGGGAGAAGAATCTAGAATCCCTTCTCCCCAAGGAAGGAAAAGAACCGCCCCTGAAGACCTGGAAATGAAGGTTTCCAAACGAGGGAAGAAACCTTCGCCAGGTGCCCTGCCCCGGAGGGCGTCCTTACCGCACAGTGCCCGCAAGGGGGCCAGCCCTCCACCGAGCGGTAAGTGAATCAAGAGTACTTTTGGTAAATATATCCTACTTTATCTCCGAGGACAATAACCGAGACATATATCTTGCAGTCCGGCTCGTAGCCCCTCTCAACAGAGTTCGTCTTTGGGGGATCTTCTTCCGGAGATGATGGAGAGCGAAACGCCTCCCCCTGCCTCCCCGCCTCCTGGGGCGGACGACCCTGAGGTGTCGTCACGGAGGGTTTGTCCTGACCCGCCAAGGCCAGAAGGTAATCCTTCGACCACCCGAAGTCCGGAACATTCATCTCCTACGGAGAGCAACAGAAAGAGTCTGGGACTTTCCGGTGCGCAACCGGACGCACTGATGAGTCTTTTGGAGAAGGCGGCTATCTCAGAGGAGCGTCGTACTTTAATGGGTACGGTGGTTGAGAGGATTTCATCCACCAAAAGTGGGTTGCATGAAGATTTTGTGAGTCTGCTAAGAGGCTTTGAGGTACGCAAAGTAATATAATTTTTTTTAATGGTACCGCACACGCTAGGTGTGTTCTATACAGATAGTAGCCCCTGAGACTCTGGTTGCTGTCCGGAGGAGGCAAACAGAGGATCGTAGTCCCAGGTAATGATTGCATTGCTTTCATGTGTAGGCGGCTGGCGGTCCGGTGGCTGGCCGGACTGCTGAATTTGCCGGACTTATCCGGCAGCTTGACGCGCCAGATGCTGACATCGCGCTTGTGAACAAGCGGCTTGACGAGGCACATGGTATGTATTTTCGGGTGGTCAACAAATATTAAGAGGAGCATGATGCTGTGACTTCAGATGGAGCTGCCGCCGTGGAGACCCTTCGGGCGGAACTTTCCCAAGCCAAGGAACAAGCCAGGAGGAGTGATGTGGCCGCCCTAAAGGCGGCCGAAGAGTTAAGAGCCGAACAGGCTGCTCGTCGCCAGAGCGAAGATAAAATAGCCAAGATGGCTATTGAGCTGAAGGATGCCTCTGACCGGTATGAGCTGCTTGAAAAGGAAAGCCAAGTGAAAACGGCGGACCTGGAGAAAACCATGGTAGCAGCCAAGGAGACCCGCTCTAAAATCAGAGCGGCGAAGGAGGAGCTTCGTCAGGCCGGAGATATGATTGCTGGGAAGGCCTTTTTGTTGCGGACGAAGTTCGGAGATCCGAAGTATGCCCCTTTGGATCAATTATGGAGTGCTGCACACGCGTATTCGAACCTGGCAATGAGTGCTGCTGATGCGACTGAGTTCTTCAAAGATCAAAAAGATCACAAAGTGGAAAAGTTGTTCTGGTCGCAGTTCAGTGCTCCGGCGCATCCGCTGCTGTTAAATGAGCAAATGGCCGACTGGGCTGAGCTCCATAGGTTTTCCGGGCTTGCCATGAGGTATGTCATGGATCATCTTTGGCCGGAAGGACCAAGGCCGAATATTTATTTTGGGTTAGTGCAAAGATTCCTTGGCGTGTGCCGCATATTGACGCCGTAAAGAGGTCGGCTTGCATAGAGGGTGCGCGGATGGCTCTTGCCCGTGTTAAGACATACTAGGCAGAGATGGATGCCACCGCTATTGCAACCCGGGGTCCGGCCGTAGGCCAGGTCTTGTGCGAGCACTATTTTGAATAAGTCCTGGAAGACGCTCATCTAATAGAGGCTCAGTGCTCGAAGATTATCATGTTCGAGTGACATGTATCCTAATTTGTAAAAACTATGCTATTTGGCTTATAAAAGGCTGTGTTTATACCTTTGCCTGAAAGTATTATGATGCCTCCTGTGCGGCCGTTTTATGTATATATATATAACCTGAAAGTTTGCAGTCGTCGGCTTCAGCCCCCACGCATATAATGCGGGGGTGTTCGGAAAAGTGCGTATTCACACTTGATCCAACGTCTTGGTCCATTAAGGAGGTGATAGCGCGGCGAACAAGGCAATCGGACTATATTGCTTTAACACTTTCACTTAGCCATAGGAGTTTGACAGTGGGGCTACTATATAGCCCCTGGTACTTCCGCGCTTATCCGAATACGGAGCGCGTACATACATGACCGGGAAACCGGTCCTTCGTTAATGCGGAGGAATCGCGAAGATTGCGCTGAGTCCCCGACTGGTTGACCAGTCTCGCGCTTTATCATGACAGTCAGTTTTCGGCTTTCTCTACTGAGGTGCTCATCCAGATGAACCAGGGCACAATCGCAGTAGTTCTCCCGGTGCCACCTTAGCCGATAGAGCGGAACGTAAGGTAGAAAAACACGGGAGCCAGGAAAACCCAACTATTGACCAAAGACATGATTCAGAGCTGATGCAT
Organism: Triticum urartu; assembly: GCF_056163025.1. Lineage (NCBI taxonomy): Eukaryota > Viridiplantae > Streptophyta > Magnoliopsida > Poales > Poaceae > Triticum > Triticum urartu. The sequence goes on along the minus strand of NC_141877.1, from coordinate 633,973,271 downwards.
ATAAGGCCAAACTCGCGACGCTGAACACTCGCTAAGGTATTCGGTCTTTACAACGTATACTGGGCTGAGTAACGCCCCCGATAATAAGCCCTAAATTTCCAGGTACGTGCATTAGTCTGACGTGATGAAATGTCAATAACGCCAGCATCCCTCTTGATTATGTTGAGTATCCCGAGGGTGTGAAGCAACAAGAGATAGTAAAAAAGGTTTACACAGGGTCTTAATCTAAAAAGAAACCTTTGAACGGGGCCGTGCTGCACGTCTGCGCCTGTGTCTCCATTGTGCCATATCCTGGAAGGGTGTAGCACGATGATCATATGTGGGAAGCCCCTAGCACCACCTATGGGGGTATATCCATCAACCCAGTCTTGGGTTTATCTGAGCTGTTACAGCTAGTGATTCACCGGACTCGTCTAGCCGTGTCCGCGGTCTTGACGACCGATCATTTATTCTAGTTGGAGAGGGCATTCAGTGTTTGGCTACTAAAGCCACCACACGTTCTTCCGCACGGAAGGAACGTTCTGTGTTTCCGCTAACTGTGATGATGCCACATGGACCGGACATCTTAAGCTAAAGGTAAGCGTAATGCGGTATTGCATTAAAACGAGCGAAGTCCATTCTTCCGAGTAGCGCTTGATAGCCACTTCGGAATGGAGGGATGTCGAAGGTTAAATTTTCACTTTGGAAGTTGTCGGGAGAACCGAATACCACCTCTAGTACTAGAGAGCCCGTGCAGCGGGCCTCTGGGCCTGGTATTACTCCTTTAAAGGTAGTATTGCTGTGGCTGATTCTTGTCGGGTCTATTACCATTTTGCGGATTGTGTCCTGATATATCAGATTAAGACTACCACTACTAGGAAAAGGCCTACTAGTGGCGCACCAGTTTTGCCTACTAATGGCGCACCACTGGTGTGCCATTAGTATACTAGATACTAATGGCGCACCATTAGTATACTAGATACTAATGGCGCACCTGTAGTGCGCCATTCGTATGCCTAGAGGCCATTAGTAATATTTTTTTTCAATTTTTTTTATTTTTTTCTTAATCTAGGGTCACTATGGCTTCTCTTGGGTCAATATGCTTAATCTCATGTCAAATCGCACTCCGTGGTCAAACTTCCCGAAAGCTCACCCATCCTCACACTACTCTAGCCCAAGCACGCTTAACTTTAGAGTTCTATCCAACCCCAGCACCAGCTCACTTCACAGGCACTTGTTGATATATCTAGCATATCAATCCTATTAAACCTTGTTGATGTTTAGGACTTTGTTCATGTTCATGAGTGTGATGAGATTTTGAAAAAATATTTCAAACTTCCGTTCATATTACGTATCATATTTTGAAAAAAAAATCCTGAAAAAAAAATCGAAACTATTTTTTTCTGTTACTAGTTGCGCACCTTGCATACGGTGCGCCACTAGTAAGTTTGAATTTTTTTCCTCTAGATCTTAAAAGCCCCGTAACTTTTTTTTCTGTTAGGTTTTTGAGGATTTTGAAAATGTTTAACGGGGAGCTCAATGTGTCGGATGTAACTTTTCGAGTAGATGATTTTTCATCTGGGAAACTTTTTAATCCGAGTTTGTATGCAAAAGTTATGCCCATTTTACAAATTCCAGAGAGATTTTGCAAATAAAGTCGAAATTCATATTTGTAAATTTCCCAACAACTAGACCACATATCACATGGGAAACTTATTTGCTTTTATTTTTTTGACATTTTCATCATTTTCTTTTATTTTTTTAAACTGAAAAGGCAGCCCACAAGGGGGCATGCGAGGGAATTTTTGGGCCAAGTTAGTAATGGCGCACCGTGGGAGTGGTGCGCCATTACTCATGGTGCGCCATTAGTAGTTTTCAAAAAATTTGAAAAAAAATTGAAAAAAATTACTAGTGGCGCACCGTGGATGTGGTGCGCCATTACTAGTTTAACTAGTAATGGCTAGTAATGGCGCACTATCCCCTGGTGTCATTACTAGTTTTGAAAAAAAATAAAAAAAATTTGAAAAAAAATTACTAATGGCGCACCGTGGATGTGGTGCGCCATTACTAGTTAAACTAGTAATTGCGCACTATCCCCTGGTGCGCTATTACTAGTTTAAAAAAAATAAAAAAAATCTTGTTACTAATGGCGCACCCTGGATGTGGTGCGCCATTAGTATTTGGACACTAATGGCGCACCAACACATGGTGCGCCATTAGTATATAGTAGTGGCGCACCACATGTCTGGTGCGCCATTAGTGTCAATTTCATCTATAGCCCTTTTCCTAGTAGTGTATTATTGCCGTCCATAAGGACTCGGGTGAGATGGTATCCGTCGATTATTTGGTCTAGTACCAAGGCAGCCGAACCTCCGTGCCGGATACTAGTCGGGTGATCCCCGCGATCAAAAGTGATCGGGCAGGCCGACCAAGGGTTGAACTTGGGGGTAGAGGGCTCCACGGCGCATACGTCTCGGAGTGTGCGTTTTCTCCTCCTCTTCGTTGCGTGAATCATGTTCACTGTTTTGACCTCCGGTTGGAATTTTTTCTGTCCCCCAGTGTTCGGCTGGCGAGGCTCATCCTCGTCTTCGCTTGGTGTCTCCCTCCCCTTGTGTTCGGCGTTTAGCTTGCCGACCTGCTTGAAGACCCAACATTTTCTGTTGGTGTGATTTGCAGGTTTGTTGGAGGTGCCATGAATCTGACATAATCTGTCTAGAATCTTGTTTAGGCTGGATGGTCCACCTCTGCCGCCTTTAAATGGCTTTTTCCATTGACTGGGTCTAGAGCTCCTGAATCCGGTGTTTACTGCCGTGTTGTCTGGGCTGTCTTCTTTGTTTCGACGCTTGCTTTTATTGCATCATGGTTTTCCATTGCCATCCCTAACTTCGGATGTGCCTTGGTCGCTGGTGCCGCTATGGGCCAGCCATTGTTAGGGCTGCCATTGTCCTCGGTTTTTCCTGGCCGAGGTGTCTGGCGAGCCATTCGTCCCGGACACTGTGTTTGAAAGCCGCTAAGGCTTCGGCATCCGCGCAGTCGACAATTTGATTCTTCTTGGTGAGGAATCTGTTCCAAAGCTTTCGGGCCAACTCTCTGGGCTATTGAATTATATGACTTAAATCGTCTGCATCCGGAGGTCGGGCATAGGTCCCTTGAAAATTAGCCCTAAAAGCATCCTCAAGCTCTTTCCAACTTCCAATTGAGTTTTCGGGGAGGCTCTTTAACCAGTGCCGAGCTGGTCCTTTCAACTTGAGGGGCAAGTATTTGATGGCGTGGAGATCATCTCCGCGAGCCATGTGGATATGAAGGATAAAGTCCTCAATCCAGACCCCACGGTCTGTCGTTTCGTCGTATGCCTCTATGTTCACGTGTTTGAATCCTTCTGGGAATTCGTGATCCAGAACCTCATCGGTGAAGCATAGGGGGTGCACGGCACCCCTGTATTTGGATGTGCATTGGCATTCTGACGGTTGTGGTGTTCGGTTTTGATTCTTCGTCGGCGCCCGCTTCCTAGATCCGTAGATGCACCTGGTCATACCGGCTTTTCGGTGCAAGCCCTCACATAGATCGTGTGTCGACTTATGTGCGACGTCGTTAGCCGCCCTATCGCAGACACGGGGTGGTCGATCCGGCTGATTGACCATTTTAGTTTTTGGCTTTATAGGCTCTAAGGCCTCATCATCGAATTTGGGTAGCAGCTTGCGCTTTGGATAGCTCTTTGTGTGGCAGCTGCCCCCGTTCTTTTCTTCATTGTCGAGCACTTTGTTCCATCTACTGTTGAGTGTATTTTGCGCGGCCTTAAGCCTTTGTTTCTGCTTCTTCAGACTCCTTGCGGTGGCGATAAGCCTTCTATGGAGGTCCTCTTGCTCCGAGTTCCTTTCCGCGATGATGTGTGCCTCGTCGTCCGGACTGTTCTCCTCTCCGGAGACAGATTGATGAGCTTTACCCTCGGCGTCGCCGTGATCGGATAGTGGCTCCGTACTATGTTCGCCGTCTGCTGGTTCATCTTGCTCTGTTGCTGGGTCCATGTGGTCGTCGCTTTGTTTGGAGTCGACTGGGGTATTATTCTTTCTTGCGCTGTTATCGCTGTTTTTGCCGAGGCGGAATTTGGAGCGGCGCATACGTCGCCGCTTTGGTTGCTTCTCGAGGGAATTATCCTCCGCTGCATCCTTCTATTCCTCATCATTGTTTTCTTTGGGTGTGTCCACCATGTATATATCATGTGATGAAGTGGCTGTCCAGCGCCCTGTGGGCGGTGGTTCCTGTTCCTCTCCTGCATCGTCATCCATACCGTCGATGTCTTCTGAGCCAAAATTAAGCATGTCGGTTAAGTCGTCGACAGTGGCTATTAAGTGGGTGGTGGGTGGGGAATGAATTTCTTCATCATCCACTTCCTACTCAAGCCGGACATAGTTCGGCTAAGGGTCTCCTGACAAGGAGAGAGACCTCAATGAATTTAGTACGTCGCCCAAGGGCGAGCGCTGAAAAATATGCGCGGAGGTAAACTCCATGATCGGTGCCCAATCAGATTCGATAGGCACGGATGCAGGCGGTTCGGAGCCTGTCGCCGGGGACGAATCCAAGGGTCTGACAACACAGGTCTCATAGGGGGGTGAAGTCAGTATTCGGCTCTATCGCCGTTGAGTGTGCGGCCTCCGTGGCGGGGTCCATCCACCCGTCCTTGGACGACACAACCTGCTCCGGATTGAAGGCCGGAGTAGCCATAGGGGCGATCGCCCGGACACCGTCCGGCGACAGAGCTAAGTCATGCTTGTCAGGACGGTGCGACGCACCTGACATGGGATCGAATCCGTCGAAGATCAAGTCTCTGCGGATGTCGGTGGTATAGTTCAAGCTTCCAAACCTAACCTGATGGCCAGGGGCGTAGCTCTCGATCTGCTCCAGATGGCCAAGCGAGTTGGCCCGCAGTACGAAGCCACCGAATACGAAGATCTGTCCGGGGAGAAAAACCTCACCCTAGATCGCATCATTGCCGATGATCGAAGGAGCCATCAAGCCTTATGGTGACGACATAGTGGAACTCTCATTGAAAGCACCAATGTCGGTGTCAAAACCGACGGATCTCGGGTAGGGGGTCCTGAACTGTGCGTCTAAGGCGGATGGTAACAGGAGACGGGGGACACAATGTTTACCCAGGTTCGGGCCTTCTCGATGGAGGTAATACCCTACGTCCTGCTTGATTGATCTTGATGATATGAGTATTACAAGAGTTGATCTACCACGAGATCGTAGAGGCTAAAACCTAGAAGCTAGCCTATGATTCTGATTGTTGTTATCCTACGGACTAAACCCTCCGGTTTAAATAGACACCAGAGGGGGCTAGGGTTACACAGAGTCAGTTACAAGGGAGGAGATCTACATATCCAAATTGCCAAGCTTGCCTTCCACGCAAAGGAGAGTCCCACCCAGACACGGGACGAAGTCTTCAATCTTGTATCTTCATAGTCCAACATTCCGGCCAAAGCATATAGTCCGGCTGTCCGAGGACCCCCTAATCTAGGACCCCCTCATTCACCATTGAAAACTACTCCATCTCACGTGATGATCGGACATTGTTTAGTTGATATGGATCACGTGATCATTTAGATGACTAGAGGGATGTCTATCTAAGTGGGAGTTCTTAAGTAATATGATTAATTGAACTTTAATTTATCATGAACTTAGTCCTGGTAATTTTTGCATATCTATGTTGTAGATCAATAGCTCGCATATAGCTCCCCTGTTTTATTTTTAAGATGTTCCTAGAGAAAAATAAGTTGAAAGATGATAGTAGCAATGATCCAGACTGGATCCGTGATATGAGGATTATCCTCATTGCTGCACAGAAGAATTATGTCCTTGATACAATGCTATGTGACGGACCTATTGCAGGAGCAGATGTAGACTTTATGAACGTTTGGCTAGCTCGGTATGATGACTACTTAATAGTTTAGTGCGCCATGCTTGATGGCTTAGAACCGGGACTTCAAAAACATTTTGAAACACCAAGGAGCATATAAGATGTTCCAAGAGCTTAAATTGGTATTTTAGACACAAGCCCGAGTCAAGAGGTATGAGACCTTTGACAAGTATTTTGCCTATAAGATGGAGGAGAATAGCTTAACCAGTGAGCATGTGCTCAGAATGTCTGAGTACTACAATCACTTGAATCAAGTGGGAGTTAATCTTCCAGATAAGATAGTGATTAAAAGAGTTCTCTAGTCACTATCACCAAGTTACTGGAACTTCTTGATGAACTATAATATGCAAGGGATAACGAAAATGATTCCCCGACCTCTTCGCGATGCTGAAATTGGCGAAGGTAGAAATCAAGAAAAGCATCAAGTGTTGATGGTTGACAAGACCACTAGTTTCAAGTAAAAGGGCAAGGGAAAGAAAGGGAACTTCAAGAAGAATGGCAATCAAGTTGCCACTCCCATGAAGAAGCCCAAAGCTAGACCCAAGCCGGAAACTGAGTGCTTCTACTACAAAGGAAATGGTCACTGGAAGAGGAACTGCCCCAAATACTTGGCGGATAAGAAGGATGGCAAAGTGAAAAAAAGTATATATGATATACATGTTATTGATGTGTACTTTACTAGTGTTCATAGTAGCCCCTGGGTATTTGATACTGGTTTAGTTGCTATGATTAGTAACTTGAACCAGGAGTTAAAAAATGAATAGAGACTAGTTGAGGGCGAGGTGACTATGTGTGTTGGAAGTGATTCCAGGGTTGATAAGATCACCATCGCACACTCCCTTTACCTCCGGGATTAGTGAACCTAAAATAAATGTTATTTGGTGTTTGCATTGAGCATAATATGATCGGATCATGTTTATTGCAATACGGTTATTCATTTAAGTCAAAGAATAATGTTATTCTGCTTACATGAATAAAACTTTCTGTGGTCATACACCCAAGGTGAATGGTTTATTGAATCTCGATCGTAGTAATACACATATTCATAATATTGAAGCCAAAAGATGAAAGGTTAATAATGATAGTGCAACTTATTTGTGGCACTGCCGTTTAGGTCATATTGGTGTAAAGCGGATGAAGAAACTCCATGCAGATGGGCTTTTGGAATCACTTGATTATGAATCTTTTGATACTTGCAAACCATGCCTCATGGGCAAGATGACTAAAACTCCATTCTCCAGAACAATAGAGCGAGCAACTGACTTATTGGAAATAATACATACTGATTTATGCGGTCCGATGACTGTTGAGGCTCGCGGCGGGTATCGTTATTTTCTAACCTTCACAAATGATTTGAGCAGATATGGGTATATCTACTTAATGAAACATAATCTTAAACATTTGAAAAGTTCAACGAATTTCAGAGTGAAGTGGAAAATCATCGTAACAAGAAAATAAAGTTTCTACAATCTGATCGTGGAGGCAAATATTTGAGTTACGAGTTTGGCCTTCATTTAAAAACAATGTGGAATAGTTTCACAACTCATGCCACCTGGAACACCACGGAGTAATGGTGTGTCCAAACGTCGTAACCGTACTTTATTAGATATGGTGCGATCTATGATGTCTCTTACCGATTTACCACTATCGTTTTGGGGTTATGCAATAGAGACAACTGCATTCATGTTAAATAGGGCACCGTCTAATCCGTTCAGATGACACCGTATGAACTATGGTTTAGCAAGAAACCTAAGCTGACGTTTCTTAAAATTTGGGGTTGCGATGCTTATGTGAAAAAGCTTCAACCTGATAAGCTCGAACCCAAATCAGAGAAATGTGTCTTCATAGGATACCCAAATGAGACAGTTGGGTACACCTTCTATCACATATCCGAAGGCAAGATATTCGTTGCTAAGAATGGATCCTTTCTAAAGAAGGAGTTTCTCTCGAAAGAAGTGAGTGGGAGGAAACTAAACCTTGATGAGGTAATTGTTGGGGAACGCAGTATTTCAATTTTTTCCAACAATCACCCAAGATCTATCTATGAGATGCATAGCAGTGAGAGGGGAGAGTGTGTCCACATACCTCATAGACTGAAAGCGGAGGCATTTAGTAACGAGGTTGATGTAGTCGAACGTCTTCGCGATCCAACCGATCCAAGCACCGAACGTACAACACCGCGTGTTCAGCACATGTTTAGCTCATCACAAAAAACTCTTGATCCAGTTGAGGACGAGGGAGAGTTTCATCAGCACGACGGTGTGTTGACGGTGATGATGAAGTTACCAGCGCAGGGCTTCGCCTAAGCACTACAACGATATGACCGAGGTGTGTAACTATGGACGGGGCACCGCACACGGCTAAGAGAAGACTTGGTGTGTCTTTGGGGTGCCACCCTACCGACGTATATAAAGGAGGGAGGGAGAGAGGCTGACCCCCTAGGGGCGCGCCAAGAGTACGGAGTCCTACAAGGACTTCCAAGTCCTAGTAGGAATCCCTTTCCTTTTCAGAATATGAGAGAAGGAAAGAGGGAAAGAGAGAGGGAGTAGGAAAAGGCAAGGGGGGCGCCGCCCCCTTCCCCTAGTCCAATTCTGACCCATGGGCAGGGCGCCACCTCCCCTTGGCTGCCTCCTCTTTTCCCGTATGGCCCAATAAGGCCCATTACTTCTCCCGGTGAATTCACGTAACTCCCCGGTACTCCGAAAAACACCCGAATCACTCGGAACCTTTCCGATGTCCGAATATAGCCTTCCAATATATGATTCTTTACCTCTCGACCATTTCAAGACTCCTCATCATGTCCGTGATCTCATCTGACACTCCGAACAAACTTCGGTCATCAAATCACATAACTCATAATACAAATCGTCGTCGAATGTTAAGCGTGCGTACCCTATGGGTTCGAGAACTATGTAAACATGACCGAGACATATCTCCGGTCAATAACCAATAGCAAAACCTGGATGCTCATATTGGCTCCTACATATTCTATGAAGATCTTTATCGGTCAAATCGCATAACAACATACGTTGTTCCCTTTGTCATCGGTATGTTACTTGCCCGAGATTCGATCGTCGGTATCCTCATACCTAGTTCAATGTTGTTACCGGCTAGTGTCTTTACTCGTTCCGTAACACATCATCCCACAACTAACTCACTAGTCACATTGCTTGCAAGGCTTATAGTGATGTGCATTACCGAGAGGGCCCAGAGATACCTCTCTGATACATGGAGTGACAAATCCTAATCTCGATCTATGCCAACTCAACAAACACCTTCGGAGACACCTGTAGAGCATCTTTATAATCACCCAGTTACGTTGTGACATTTGATAGCACACAAGGTGTTCCTCCGGTATTCGGGAGTTGCATAATCTCATAGTTAGAGGAACATGTATAAGTCATGAAGAAAGCAATAGCAATAAAACTCAATGATCATAATGCTAAGCTAATGGATGGGTTTTGTCCATCTCATCATTCTCTAATGATGTGATCCTATTCATCAAATGACAACACATGTCTATGGTCAGGAAACTTAACCATCTTTGATTAATGAGCTAGTCAAGTAGAGGCATACTAGGGACACTCTGTTTTGTCTATGTATTCACACATGTACTAAGTTTCCGGTTAATACAATTCTAGCATGAATAATAATCATTTATCATGATATAAGGAAATATAAATAACAACTTTATTATTGCCTCTAGGGCATATTTCCTTCAGTCTCCCACTTGCACTAGAGTTAATAATCTAGTTCACATCGTCATGTGATTTAACACCAATAGTTCACATCTTTATGTGATTAGTTCACATATCCATGTGACTAAGACCCAAAGGGTTTAATAGAGTCAATAATGTAGTTCACATTTCTATGTGATTAATACCCAAAGAGTACTAAGGTGTGATCATGTTTTGCTTGTGAGAGAAGTTTAGTCAATAGGTCTGCCACATTCAGAGCCGTATGTATTTTACCAATTTTCTATGTCTACAATGCTCTGCACGGAGCTACTCTAGCTAATTACTGCCACTTCCAATATGTATCCAGATTGAGACTTAGAGTCATCCAGATTAGTGTCAAAGATAGCATCGATCTAACCCTTTATGATTAAATTTTTGTCACCTCCATAACCGAGAAACATGTCCTTATTCCACTAAGTATAATTTTGACCGCTCTCTAGTGATCCACTCCTCGATCACTGTTTTACCCTTTTGCCAAACTCATGGTGAGGTACACAATAGGCTTGGTACACAGCATAACATACTTTATAGAACCTATGACTGAGGCATATATAGGGAATGACTTTTCATTCTCTTTCTATTTTCTGCTGTGGTCGGGTTTTGAGTCTTTACTCAACTTCACACCTTGCAACACAGCAAGAACTCCTTCTTTGCTTGTTCCATTTTGAACTACTTCAAAACTTGTCTAGGTATGTACTCATTGAAAAAGCTTATCAAGCGTCTTGATCTATATCTATAGATCTCGATGCTCAATATGTAAGCAGCTTAACCGAGGTCTTTCTTGGAAAAACTCCGTTCAAACACTCCTTTATGCTTTCCAGAAAATTCTACATCATTTCTGATCAACAATATGTCATTCACATATACTTATCAGGAAGGCTGTAGTGCTCCCACTAACTTCCTTGTAAATACAGGCTTCACCAAAAAGTCTGTATAAAACCATATGCTTTGATCCCCTTATCAAAGCTTATATTCCAACTCTGAGATGCTTGCACCAGTCCATAGATGGATCGCTGGAGCTTGCACATTTTGTTAGCACCTTTAGGATTGACAAAACCTTCTTGTTGCATCATATACAACTCTTCTTTAAGAAATTCATTAAGCAATGTACTTTTGACATCCATTTGCGGGAATTGCTGACATGATTCGGACAGACTTAAGCATCGCTACGAGTGAGAAAATCTTACCATAGTCAACACCTTGAACTTGTCGAAAACTTTTTTTGTGACAATTCGAGCTTTGTAGATAGTAACACTACTATCAGCGTCTGTCTTCCTCTTGAAGATCCATTTATTCTCAATGGCTCGCCGATCATCGGGCAAGTTATTCAAAGTCCATACTTTGTTCTCATACATGGATCCCATCTCGGATTTCATGGCCTCAAGCCATTTCGCGGAATCTGGGCTCATCATCGCTTCCTCATAGTTCGTAGGTTCGTCATGGTCTATAACATGACTTCCAGAACAGGATTACCCTACCACTTTGGTGTGGACCGTACTCTGGTTGACCTACGAGGTTCGGTAGTAACTTGATCTAAAGTTTCATGATCATTATCATTACCTTCCTCTCTTGTTGGTGTATGCATCACGAGAACTGTTTTCTGTGATGAGCTACTTTCCAATTCAAGAGAAGGTACACTTACCTTATCAAGTTCTACTTTCCTCCCACTCACTTCTTTCGAGAGAAACTCCTTCTCTAGAAAGGACCCATTCTTAGCAATGAATATCTTGCCTTTTGGATCTATGATAGAAGGTGTACCCAACAGTCTCCTTTGGGTATCCTATGAAGACACATTTCTCCGATTTGGGTTTGAGCTTATCAGGTTGAAGATTTTCACATAAGCATCGCAGCCCCCAAACTTTAAGAAACGACAGCTAAGGTTTCTTGCCAAACCACACTACATATGGTGTCGTCTCAATGGATTTAGATGGTGCCCTATTTAACGTGAATGCAGCTGTCTCTAATGCATAACCCCAAAACGATAGTGTTAAATCAGCAAGAGACATCATAGATCGCACCATATCTAATAAAGTACGGTTACGACGTTTGGACACACCATTATGTTGTGGTGTTCCAGGTGGCGTGAGTTGTGAAACTATTCCAAATTGTTTTAAATGAAGCCCAAACTCGTAACTCAAATATTCGCTTCCACGATCAGGTCATAGAAACTTTGTTTTCTTGTAATGATGATTCTCTACTTCACTCTGAAAATGTTTCAGACTTGTGTTTCATTAAGTAGATATACCCATATCTGCTGAAATCATCTGTGAAGGTTAGAAAATAACGATACCCGCCGCGAGCCTCAACACTCATTGGACCGCATACATCAGTATGTATTATTTCCAATAAGTCAGTTGCTCACTCCATTGTTCTGGAGAACAGAGTTTTAGTCATCTTGCCCATGAGGCATGGTTCGCAAGCATCAAGTGATTCCAAAAGCCCATCGGCAAGGAGTTCCTTCATGCGTTTTACACCAATATGACCTAAACGGCAGTGCCACAAATAAGTTGCACTATCATTATTAACCTTGCATCTTTTGGCTTCAATATTATGAATATGTGTATCACTACGATCGAGATTCAATAAACCATTCACCTTGGGTGTATGACCACATAAGGTTTTATTCATGTAAACAGAATAACAATTATTCTTTGACTTAAATGAATAACCGTAGTGCAATGAACATGATCCAATCATATTCATGGTCAACACGAACACCAAATAACATTTATTTTAGGCTCAGCACTAATCCCGAAGGTAAAGGGAGTGTGCGATGGTGATCTTATCAACCTTGGAATCACTCCCAACACACATCGTCACCTCGCCCTCAACTAGTCTCTGTTCATTTTGTAACTCCTGTTTCAAGTTACTAATCATAGCAACTGAACTAGTATCAAATACCCAGGGGCTACTATGAACACTAGTAAAGTACACATCAATAACATGTATATCATATATACTTTTGTTCACTTTGCCATCCTTCTTATCCGCCAAGTATTTGGGGCAATTCCGCTTCCAGTGACCATTTCCTTTGCAGTAGAAGCACTCGGTTTCAGGATTGGGTCTAGCTTTGGGCTTCTTCATGGAATTGGCAACTTGCTTGCCATTCTTCTTGAAGTTCCCTTTCTTTCCCTTGCCCTTTTACTTGAAACTAGTGGTCCTGTCAACCATGAACACTTGATGCTTTTCTTGATTTCTACCTTCGCCGATTTCAGCATCACGAAGAGCTCGGGGGATCGTTTTCGTCATCCCTTGCATATTATAGTTCATCACAATGTTCCAGTAATTTAGTGATAGTGACTAGAGAACTCCGTCAATCACTATCTTATCTGGAAGATTAACTCCCACTTGATTCAAGTGATTGTAGTACTTAGACATTCTGAGTACAAGCTCACTGGCTGAGCTATTCTCCTCCATCTTGTTGGCAAAGTACATGTCAGAGGTCTCATACCTCTTGACACGGGCATGAGTCTGAAATACCAATTTCAACTCTTGGAACATATCAAATGCTCCGTGGCATTTCAAAACATTTTTGAAGTCCCGGTTCTAAGCCGTAAAGTATGGTGCACTAAACTATCAAGTAGTCATCATACCGAGCTTGCAAAATGTTCATAACGTCTGCATCTGCTCCTGCAATAGGTTCGTCACCTAGTTTTGCAACAAGGACATAATTCTTCTGTGCAACAATGAGGATAATCATCAGATCACGGACCCAGTCTACATCATTGCTACTATCATCTTTCAACTTAGTTTTCTCTAGGACCATATCAAAAAAATAAACGCAGTACAAAAAAATTACACTTCCGTGATGATATGTGTTTGTCACAGTAGGTCGCTTTTTTGTCATGCATGTACATCCATGACAAATTTATGACAGAATCAAGATAGTCATACCTGTGCTGTCGTAGAAGTGTTCCATGACATTACCAAAATTATCATCACGGAAGTGTCCACTTGCATGATGATAAATCGCGCGTCACAGAAGTGCTTCCATCAAGGGTGACCGACATGTGGCATCCACCGTAACGGAACGCCGTTAAGCTATAGAGTCGGGTTTTGGATCCGATAACCCGTTAACAGCCCCGACCAATGGGGATTTTCCACGTGTAAAATCATCATTGGCTAGAGGAAACACGTGTCGGCTCATCATCGGGACAGATGCCGTCCACTCACTGGACAGAAGGCGCCTATGATACGTCGACACGTGGCACGACCCAACAAGTTTAAATGGGCTGGCCCAACTAAAGGCCCACAAGATTTTACGGACCATAATGGGCCGGCCCAGCTAAAGGCCCATGAGATTTTGCGGACCATAATGGGCTGGCCCAGCTAAAGGCCCACAAGATTTCACGGGCCATAATGGGCCGGGCCAGGTAAAGGCCCACAAGATTTTCGTGTGCCATAATAGGCCGGCCCAGGTAAAGGCCCACGGCGACTCTAGCCCATAATGAACAGTAGTTTTCTTTATACCCGTTAACGGCCCATGATTTACATGGGCCATTTTCAGCCCGTGTTAGCTTTCGGCCTATTGATGGCCCATATGTTCTTGGGCTCCTTTTTCGCCCTCGATTACTTCCGGCCCATTACTGGCCTGTTCCCCTAATGGGCCAAATTCAGCCCATGGCAAGAGTCGGCCCGTTACTGGCCTGTTCCACTAATGGGCCAAAATCGGCCCATGGCAAGAGTCGGCCCGTTACTGGCATGTTACCCTAATGGGCCAAATTCGGCCCATGGCAAGAGTCGGACCGTTTCTGGCCTGTTAACCCGTTGCGTCGTTTCCAGCCCGTCCTATATTCTGGCCCATTAACGACCCGTTATGCCTGTGACAGAATTAAGCCTTTGCTGTCCTACGGCCTGTTAACGGCCTGTTACTGTGCTGGGCCGATACCAATTACGCCCGATTATGGCCCATGTAGACCCATTTATCCGACGGCCCGAGGCACACCGATTACAGGCCCATTTATCGACGGCCCGTAGGAGACCCATGGATCCTACGACCCGTATATGGCCCATGGTAGTTGCGGCCACTAGCAAACCAGGGAAAAAGAAGACTAGGAAATAAATAAGGCCGAAACTAACGCTAGGCTATTAACGCGATTGCACAGATTACATCCACTCGGCATCAAAGATCGCCACCAGTGCAAATATAGGGAACACCCTACACTATACAAAAATGGCTTGCTGTTTTCTTCAGGCGGTGGCTACACGTTAATAATAAATTTTGTATCGCACCAAAACAAATTACAACTATATAATAAAAGGAAGGTTGGCATAAAACTTAATAGTCTAGTAGATAAATGCACCACCAGAAGTTCAGAAGCTCAGTTCATTTGACCCGACTATTACGTTTTCATGTTGTATTGTCCGATGGAGCACCATAACCCTCACCTTCATTTCCCCTAGGCTCCTGAACAACATAGCAAATGTCTGATAGTCTGGTTTCAAAACCATGCATATCTTGACGACATTGAGCAATGTTTCTCCTTGTTTCAAAAAGGGTCTCTATTAGGGAATGGACTTGTGTCTGGAGCGCAGATACAACATTGCTTTGAGCTTGCATATCTTGATCATGAGGCAGTTTGGACGATATTGCCTTAACAACCAACCCAGTATTACGCAGGAACGTGCTTTCGGCACTGTTAGTGGACAGGTACTGACCCACTGCAGCAAGTGCTAACATTGCGGTTATAGTTGCCTCGCCACCTTCAGAAGGTGGCGGTTCCACAATTTTTTCCATAGCTCGCTGAAAAGTTGAGGTTTTACATTAGTAGTACCAGAACAGAAGATATTAAGGAGGCAGCAAAACCAAACAAAATAGCTTTGGTCTATATACAGAACTTATTCTGGTGAACCCATGTAAAATATTAGTTGTATTTTATTGCAAAGTACATAATAAAACCAGGTTCCAAACATATGACCATGTACCATCACTAATGTATTGTTTATTTCTTCACATTGTATTGAGGGCTAAGGATAAAGAGACAAAGTTTATAAATTGGTAAGCATAGTATGACGTCATTCATATCACAAAACAACTGAGAACAGACAAACAGGCAATTGTAACGTTGTGTGGGCAAGTCCAGCACAGAACTAGATTACAGGTCAAGATCAAAGGAACATCACTCCTCTCTTTTAAACCTTGTAAGGTGCAATGATACGCTAAGAAAATTGTGTATAAAATTTAAAAGAGTAATAGACATTGGCTGCAAACCATGCAGTTCAAGGCACAAGTCAGAGTAAGTAGTAGTTAAAAGGCATGAGGATGAGGGACTTACAACAGCAGCTTTGACTGGTGTAGTCATGCCATTCTTCTTGCTGGTGTGACAGTCCTTGAAGATTTCCACAGCATTTGGTTCAGGTACTTTTTGGTCCTTGCGGGCTTTCCTCTGCATTTGGAAAAAGTCAATATAGATCTGATAATATGGTATAGCAAAAAGAGTGAAACACCAGCTAATTACAAGAGCCTCACAGTGTGCAATATAGCTATGAGATCATGTCGTCTGTTGGAATTTCACTTTCGTACGGTTGGCCTTGTTCTTTGAACAGTTCACCTACAAGAAGATAGATTTGTGTGGCACATGCGTAAATAGGACTTCAACATGTGATCCGATGACATATATATAATGTACCTGATACTTCGGATCGGACCAGTGTTTAACGAGGCCTCTCCAATCTTCATCAGATATATTTTCCACTGGAGATGTTTGGGCAAGTTCACTCTTAGCCTTGCCTTCAAAGTGAGTTTTCCTCAAGTTATACCGATACTGTCGCAGAGCAGACTTGAAAACATGGGTGCAAGCTTGTCTGGTTGCATCATCTTGGCTATCCAACTTGAACCTCATATGTTGAAAATTATGGGAGTCTCATTATCAGCAACCTAGAAAGTATTGGACAGAGCAAGACGATATTACTAGTTTCCATACATAACCATACTTACAGATAAATAGTCAAGGAAGATGTTGAACCGGGTTTCGTCTTTGTCATTCCTGTACTGAATCCATGTTGGGAGGATACGTACATGACACCTAACAGCAACCGCTGCCTCTGATACTAACTTGGCTGACTCTGTAGCATCACGTGGCCTTTTTAAACCTGCCTCAAAACGAATCTCCATTCTCCCTCCTCTAGATTTAGTTAACCTATCGAGCATTATCCCTGATGTTTGTTTCCTCTTGTGCCTAGGTGCTAGTCCAACAACAAACATAGGAAGTGTTAGTGTACATCAAAATATGAGACTACATATAAAGAAGCATGCAACTATAACTTGACTCCAGCAACTACCTTCTTGCTGTTGAATCTCACAAGGTTCATCTGATATTGCCAACTCATCTTGTGTCAAGAGTGATTGGGAAGTAGTGTCAGGTGGCAAGGGAGCTTGGGAACGTGCTGCTAGCTCAGTTGACGCACAAGTATGTCGTGCAGCTGGTAGTACTGTGGTAGGTGTTGCAAGAACTAGGGCTGTCTCTGCTTGTTTGGTGGCAGCTATTTGTTTCTGTTTGTCTTTTTTTGCAACTCATGTAGCATGGGATGCCGTGTTTGTAGAATTTTCTGCTAGACTTTGACCTTCTATTGCACCATCATTACCAGCAGAATCTGTAGGATTCATCCGCTTCTCATTCCCTGCCATTTTGTGTTTCTTCCTCTTTCTCTGTGCCATGTTAAGTCAAGCCGACAAGAAAAACGAATAACAATTTAGTTCTTCAAAACAAATTGATGCATGATGCAGACGAACTGAACTTTGATGTTAGACAACCAAATGATAGGAGGATGTAAAATGTATGAAAAACAGGACGGAAGAGATAACCAGAACTATGATGTGTAAACTAAGAAGAAGACATTTCACCAAATTAGAAGCAATGCAATGGAAGGTAGACACCATATGAAAGATGCTGCAAATATCGCTCTGCCAAGTTAACAGTGTCTCATCATAAATGGCGTTTAAACAAATGTGAAGCAGTACAAGAAATAAATCATATGCAAGATGCAAACAACATCACACTACCATATTAGAGGTGTCTCGTCATTAGTGCCATTGCATATTCACAACATTGCATATTCATAGCTTATGATGTGTAAACTAAGGAGAAGGCATTTCAACAAATTAGAAGCAATGAAAGCTAGACACCATATGAAAGATGCAACGAATATCATGTTGGAAATATGCCCTAGAGGCAATAATAAATTAGTTATTATTATTATATTTCATTGTTCATAATAATCATTTATTATCCATGCTAGAATTGTATTGATAGGAAACTCAGATACATGTGTGGATACATACACAACACCATGTCCCTAGTAAGCCTCTAGTTGACTAGCTCGTTGATCAATAGATGGTTACAGTTTCCTGATCATGGACATTGGATGTCGTTGATAACGGGATCACATCATTAGGAGAATGATGTGATGGACAAGACCCAATCCTAAGCCTAGCACAAGATCGTGTAGTTCGTATGCTAAAGCTTTTCTAATGTCAAGTATCATTTCCTTAGACCATGAGATTGTGCAACTCCTGGATACCGTAGGAGTGCTTTGGGTGTGCCAAGCGTCACAACATAACTGGGTGGCTATAAAGGTACACTACAGGTATCTCCAAAAGTGTCTGTTGGGTTGGCACGAATCGAGACTGGGATTTGTCACTCCTTGTAAACGGAGAGGTATCTCTGGGCCCACTCGGTAGGACATCATCATAATGTGCACAATGTGACCAATGAGTTGATCATGGGATGATGTGTTACGGAACGAGTAAAGAGACTTGCCGGTAACGAGATTGAACAAGGTATCGGATACCGACGATCGAATCTCGGGCAAGTACTATACCGCTAGGCAAAGGGAATCGTATACGGGATTGATTGAATCCTTGACATCGTGGTTCATCCGATGAAATCATCGTGGAGCATGTGGGAGCCAACATGGGTATCCAGATCCCGCTGTTGGTTATTGACCGGAGAGTTGTCTCGGCCATGTCTGCATGACTCCCGAGCCTATAGGGTCTACACACTTAAGGTTCGATGACGCTAGGGTTATAGGGAATAGATGTACGTGGTTACCAAATGTTGTTCGGAGTCCCGGATGAGATCCCGGACGTCACGAGGAGTTCCGAAATGGTCCGTAGGTAAAGATTTATATATGGGAAGTCATCATACGGTCACCGGAATAATTTGGGGGTTACCGGTATTGTACCGGGACCACCAGAGGGGTTCCGGGGGTCCACCGGGAGGGTCCACCTGCCCCGGAGGGCCCTATGGGCTGTATGTGGAGAGGGACCAGCCCCTTAGTGGGCGGGGCGCCTCCCCCCTAGGGCCCATGCGCCTAGGGTTTGGGGGAACCCTAAAGGGGGGGCGCCCCCCTTGCCTTGGGGGGTAAGGCAACCCCCCTTGGCCGCCGCCCCCTCCTCAGATTGGATCTGAGGGGGCCGGCCCCCCTCTCCCTTGCCCCTGTATATATGTGGGGGGTGGGAGGGCAGCCGCACCCAAGTCTTGGCGCAGCCCTCCCCCTCTCCCAAGTCCTCCTCTTCTCCCGCGGTGCTTGGCGAAGCCCTGCAGGATTGCCATGCTCCTCCTTCACCACCATGCCGTCGTGCTACTGCTGGATGGAGTCTTCCCCAACCTCTCCTTCACCCCTTTCTGGATCAAGGCGTAGGAGACGTCACCGGGCTGTACGTGTGTTGAACGCGGAGGTGCCGTCCGTTCGGCACTAGGATCATCGGTGATTTGGATCACGACGAGTATGACTCCATCAACCCCGTTCACTTGTACGCTTCCGCTTAGCGATCTACAAGGGTATGTAGATGCACTCTCCTTCCCCTCGTTGCTAGATTACTCCATAGATTGATCTTGGTGATGCGTAGAAAATTTTGAATTTCTGCTACGATCCCCAACAATGGCATCATGAGCTAGGTATATGCGTAGTTTCTATGCACGAGTAGAACACAAAGCAGTTGTGGGCGTTGATTTTGTCAATTTACTTGCCGTTACTAGTCTTATCTTGATTCGGCGGCATCGTGAGATGAAGCTGCCCGGACCGACCTTACACATACTCTTACGTGAGACTGGTTCCACCGACTGACATGCACTAGTTGCATAAGGTGGCTAGCGGGTGTCTGTCTCTCCCACTTTAGTCGGATCGGATTCGATGAAAAGGGTCCTTATGAAGGGTAAATAGAAATTGGCATATCATGTTGTGGTTTTTGCGTAGGTAAGAAAGGTTCTTGCTAGAAACCTATAGCAGCCACGTAAAAACTTGCAACAACAATTAGAGGACGTCTAACTTGTTTTTGCAGCATATGCCTTGTGATGTGATTTGGCCAAAAGGATGTGATGAATGATATATGAGATGTATGAGATTGATCATGTTCCTGTAATAGGAATCACGACTTGCATGTCGATGAGTATGACAACCTGCAGGAGCCATAGGAGTTGTCTTAATTTATTTATGACCTGCGTGTCAACATAAACGTCATGTAATTACTTTACTTTATTGCTAAAGGGTTAGCCATAGTAGTAGAAGTAATAGACGACGAGACAACTTCAAGAAGACACGATGATGGAGATCATGATGATGGAGATCATGGTGTCATGCCGGTGACAACGATGATCATGGAGCCCCGAAGATGGAGATCAAAAGGAGCAAAATGATATTGGCCATATCATGTCACTATTTGATTGCATGTGACGTCTATCATGTTTTACATCTTATTTGCTTAGAACGACGGTAGCTTAAATAAGATGATCCCTCACTAAAATTTCAAGAAAAGTGTTCCCCCTAACTGTGCACCGTTGCGAAGGTTTGTTGTTTAGAAGCACCACATGATGATCGGGTGTGATAGATTCTAACGTTCGAATACAACGGGTGTAAGCCAGATTTACACAGCAAAAACACTTAGGTTGACTTGACGAGCCTAGCATGTACAGACATGGCCTCGGAACATGGAAGACCGAAAGGTCGAGCATGAGTCGTATAGAAGATACGATCAACATGAAGATGTTCACCGATGTTGACTAGTCCGTCTCACGTGATGATCGGACACGGCCTAGTTGACTCAGATCATGTTTCACTTAGATGACTAGAGGGATGTCTATCTGAGTGGGAGTTCATTAAATAATTTGATTAGATGAACTCAATTATCATGAACATAGTCTGTATTGTCTTCGCAAATATGTTGTAGATAGATAGCTCACGTTGTAGCTCCCTGTTTCAATATGTTACTAGAGAAAGATTAAGTTGAAAGATATTATAAGCAATGATGCGGGCTAGGTCCGTAGTCCGAGGAGTGTCCTCACTGCTACACAGAAGGATTACGTCTTTGATGCACCGCTCGATGTGCAAACCCCTACAAACGTCGTCTGTGGATGTTGTGAACACCTGACAGACACATCCTGATGACTACTTGATAGTTTAGTGCACCATACTTTACGGTTTAGAATCGGGATTCCAATGACGTTTTGAACGCCACAGAACAGACGAGATGTTCCAAGAGCTGAAATTGGGATTTCAGGCTCATGCCCATGTTGAGAGGTGTGAGACCTCTGACAAGTTCTTTTGCCAACAAGATGGAGGAGAATAGCTCAGCTAGTGAGCATGTGCTCAGAATGTCTGGGTGCTACAATCACTTAAATCAAGTGGGAGTTAAACTTCCAGATAAGATAGTGATTGATAGAGTTCTCTAGCCACTATCACTAAGCTACTAGATCTTCGTGATGAACTATGACATGCAAGGGATGGAATTGATCCCGGAGCTGTTCGTGGTGCTTAAGACCGCAAAAGGTAGAAATCAAGAAGGAGCATGAAGTGTTGATGGTTTAACAAGACCACTGGTTTCAAGAAGGGCAAGGGCTAGAAGGGAAACTTCATGGATGGCAAACCAGTTGCCGCTCCAGTGAAGGAACCCAAGGTTGAACACAAACCCGAGACTAAGTGCTTCTATTGTAAAGGGAACGGTCATTGGTAGCGGAATTACCCCAAATGCATGGTAGATAAGAAGGCTGGCAACTTCAACAAAATTTATACGTGTTATTAATGTGTACCTCACTAGTAGTCATGGTAGCACCTGGGTATTGGATACTGGTTCAGTTACTATTATTGGTGACTTGAAGCAAAAGCTACGGACTAAACGGAGACTGGCTAAGGGCGAGGTGACGATGTGTGTTGGAAGTGTTTCCAAAGTTGATGAGATCACCATCGCATGCTCCATCTGCCTTCGGGATTAGTATTGAACCTAGATAAATGTTATCAGGTGTCTACGTTGAGCATGAATATGATTATATCATGTTCATTGCAATACGGTTATTCATTTAACTTAGAAAATAATGGTTATTCTATTTACATGAATAATACCTTTCATGGTCATGCACCCTATGTGAATGGTTCATTGAATCTCGGTCATGGTAATACACATGTTCACGCCAAAAGATGTAGAGTTAATAATGATAGTACCACTTTCTTGTGGCACTGCCTCTTAGGTCATATTGGTGTAAGATGCATGAAGAAACTCCATGTCGATGGATTTTTGGAGTCACTTGATTTTGAATTGCTTGACACATGCGAGCCATGCCTCATGGGCAGGATGACTAAGACCCCGTTGTCAGGTATAATGAAACAGGCAAGTGACTTGTTGGAAATCATGCATGCTGATATGTGTGATCCAATGAGAATTGAAGCGTGCAGTGGATATCACTATTTTCTCATCTCTCACTGACGATTTGAGTAGATATAGGTATATTTACTTAATGAAGCACAAGTCTGAAATGTTTGAAAAGTTCAAGCGATTTCAGAGTGAAGTTAAGAATCATCATAACAATAAGATCATGTTCCTACGATCTGATCAAAAGGGGATTTTCTGAGTTATGAGTTTGGCAATCACTTAAGACATTGTGGAATTGTTTCACAGTTGAAGCCACCTGGAACACCACAGGGTAATGGTGTGTCCGGACGTCGTAATCGAACCTTATGAGATATGGTGCGATCCATGATGTCTCTTATCAATCTACCGTTTTCATTTTGAGGTTATGCGTTAGAGGCAGCTGCATTCACTTTATATAGGACACCATCTAAGTCCGTTGAGACGACGTCATAAGAACATTGGTTTGGCAAGAAACCAAAGTTGTCGTTTCTTAATGTTTGGGGCTGCGATGCTTAAGGCTTCAGCTGGAGAAGCTCGAACCCAAAGCGGACAAACACATCTTCATAGGATACCCAAGGGTGACAGTTGGGTATACCTTCTATCTCAGATCCAAGGGCAAATTGTTTGTTGCCAAGAACGGGTCCTTTCTCGAGAAGGAGTTTCTCTCAAAAGAATTGAGTGGGAGGAAGATAGAACTTGATGAGGTTGTCGAACCTTTACTTCAACCAGAGAGTGACGCAACATAGAAAGATGTTTTCTGTGGCGCCTACGTCTGTTGAATAGGAAGTTAATGATAGTGATCATGAAGCTTCGGATCAAGTTGCTATCGAACCTCGTAGGTCGACAAGGATATGTACTACTCCTAAGTGGTACGGCAATCCTGTCTTAGATATCATGTTGTTAGACAACAATGAACCTACGATCTATGGAGAAGCGATGGTGGGCCCGTATTCCGACAAATGGTTAGAAGACATGAAATCCGAGATAGGATCCATATATCAGAACAAAGTATGGACTTTGGTGGACTTGCCCGATGATTGGCAAGCCATAGAGATAAATGGATCTTTAAGAAGAAGATGGACGTGGGCGGTAATGTTACCGTCTATGAAGCTCGACTTGTGGGAAAGAATCTTTTCACAAGTTCAAGGAGTTGACTACGATGAGAATTTCTCACCCGTAGTGATGCTTAAGTCCGTCGGAATCATGATAGCATTAGCTGTATTTTTCGATTATGAAATCTTACAGATGGATGTCAAAACAAGTTTTCTTACCAGTTTTCGTAAGAAAAGTTGTATGTGATACAATAAAAGGTTTTGTCGATCCTATGCTAAAAGGTATGCTGGCTCCAGCAATCCTTCTATGGACTAGAGCAAGCATCTCGGAATCGGAATATATGTTTTGATGGAGTGATCAAAGCTTTTAGGTTTATACAATGTTTGCTAGAAACTTGTATTTACAAGAAAGTGAGTGGGAGCACTACAACATTTCTGATAAGCATATGTGGATGACATATTGTTGATCCGAAATAATGTAGAATTTCTGGAAAGCATAAATGGTTGTTTGAAGAGTGTTTTTCAAAGGAAGACCTGGATAAAGCTTCTTACATATTAGGCATCAAGATCTATAGAGATAGATCAAGACGCCTGATGGTACTTTCAAAGAACGCTCACCTTGACATGTTTTTGAAGGAGTTCAAAATAGATCAGACAAAGAAGGGGTTCTTACCTGATTTGTAAGGTGTGAAGTTGAGTAAGACTCAAAGCTTGACCACGGCAAAAGAAAGAGAAAGGACGAAGGTCGTCCCCTATGCTTTTGTCATAGGCTCTATACAGTATGCCATGCTGAAGTACCGTACCTGATGTGTGCCTTGCCACATGTCTGGCAAGAGGGTACAAAGGTGATCTAGGAGTAGATCACCAGATAGCAGTCAAAATTATCCTTAGAGGAATAAGGAAATGTTTCTCGGTTATGGAGGTGATAAAGAGTTCGACGTAAAGAGTTACGTCGATGCAAGCTTAACATCTATCCGGATAGCTCTGAGTAGAGATACCGGATACGTATAATGGAGCAACAATTTGGAATAGCTCCAAGTGGAACGTGGTAGCAGCATCTACGATATGGCATAAAGTTTTGCGAAATACATAGGGATCTGAATATGGCAAGACCCGTTGACTACAACCTCTCTCACAAGCATAACATGATCAAACCCAGAACTCTTTGAGTGTTTATCACATAGTGATGTGAACTAGATCATTGATTCTAGTAGACTCTTGGATGTTGGTCACATGACGATGTGACCTGTGAGTGTTAATCACATGGCGATGTGAACTAGATTATTGACTCTAGTGCAAGTGGGAGACTGTTGCAAATATGCCCTAGAGGCAATAATAAATTAGTTATTATTATTATTATTATATTTCATTGTTCATGATAATCGTTTATTATCCATGCTAGAATTGTATTGATAGGAAACTCAGATACATGTGTGGATACATAGACAACACCATGTCCCTAGTAAGCCTCTAGTTGACTAGCTCGTTGATCAATAGATGGTTACAGTTTCCTGACCATGGACATTGGATGTCGTTGATAACGGGATCACATCATTAGGAGAATGATGTGATGGACAAGACCCAATCCTAAGCCTAGCACAAGATCGTGTAGTTCGTATGCTAAAGCTTTTCTAATGTCAAGTATCATTTCCTTAGACCATGAGATTGTGAAACTCCCGGATACCGTAGGAGTGCTTTGGGTGTGCCAAACGTCACAACGCAACTGGGTGGCTATAAAGGTACACTACAGGTATCTCCGAAAGTGTCTGTTGGGTTGGCACGAATCGAGACTGGGATTTGTCACTCCTTGTAAACGAAGAGGTATCTCTGGGCCCACTCGGTAGGACATAATCATAATGTGCACAATGTGACCAATGAGTTGATCATGGGATGATGTGTTACGGAACGAGTAAAGAGACTTGCCGGTAACGAGATTGAACAAGGTATCGGATACCGACGATCGAATCTCGGGCAAGTACTATACCGCTAGGCAAAGGGAATTGTATACGGGATTGATTGAATCCTTGACATCGTGGTTCATCCGATGAAATCATCGTGGAGCATGTGGGAGCCAACATGGGTATCCAGATCCCGCTGTTGGTTATTGACCGGAGAGTTGTCTCGGCCATGTCTGCATGACTCCCGAGCCTATAGGGTCTACACACTTAAGGTTCGATGACGCTAGGGTTATAGGGAATAGATGTACGTGGTTACCGAATGTTGTTCGGAGTCCCGGATGAGATCCCGGACGTCACGAGGAGTTCCGAAATGGTCCGTAGGTAAAGATTTATATATGGGAAGTCATCATACGGTCACCGGAATAATTCGGGGGTTACCGGTATTGCACCGGGACCACGGGGAGGGTCCACCTGCCCCGGAGGGCCCTATGGGCTGTATGTGGAGAGGGACCAGCCCCTTAGTGGGCTGGGTGCCTCCCCCCTAGGGCCCATGCGCCTAGGGTTTGGGGGAACCCTAAGGGGGGGGCGCCCCCTTGCCTTGGGGGGCAAGGCAACCCCCCTTGGCCGCCGCCCCCTCCTCATATTGGATCTAAGGGGGCCGGCCCCCCTCTCCCTTGCCCCTATATATATGTGGGGGTGGGAGGGCAGCCGCACCCAAGTCTTGGCGCAGCCCTCCCCCTCTCCCAAGTCCTCCTCTTCTCCCGCGGTGCTTGGCGAAGCCCTGCAGGATTGCCATGCTCCTCCTTCACCACCATGCCGTCGTGCTACTGCTGGATGGAGTCTTCCCCAACCTCTCCTTCACCCCTTGCTGGATCAAGGCGTAGGAGACGTCACCGGGCTGTACGTGTGTTGAACGCGGAGGTGCCGTCCGTTCGGCACTAGGATCATCGGTGATTTGGATCACGACGAGTACGACTCCATCAACCCCGTTCACTTGAACGCTTCCGCTTAGCGATCTACAAGGGTATGTAGATGCACTCTCCTTCCCCTCGTTGCTAGATTACTCCATAGATTGATCTTGTTGACGCGTAGAAAATTTTGAATTTCTGCTACGATCCCCAACATATCACTCTACCAAGTTAAAACTGTCTCGTCATAAGTGCCATTTCAACAAATTAGTAATACAAGCTAGAAAATAATGTGATATGTAACCTATATCAGACTCCGAAGTCAAACGTGTCTTATGATAAGTGATTGTTGCAGGTTACACAACAGTAGTAATTTGATGTAAGAACATGGTGTGATAGACAGATATTGTATGTTCTAGAAACAGGAACACGTGTCTTATTCAAGTATAATGTCTAAAGTAAGCAGATAGAATTCAACAAAATTAGAAGCAATACAAGCTAGACATCACATATAACATGCAACCACATATGACAGTATCAAGTTAGGGGGAGCACCGGTGATGCTGCACTAGGGGAGACGTGCTCATCATAAACACAGCTTTGTTGAGTGTCTATGCATGTGTTGTCTTGGAAATCATCTTGGGGGTGTGGGGGAGTAGAAACTGTAGAGACCCTCCATTCGGAAGGAGCACCTTTATCCACTGCCTTGCTAACTTCCTTCCGCTTTATTGATTTTGAATTGTCAAGTAAAACTGACAAGAAAAAGCAATAAAATTCTCTCTTCAGAACTCATTCATGCATGATACTGACAATCACTACTTTGATGTAAGGCAAACACATGATACCAGGATGGAATATGTACGAAAAACAGGACGGCATGGCATGTTCACAACTGTTTGTGTAAACTAAGCAGAAACCATTCCAACAAATAAGAAGCAATGCAAGCTAGACACCACAAGAAAGATGCAACCAATATGACTCTGCCAAGTTAAAAGCGTCCCATCATAAATGGAATTTCAACAAATTAGAAGCAACGCATGCTATAAATCATATGAAAGATGCAACTAATAACGCAATGCATATACTAAAGTTGTCTCGTCATGTTGATTGATACGGGATACAAGAAAACAATAGTTTTATGTAAGGACATGCTTAATAGACAGATGTACCATGTACTAAATACAGGAAGGAATGTCACATTAACAGGTATAATGTATAAGCTAAGCAGACTAGCACATGCAGTTTAACCAGATTGGAAGAATTACAATCCAGACACCATATGCAACATGCAACAACATATCACGCTGCCAAGTTAGAGCAAGCACCTGTGATGCTAGTGTAGGGGAAATGCTCTAATCAACTACAGAGCTATGTTCACTATCTTCATCTAGCATTTTTGTTTCTTGAGAATCATGTCGGGAGGCTGACGCTGCATTCTTTAAATGAGGAGTAGTCCCCTTGCCTGCCTGCCTCGTCATAAGTGATTGATGAGGGATACACAAGAACATTAGTTTGATGTATGAACATGGTTAATACACAGATGTACTAGTATGTACCAAAAACAGAAAGGCATGTCATATTCAAAGGTATAATGTGTAAGCTAAGCAGATGCAATTTAACCAAATTGGAAGCAATACAAGCTAGACATCCGGCTGGAGTGGTGAGCATGATCATCTAGGACCTGAGAGCCTGGTGGGAGGTGGGATGCTTCGCCACCATCGCAGCTTTTTAGTTGGCTTCCAGGTGATGCCTATCTTTGCTGGGCTTGTCACTGGCTCGGCCAGTGCCCTGACTAGCTATTTGTCTTCTGGTGCTCACGGGATGGTGGTTCATGTAAAAAAATATCTTTCTGTATCTTACCGACTTCGGCCTTTCGAATATAAGCTAGACACCATATGGAACATGCAACCACATATGACACCGCGAAGTTAAAGCAAGCACCTGGGATGGTGGTTCATTACGAGCGAGGTCATCAACTCCAGAGCTACGTTTACCGTCTCCATCTGCTGACACTGCACCCATTATAGCGCTGAAACGTGTCTTGCCTACCCGCACACCAAACTGGAGCGACTTCTCTCTTTTCTTTTTGGCTTCTCTCATGGTAGCAGAGTCTGAAATACCCTTGCATAAAAACAGAACAGTGAGAGTAAGGGTGATGTGTGTGTAGAACTAGTGCACTGTAAAAGTAGCAGATAGTAGGTGGCTGAAAAATAAATGACAGGAGACATATGATAGCTCTACAACATTGCATGGCAAACAAAATTAGATTCTACTCTGTATGATTTTGTAATATATGAGCACAGGAAATGCAGGTACTCCTCCAACACACCACCACATGTGGTCATATCTAAGATAATAGTCGACTGAAAATAAATAGGTCAGTCGATTTTTTTTAATGAACCGTCCGATCTATAAGGAACAGGCAGATGGCCTTCGTCTACCTCCCGCCAGTCACTGTTGACGATCTTTCTCGAACCGCCAGCGACCACTGGCCCAGACCCCTGCCTCCGCCGCCCCGCCCTCCCATCGACCTCACACCACCGCCGTGCTTGGCAGCGCCCCCAGGCCATCCCTTTAATCCTGACCGACCTCCAGATCGGGCGCCAGTAGCTCTAGGCCGCACACGCCCCTAAGATAAACACCAAGGCACCGCTTCCCTGGCGTAATAGGCGTACTAGCGCCTGTTACGCTGGGGAATGCTTCCGTTAATTGGGAATCAAGTGGCCACAAATTGAAATTCAGGGGGGCGACGGACCTCTAGCTTAGGTGAAATAGTATATGAGGAGAAACCTTGTGCATCATGAGTTACTAGGAACATCTAGTATCAAGAAGAAGCGGTCAACTAGTGTCTTCTGTGGGATGAATACCGTGCAAGCAGAGACGTAAGATTTGCACGAATAAGGGAAAGGAGTACTTTTTTCGTTTGCCGGTGTGGTCACCTCCACAAGTCGCGCTAATTTTCTTCTTTTTACCGGGGAAACCGATGTTCTGGAGGGTGCAGGCTTGGACGAACCCATGGCCAAATTGTTGACTGTGTTGCCGTGGCCGTATGTCGGCGGAGGGGAAGTAGATCCGAGGCGGCGAAGGATGGCGTAGTAGGAACGGCTCTGGTGCGGTGGAGGGTGGCGAAGTTGGAGCGGCAGCGGTGAGGCGCAGGACGGCGTGGTTGAACTGGCTCGGGTACGGACGCCTCGGCCTCGGCTTCAACTACTAGCCATGGAGGGCGTTCCGGTTGAGGTTGCGGTGGATGACGACGTCGGGGTATCAGCTCCGGCGTGATGGAGGAGGGCGGTGGTTGATGGGTGGGATGGGGTGGCGGACGGAGGACGCCGGGGTTTCACGGCTGGTGGAGAGGTAGTTTTGGCGCCCACGGAGTACGAATGGGGAATCGGACGGGTGGGGGGAACCATGTTTCGGTCTGGGATGCGCTTGTTTTGTTGCTTTTTTGAACAGAAATGGGACGCGCTTGTTTGAAATTTGGGGAAAGTACAAACTTTGCCCCCCTCTTAAATTTCGGACCTACTGTCGGTTGCGGGTAGGATGGTAATCCCAGGTGTCTCAAATAGTGGGCGGGAGCGATTTCGGCCGCGCGCATGTGTACTTAGGCGGCCATTGTGTATGAATGTTTTTCGGATGCGGTTGCGTGGCGTCTAGATGAAGCTACAAACCTACCCCGGTTTAGACCTTTGGACGTCGGGCCGGTAGGTTTTACGGATCAGAGTTATTAGAAAAGTAATTTCCTTGTACTACCAAACATTGGTCTCACACGGTTTTGGGCGAGTAGAGGCTCTTTTGGCGCTTCGTTCGAAATTTTGAAACACAAGCATTCACGTTAGAAGTACTCTTGAACAATGAGGATTGACCTAAATATACAACGTTTTATTTGACCTTGTATGTTTGAAAACCTCATTAAATTATCCGCTTCTTTTTGAAATTTTGACACTTGAAAATCCTATAACTACGATTATTTTGGAATGGAGGAGCTAAATTTGAATCTATTTTGTACACGACTACATATGCTATTATGTACAAAATCAGAGAAAATATTGGTGCCCCCATAATTTAGGTATGGTTTACAAATGCCATGATATCAAATTCAAATAATTGAATGGACTTCATGTTGAATGCGATTTTTTTAAACCACCTTAAGTTGAATTCAAATGTATGCTAGTTCATAGGTAGTAGCTATTTATAATGTCCATTGTGTAACTTTCGTATGTATAATGTGCTTTACACACACAACATGAACTATACTCACATTTATAATTGATTGCTAAAGCGATGCATTGTCTGGAGTTCAAAATACTAACTATGTGGATCAATCTTGTCGAATAATAACATAGACATGCTGAAATTCGATAGAATCTAGATGTCTGATGGATCAATGACCGCTCCTTACGCAAATTGCAAATATCATGATCCCATCCTAATATTTGGATACAATTTATATCTTTAATCAATGTGTAGAGCAGTCTTTTACGTGTAGTTTCACTCTCCATCGGTGGTCTCTCACACATGCTCACACACTCTCTCCCGAGGTGTCTTTCTCGCACACATGCTCTAGATATAACCCTCCCTCCCTCTCGTAACCATTTACAACAGTTTTCACTAACCTTTATCACAAGCACTCTTCCTCTCGCAAACATACACACGCACAATCCTCATTGACCCTTTCTATATACATGGACCTGCCTACATGTCTCATGCACATTCTCTTTACGCCTATCTCTCACGCATTGTCTCACACCTCTCTTCCTAATCGACGAGTATGATTCTAGCAGAGCATTCTGTAGGATGCCCCTTAAAGTTAGGTTGGATGAATAGTAATATCAGAGATAAAGGGGTTACCTTAGTCCGAGAACCTAGGGTTACAAATCCTAGCCGGCTTTGTCAGTGGACACAGAGTCCTTCACAATTCTGCTATCTTTGTCTTGTATGACTAGTCATCCATGGGTCTTCCTAAATGCATCACGGGCCGACCAATGTGGCGCAGGACGGAACAGAACGAAGGGCCTCACCTCGACCCACCGAACCTCACGCGGTGACACACCCTCTGCCCCCACGTCTCATTATCTTCTCACACCCACACATACCAACACAAACACCACACACACAGAAAATTTCTCCTGGTGCCTCTATTCCCTCCCCCCTTGCATATACACACTCAAGGGAATGGAATCTCTTGTCGTGACGTCATATTCGTCTCTCTCTCTAGATCACTCTCATTTCTCGTGCTATCTCTCTCACGCCCCCCCCGTCGGCCCCTCTATCCATGCCTCTCTCGAATATGTAATACACACACATACCTCTCTAGGCCCCGCCAAATGCATCAACTACACATTCACACATGTTACATCACGTACCCCATTGATCTCAAAAGCCCTCTCCTCACGTTTATTTTGCATACAAAATTCCTTTTGAATAAAGTGTGGCCAAAAAATTATTTTAGAGTTTCTACATATATACAACATTACAAAGTTATATGGAGGAGTACGAATGCTAATTTGCATTGCATGGTGCCCACAATGATATTTATTCCGCACTATGAATTTGTATATTTTTATACTATATACAAAGTTAGTCATAATAAAGAGAAACGAAGAGCATCTGTCTCTCCATCGCATACCCCCCTGTACGCCCCTTTCACGTATGCACACAAAACTATCTCCACGTCCTCTAAAAGTAAGCCCCCCAGAAAATTCACGCATGTTTCATCTTTCTCCTGCGATATATGCAATGACGATCATTGTATTTGAAGCGAAAGCACGATACATACATTGGACTTCAGAATCCACTCATTGCGGTCACCATTTACGTTTAGTGGTTATTATGCAGTCACGGGCTCACCGTACAACTCTGTATTTGCTCATGACATGACTAGTTGACCAGTTAAACGCTCCACGTGGCACCTCTAGTGTTGCATCACATTATCTCACTACCATCGTGCCCACCTATTGACTTGTACTACTCTATATCTACACTCTTATAAAATACATAAAATACACTCTTATAAAAAACAGAGTTGGTGATGATGGTGTGCCTGCCATCCTACAATATAGGCCGTCCGATTTATATCTGACGGATAGGAAAGAAACTTCGGCAATTTTGCAAAAAGGTACCGGGCATCTTGCTAGTAAGAATGAAAACAAACGACAAAAATATATTTGGACGGTGGTTCGAAGTCATGACCGCGGGCACAGCGGACAAGGTGGCCTTGTATTGGTATGCTGAGCCGTATGTTTTAACACACATGAGCTGGTGTGGTGATTATACACACACGCACGCATGCACACGAACTGCATCCACGCAACACTCACACAAACACATGCACCCACGCACGCACGCAACACTCACACGTACACACGCAGCCACCCATGCATGCAACACTCACATGCACACACGCACGCATGCATGCACACACCAGTACACCACACGACCTTTTGCCTATGCAAACTGACAGGTGGGACCCACAACGAACGTGGTCAATTTAACTAGTCAACATGGCGCCACGCAGACTATTTGGCGGTCAACAGAGTGCAATCCGATGCTGAGCTGTGAGCAAGTGACCGTATAATCACCGCAAAACGTATATAGTGACCGTAATCAGCTTATTCTGAAGTTCGGTGACCGTATTACGCTTTTCTCTTTGTAGGCCCTCCAAAACTACATCTCTACACGTTCTCGCATGTTTCATCTAACAACTATGCAATACAGCACTACTACTACACTCTAACACAATAAATCATATGTGTTTTTAGTTTTACTAGATATCATATTGTTACTTATAATTATTCAGTTTGCATACATTAAAATTGCCTTTGAAAATTTATGGCCAGTATCATCTACCGCGCGGGAAAAATCCCGCCCTTTCCTGTTTAATCGGGTTTGTATCGATGGATCATGCGAAACAGCAAAACTATAGTACTATACAGTACAAGTGACAGTTCATTGGGCCGTCGTGTCGTCTACTCCTCCGTCGTAAGAGTGGAGCGCTCGCTTTCATAAATCTTCTAGTCCCTTTCGCCGACATGTGGGACATCAAGCTACCGGGTCCACGTGCCATACCGGAATACAATGCAGAGCAGCCGGGGTGAAGCACCCCAGTCATGGCGCTGGCGTAGTAATGAGCAATGAGGCGTCAAATCACAAAGCTGCACCTTTCCCGCAGTTAAGTTGGAGGGACGAAGCAACCATCATTTCACTCGTTGCTGAATCCGCTTCTCCCTCATCTTCTTCAACTTAACCACATGTTGCTTCTGTCGTTGTTCTGCCTCACGTGGGACGCGGATCGGCTTGGTAAAGCACTGACACGTGGGACTGCATGTTAGCAAACCGCCAGGACAACGTCCTCCGAAAATAAGAAACCTCCCCCGCCATCCGCGCGGCAAAATCACCTCCTTTTTACTAATCTCGATTCTATAATTTTTTAGATCAATATAATTGAGATTTGTATAGATAGCACACAGGAGCAAAACCAAGTGGTACGGTTAAGGGCATCCACAATGTGTAGCCAAATGTGAAAATAGCTTTTGGCATCGTGGGAACCATTGTGGATGGTGTTGCCAAAGCCAAAAAGATGGAACCGAAGCTCCCTGATTGATTGATTGAAGGAATAGAAAAATGCAACGTCTCTCCTCTTTCTCCCATGCTTGGACGCATGTAGTACAGTATAGAGCACAGAGTCTACTCCCCTGTCCCTTCTATCACAAATCACAAAGCAGTGAGGCGTCAAATCACAAAAGAACGGACGAAGCAACCATCGTCTTCTTCAAGAAGCCATCTCACCGCATTAGTTATAGTAGTACTAGTAAAGGACTTCCTGGATGCAAACAAGGCGGTTGTCTCGGCTTGCAGGTGGCACTTGCGAACGACTTACCGTGGTCTCCCTCAATGGTGTTCTCCATCGAACGCACTTCACCAACCACCAAAAAAAATATCGTCGACGTCACCACAATGGGGAAGGAAGTCAAATATAGTTACTACTCCCTCCTTCCATCTATATAGGGCCTAATGCATTTTTCAAGGCTGCCTTTGACTATTGATAAGATTAATAATACATGAGATATATAATGTGAAAATTATATCATTGGAAGCTTCTTTCACGTATGAATTTGATGGTATGCTTTGTGTAACTTGCATGTCATATATTATTGCTCCAAAACTTGGTCAAAGTTAGTCTCAAAAAACATATTAGGCCCTATATAGTTGGAAGGAGGGAGTACCTCCATTTTTTTGTACACAAGGCCAGTATATCAAAATTACAATTTGCAAAGGGCCACTAACACTAATCGAGGCAAAATTGATGGGGTTAGCAACCAAGGACATTAATATCCCCTGCATGCATGCGGAAGTGAGAAGGTTAGTTTGCATGGCGCTGCATTAATCAAGCGATGAGGAGTGAGATGGTTAGCTCTTTGGTCTTTGGAGAAAAAAATACGCATTAATTGACACGTGAAACGAGTATTTGTATCGATTAAATCCCGCGAAGGAAACCCCAGCCTTTCTTTTTTAACACTCTTACTCCTAGTATGTACGTACTTATCCTATTTGGGTCTAGGCCATGCATTGCCAAACTTCGTCACACATTTTTTCCAAGCTTGCCTAAAGTTTTCAAAATGAGAAGGAGGTACACTTGCGCATGGCTATCGCGGTCGCACCGTACCCTCACACGGTCGCTCCTGCACGTCGCGGTCGCACCGCACCCTCACACGGTCGCTCCTGCATGCCGCAAACCCAACCAAGGGAACGCACCCTCACTGACACGTGTTGTCGCATGGGAACACACCAAACTCAGCTGTCCTATCGCTGACACATAATTTTCGTTCATAGAGTATGTTTATCCAACCGCATGTTGGGGAGTATCCATACGGCCCGTGCGGTGGGCTGTTGGGGAAGAAGAAGAGGTGAGGAAGAAGGAAAGAAGGGTTAGGAGATGTAGGATATTCATCCAACCGCCTGAAATGGTAGACTGACCCAAGTCAGGCGACTTGCATAACAAATATATGTTTTTACACAGCAAAAGATCCATAAAAACAACAACATAAATAAAAAGTATCACTGCTCGCGGAAAGAGACAACCTCCTCGTCTTTGGCTGCCAGCGCGAACCAGCCGTCGCTGCCGACGTATGTCTCCGCACCGTGGTTGTCCTCGGCCTCCAGCTACTCGTTCAAGCGGAGTGTGCGGGCGCTCTGCACGGATGAGAGCACAGCTCGGTTCAAGTCGAGGATGTCCGGTTCCGCCTGCAGGAGGGCCTCGATGGCAGCGGCATCCGCGTGCTCCGCGTTGAGTCGAGCCTCCGCCGCCCGGTTCAAGTCCAGGACATACGGTTCCGCCTGCCGGAGGGCATCGATGAGAGGGGCATCCGCGCGCTCTACGTCGAGTCGAGCCTCTGCCGCCCGGTTCAAGTCCAGGACGTCCGGTTCCGCCTATAGGAGGGCCTCGATGGCAGCGGCATCCGTGCGCTCCGCCTCAAGTTGAGCCTCCGACGCCCGGTTCACATCCACGACATCCGGTTCCGCCTGCAGGAGAGCCTCGATGGCAGCGGCATGCGCATGCTCTGTGTCGAGTTGAGCCTTTGCCTTCCGGTCCTCCTTTAGTATCGCCATGTTGAACCACTGGTCCGCCTGCACCATGGGGGACTCGGACGCCGGCACGAAGGCGACGTCCATAGTCTCATACCCATCGAGGGCCTTCTGTGCCGCGACCTCCGCCATGAACATTGGATCGGCTTCCTCCTCCTCGTAGCTTGGCTCCAGAGAACTCGAGGATTGGCCCGCCGCAAAGCGAGCTTGGGAACGGAGGTCTGTGGCACCGACCGCCGCCGCGATTTCTGCGCGACGCTCCAGCGTCAGCATCTTGTAGTAAGTGATCTTGCGGCGCACCATGGCTTTCCGGCGAACTAGGGGACGCTTTATGCGGGCTAGGGGATCGAAAGGTGGGGGAATGGGTTGGAGATTTGGTGTGGTTTTAGGGCAGTGGCTGGCGTAGGCCGAGCAGCGAAGGTTCTGGTGTGAATAGTGGTTCCGGTGACGACCGGTCAATCGGTTTTGACTGTACATCGCTCTTGTCACGTTCGCGTTGCAGCCCGGCATGCTGGACCCTCCACGTCGCTCACCGAATGGAACGCGCTTTGTCTTGCGTTTTCGCTCGCTTGTGGGACCGCAGTTGAGAGCAAACCGACGTCCTTCCCCCTCCCCCGCCCGCGTCATTTATTATACCACCACTCCCTCCGTTTTATGCGGAGTAAATAAAAACAGAGGGAGTATACTACAGATGAGGATCCCCTGACGTGGCCGAACCCATTGAGTAACTGACATGCGGGGCCTAGCAAGCATGGGGTCCGCCAGTAAGTGAGTGAAAGGGAGGGTAAGGCAGGGATACCTACGTCAGAGGATCCACTTCCACTATACTACTTTGACCAAATGTTAGAGTAATAATATATGACATGCAACTTACACAAATGTTAGAGTAATAATATATGACATGAAACTTACACAAAGCATACAGGGTCTAATGTGTTTTTCGACGCTAACTTTGACCAAATGTTAGAGTAATAATATATGACATGCAACTTACACAAAGCATACGGTCAAATTCGTATGTGAAAGGAGTTTCCAATGATATAATTTTCACATTATACATCTCATGTACTATTAATCTTGTCAATAGTCAAATTGGAAACCATCTCAAGTACAAATCTAGGAGTACGTACGAATTTAACAATATTGATTGGCGTTGTTGAATGTTGATACCTTTTTGATCAAAGTAGATATAGTTTGACTACACATAAAACTTATATGTAAACTAGAAAGGATAGGAGGGAGTATATTGTACGTTCAAAAATGAAACGAACCTTGAATACCCTTTCTATATGATTTGCAGATGCTATGATCACCGGTTCAAAATTTTGAATCCGCCTTAGGTATCACGTGCCCCCACTCGTTCCCTCTTGATTTCATCTAGGGGTCCGGAGATCTATTGAAAGAGGACTAGGGTGGGTACATGCGAATGATACTCGGCGGAATGTTCAAATGAGGCATGCGGGAGGATGGACTCGACTGGAGGGCGACATGATCGATGGAGAAGAGGGTTGAAGAGGAATGAGAAATAAGCAAACGCCACATGATATACTTCAACGGCTCAAATAAACAATAAGTTGTCTCGCTTGGCCTACATAGTGAAAGGACTAATGCACAACGTGGAGCACTGACGCTCGAATATGGCCGGGAAAACAGGGAAACAGACATGTGGGGCACACCTGTCGGGACGACGTAGCGCAGACTAGTCCAATGGAGGAGCTGGCCCACGACCTCCTCGCCACCGACAACTGTTCATGTGGGTCGTTGGGGCCAACAACGGGGCGCAGCTCCAGCACCGCCTCTGGACACAGCGACTGCGGTGAGCGACACGCTCATATCGTCGCTAGACACGGTCGGTTTCAATTTGCCGAGGGTGGCGTTAGTGCTGTGGCACGACCAACGGTATGTTTGGTTTGTGCCCAAGGTTGCCCCATCAAAGCATTGGGTAGCCCAAATTTTGGTTGAGGTATTGGTTTCCCATGATTTGGCCGACATTGGCAAGAAAAATGAACTTGAGTTGGCTAGAGTTCATTGGCATGCCAAAGAAATGGCAACCATACAAACAAAGACCAATCTTTGGGTCATGACCAAAATTTTGGTTGAGGTATTGGTTGCCCATGATTTGGCCGACATTGGCAAGAAAAATGAACTAGAGTTGGCTAGAGTTCATTGGCATGCCAAAAAAATGGCAACCATCCAAACAAAGACCAATCTTTTGGTCATGACCAAAATTTTGGCAAGGTGCACTTTGGCCACAATCCAAACACACCCCAACACCCGGCTCGTCGAGGATGCACGGGGCGCCGTGACGCGTCCGCGGAGTGGTGTAGCGCGGCCAACTGCATCCTCTGGATCTGAGACCATGCCGGGCCGTCTTGCTTTTCCAATGACATGCGGGGATCGCATGTGAGCAAAGGGCATCTCCAATGTTGCCACGATCGCAGCTGACTACCCTGGCACACCAAAACCCTCGTCCCTCGCGCCATCGCGCGATGCGTTCCCAGCCGGCGCCAGCTGCCCGCATTCATGCCGTCCGTTCGTATGTCGTCATTAAGAGGCTCGGTGCCCGCGGAACCAACTCCGGCGCCTTAATGACGCACCCGGACGCTTAGCCTCACCGGAATGCGCTACTTAAAGTGGCAATGCCTAGCTAACCTCCACACCATAACGCATCGTCGTCCTACCTGGAAGCACATCCGCCATGACCACAAGCGCGAACGCTCTGCGGGAGAGCTTGTCTTCAGGGATGGAGCTCGAGGTCGCCGCCCTCGCTCAAGTCACCGCACAAGCGGTGGCCATGCTGGCGGCTGACGATGGGAGCACCGTCAGCCACGCGTCCTACTTGCCGCCGTCCAACGTCCGGCACCGCCGAGGTCGGGGACTCCTCCGAGGATGAGTAGGGCATGGGAGGCGGCAGGGCATGGTGTGCCAACTGGTCGGTCCGTCTCCCGTGTTCTACTTTTCCTCGCCGGAGACCGCACCTTCACTTCACGGGTCTTGAACCCCACCCCAGTACATGGAGATCACAGATGGAGGACGTCGGTTGCCGCCGTAGAATAGGTTTAGGGTCGGGTTTCTTTTATTTTTTTTGTCCTATAAAAGTTTGAAATGTAATGAAAATCTGTCGTGTTTGCATTAATCTCGGCCGGTGTATATGAACTTTCACAATAATATACATATTGTAGGAGTAAGAGCAACATGCCCGTTCGTTGCACGGAAGATCAAGATCTTGTGGGAGAAAAGGGTGAACGAGGGAAAGCCTTATCTGCAAATGTGGATAGGAGTGCGGGTAAATTGTCATAGTTTCCTTCCTATCCGTTAGATATAGAT
Source organism: Triticum urartu (assembly GCF_056163025.1). Lineage (NCBI taxonomy): Eukaryota > Viridiplantae > Streptophyta > Magnoliopsida > Poales > Poaceae > Triticum > Triticum urartu. The sequence goes on along the minus strand of NC_141877.1, from coordinate 633,934,249 downwards.
CGGAAGGCCTATATTGCAGGATCGGACACATCTTTCTACATCTACGGGAACCTACGAAAGGGTTAACGTAAATTGCATCTCTCTCTCTCTCCTCCCCTGATTTTCATGGTGGTGGGCCCCTCCCTCCCCCTATCTACAATCAACAGCTCACACGTTTCACATTGCGTTAATTACATAACTGGGATTACGTAGGTGTAGCATTACTCGTCCTAAAAACCCAAATAAGCCAACCTCCCAGCATATCGCGCGGGAAAAGACCCGGCCGCGGCGTTTTAGTCGGGATTACCGGATTACTAGTAGTAGTATCGATGGATCACGCGAAGCAACATATTTTTTTAGGGGGCGAAGCACCTAGTTTAGAAGGAAAAAATGCAGTACACTCACAGCACTCCTGTCGCGGTCGCATTGCACCCCACACATGTTCGGTCCTGCACACGGCTCACGCAAACGGAACGCACTTCAGCTTGCCTCTTCACTGACACGTGGGACTACAATTGGAGAAATCAACCATGCGCCAAACTCAAACCGCCCATCGCGCGAAAATCCTCCCCCCTCCCCGCCCCCACACCCAAAAATTCCCCCCAAATCCGATTCAACCGCCCTTCGGCCAACTAGCCAATAATATTCCCCAAACCACCCTCCCCCCTGTCCCCCTCCACTCCATTCGCTCCACCAAAGACGCCCTCCCCGCCGCGCCGATACGTCGGTGCCGCGGTTCGGCGATCCTCTCGCTCCCACAGTACGCTCTCGTAGACTGTCGTCCTCTAGCCGCGCCGCCACCTCTGGCTACGTTCTTGTGGAGGCGCACGGCGGTCAGCGCCGCCACCGCTGGAGACGTTCGTGTGGAGACGCACGGCGGTCAGCTTCTCCCACGGTACGCGCATTCTAGACTGAGGCCCCGTTCATGTCGGTGTAGCGCTGAATGTTAGCTGATAGACGCTGTTAATCTCACTGTTTGCCGAAGTAGTTTACTGTCAATATGCTCTGCTTAAGAAGATTCCCTTCCCTATTCTGCACTCAATCTGCTTAGCTGAGATGGCATGCCAAGGCCGATTAGTTGCTAAAATATCCTGCCATATATTTATTGTGATGTAGATTGCCATGGTCTAGTAGCCAATCTGTTAGCTGAAATAGCTCTACACCATTTTATAATCGATCTTTATTGCTGCGATGGCCTTCGATAGTTCGATGGCTGTGTGCTCGGCCTCATTGACTGCTGAAACAGCCTGCCATAATTTGGCACTCTGCTGAATTAGCTTTACATATATTTCGTTACTTAGATCTGCTCGTCCAAATATCTTGCCATAGCTTTAGACATCGACCTAGGTATTTTTTTTCTGAACTTCATAAAAAGCATATATGTTTTTCCTATAATATCTAGTAGAAGAACTAATTTGTATGTCTAACAGATGGACATGACTTGGATAACTTCTGCTCGAAGATTCTCCGCTGCATATGTCGAGGGGGTTGAAAACTTCATGAACTTTATCAGAGCTGAGTATGGTGGTCCGAAATCAGATGTGCTCTGCCCGTGTTGCAGTTGTATGAATTCAGTTACAAGACCCCAGTCAACTGTGCAAAATCATCTACACTTGTATGGGATGTCGGTCACATATACTAGGTGGGTTCATCATGGTGAAGCTGTGAACGTGAATGTTATTGACTACGTGGAAGCAGCAGATCACCATCTTGATCTGCCTGATGCTCAGGTGGAAGAGGAGGAGGAGGTGGTGGCGGCGGAGCCAGTGAGTTTGACCAACATTGAAACAATGCTACGAAATGCTCGTGCATTCCGTGAACTTTCACATGCAGAAGAAAAACGGTGGGCCCGCATGTTGGAACAATGCAACATTGCTGTCACCCCAGGAAATAAGATGTCAGTATTCTCAGCTATGGTCACCTTTGTTCAGGTGAAGACATCTGAGCGGATGACCAACAAATCATTCGATGCGGTGTTGGCTGCTTTCCGCGAATCTTTCCCAGATGTGTCTGAGCTGCCACACACCTACAGTAAAATGAAGAATTTCCTTCGTGCAGTTGGAATTGGATATGATATGATCCATGTTTGTAAGAATACTTGTGTTCTGTTCCGGAAGGATTATGCCAACTTAAATGAATGCCCAAAATGCAAATCATCAAGATGGAAAGATGGCGATGCTGTGAAGAGGATTCCTCATAATGTTCTGAGACATTTTCCAATTACACCAAGATTGCAGAGGTTGTTTCATGATGTTGAAACAAGAGAGGATGTACTGTGGCATTCTAGGAACCAGGAGTACAAAGATCAGAATGTAATGAGCCATCCATCTCATGGTAGTGAGTGGAATAGCTTCAATGATAAACACAAAGAGTTTTCTGCAGAACCGAGAAACATTAGACTTGGCTTGGCTTCAGATGGATTTAACCCATTTGGCCACCAGAGCGCCACATATAGCATGTGGCCAGTGCTTGTTATCCCTTACAACATGCCTCCAAATGTCTGCACCGAAGAATCAAACTACATAATGGCCTTGCTCATCCCATGTCCAAAATGTCCTGGAAAGGATTTTGATTTGTTCATGGAGCCTCTTGTGGAGGAACTTCAACAGCTATGGAAGGGTGTTCTCACTCGAGACCTATATAGCAGCCCACCAGCTGATTTCTTTTTGTGTGCTGTTATAATTTGGTGCATCCATGATTATCCGGCTTTGGGCACTATGTCAGGGCGAACGACACATGGTTACAATACATGTGTTCGCTGTGATAGGAATCCACTGTCATACGCAATACTTAGCAAGATCTGTTACATTGGACACCGCTGTTTCCTTGCCAAGGACAAGACGCATCCTAGAAAATACCGAAGACATGTGTTCAATGCAAAGCATGAAAACCGTGATGCGCCAAAGAGGCTCACCGCCGATGAGTTGCAAGTGGAATTAGAGAAGGTCAGGCATATTACACCAGGAAACCATCCTGGTAATGGTAGCGGGAAAAGGAAGCGTGGCAGGGTAGAAGAGAGATTATTGTTTACCCGCAGGTCCACTTTGTGGGACTTGGAGTATTGGAAAGATTTGGATCTAAGGCATAATCTTGATGTGATGCACATCGAGAAAAATATATGTGACAGCATTATCGGCGCACTTCTTAATATTGAAGGCAAGACGAAAGATACCTTAAAATCTAGGATTGATTTGACACACCTGGGTATCAGAAAGGATTTGCAGGTGCAAGATGAAGGTAAACCACGGGATATGGCACCAGCTGTGGACATCTTGGACAAGGTAAAAAGAAAAGAATTTTGCAAGGTCATGTCACGTGTGAGATTCCCACATGGATTTGCTTCCTACCCTGGAAGGAGAGTCAGTGCAGATGGAAACAAGGTACAAGGGTTGAAAACTCATGACTTCCACGTCCTACTTCAAAGGGTTTTGCCTGTTATCCTTAGAGGATTGGGCCGCCCTGACTTATACAAAGCAGTTGCAGAGTTGGGACAATTCTTTAGGGAACTCTACAGTAGGAATATCAGGATAGATGCTTTGGAGCGTCTTAGAGACAAGATACCAACTATACTATGCGACCTTGAGAAGATATATCCTCCAGCCTTCTTTGATGTGATGGTGCATTTGGCTGTTCATCTACCTGATGAGGCACTACTTAGAGGTCCAGTACAGTTTGGCTGGATGTACCCTATTGAAAGGCAGCTAGGCACTTTCAAGGGCTATGTTAGGAACAGAGCTAGACCCGAGGGTTCCATTGCAGAGGCCTACATTGCTACAGAAGCATTGCCATTCTTCTCAAAATACATTGAAACAGCTAATCAGCTTAGCAAAGAGGTGGGTGAAGACAATCCTGGGCTCAATGTTTTCGATTATTCTGTTCGAGTTACAGGGAAGAGTTGACAAGAGGACAAACCTAAAGATTTGGACAAAATGGTTTGGTATGTGTTGAATAACTGTCCTGAGATACTACCTTATATCAAGTAAGTGCAGTACTGTAGCTCATACATCGTAATCTACTAAACTTGCAGCACATTCTTATATATTTAGATGTTTGACGCGATCACTATGTTGTGCAGCATCTACAAAGAGGAGTTACTACCGCAAAATCCAAGAAACATTGACAAACTGGTTATGGCAGGATTTGCGAAATGGTTCAAGAACCACGTAAGCTTTTGAAGTGCACTGTTAGTTTTTTTAATATATTGAGTACATAAGATGATCAACTTGTCTATTTTCTAACCATAGGTTAAGAAGATGCAGGAGGATGGGCAGGCAGTTGATGATGCCCTTTACTCACTAGCAATGGGTCCTGATACTCGGGTAAGACATTATGAATCTTGCGTTTTTGGAGATGTGTGCTACAACACCCTTGCACAAGACGAAGGCAGGAAGACACAAAACAGTGCCATCATGAGCACGGATACATATGACAAAGAGACAACTGAAATGTATGCTAACATAACAGACATTATTCAGTTGCAGTATATCTCCAGTTTCGAGGATCATCGGTGTGTGGTTCTGTTGTGCTGTCGTTGGTATAACCTGTTTTCCAGGATTGCAAAACCCAGAGCTGATGATTATTTCAAATCCATCAATGTCAAGGCGGCGTACCAGACCAACGAGCCTTTTATTTTGGCAAATCAAGCAACACAGATATTTTTCTTGGAAGACACATTTGCACGTAGCGATGACTGGAGAGTATTGCAAAGGTTTGAGCAGAGGAATTCGTTTAATGAAGTTGCACAACAAGATGATGCTCACACTGCTCCTGATGTACATGATAACACAGATGTTCCTAATATCTTTGAGAACCATCACGTCAATGATGCCGGCGAAAAGATTGCATGTCGTGCTGTGGACATACAAGAGTTGATCAAGAATAAGCCAACGTTCGAGGACGTTGAGGACGAAGAAGAAGATGACACCATGGGGAATTACGATTCAGACTGATACACATGGCGAAGATGTTGACGCTGCTGCTGCGGATGATGATTACATTGCTTTTGTCGTATTTGCCTGTCAGAAGACGTTTTTTTATCTACTATGTGAAATTGTGTTTGCTATGACAACTGAAACCTGATGAACATGTTATTTAGTATTTTGCTGTGAGAACATCACTTGTTATGTATGCTGATTTGTGTTTGGTGATTGTATGACAACTAAAACATGATGACATTGTTGTTTAGTTGTACTCATATTTGGCTGTGAAACTTGAATTTGATGACATAGTTTGCTGTTGGACTGCAATTTGCTCGATGTCTTCGAATGAGAACAAAGCTGACCCGACAGGGCCTCTACTATTTATTTATTTATATGAGCAAAAGGGGATACCCCCTGATTTCCGTTAATAGAAATTATTAGATGTTCACAACACTATGCCCATCCTGCTACACAGGTTTCATTCATTACTAGTTTTAGCAAAGTGCTCATGTCGTAGCCACTGAATACATCACGAGTGCTACATACACTTCAAATAAAGAGACAATCATCCTACAGAGCACATCGATTTTGCCCATTATCTTCACAAGCTCTTTCATCTCCTCATTGCTGTCAAGGCCGTTCAGCAGCTGTTGCTTGGCCATGATCAGAGGAACTGCATCTTTAAGCTTCTGCTGTGCATCTTCCTCTTCTGTCGTTCCTTCAGTTACTTGTCCAACACCCCAACCTGCTGGTATTCGGATTCCTTGGCTAAACAAATAATCAGCGTAGTTGCATTCCCCACATCAGCAACTTCCCAGAAATACAAATCACACGAATCTTCCCTTTTTTGCACGAATCAAATTGGTAGATCATCAACCAAACTATTAAAAAAAATCAGCAACTGAAAGCAGCAGAACAACACTTAAACATATTATGACCCCATGATTCGGGCATTTGTAGAAGACTCGGCCAGGGTTGCGAATTGTGGTTGAGACGCGACGGCTGACTCTGCATGATTTGCAGTAGTGGCACCACACCAACGGCAGCGGGTTGCATGAGCAATCGGCTGAAGTGCGCGTGCCGGCGAGGGTGTGATGAGACCCACAGGCTATGGTACGGGTTGCGACTTGGCGCATATCTGGTTGTTGCCTGCTGAAGAGCAAGTGGACGAGCAGCCAGCGGACAAGGTTGCTGCGGCCAGAGCTTCTGATGCTAGGCAGAGTAAGTAGAGAAGAGGAGAAGCGAACGTTGGATATGTCAGTTTCATTACTTGCAGAGTAGCATAGCACCATATATAGTCATAGTCTAGGTTTGGATTCGAACCAGCTATAGGAGCACGTCTTTCTTTTTTCTAAAACTCGGCAACGTCTCATTACTGGTACACTAGCTTGTTCTGTACGCCTTCCCAAGTCTTTGATTTTATTTCCCTTTTTTGCGAGGAAGGAAGGAGGACAAAATTGAGAGTTCCTGGGACTTGAACCCAAGACCTCTCGGTTGAAAACCAAGGGTGCTAGTCACTTATGTGGCGAACGTTCCCTGTGAGGAGGACGGCAGACGAACGCATTTTCCTCGCAGTTTTCTTCCTATATATAAAAAAGTATGCTACTTGGTGTCCGCTTAGTCAACAAAACGATTGTGCCAACCTTGACCGTCGGATTGACATTTAACGTCTGTCGCGTTTCTTCAGTCTCTTCTTCCTCGAGACAGCAAAGCCAAACCAGCGCCGGCGGGACCGCCTGCTCCCACCTCCCACGGCTGGCTGTGATCTGCCCCGGCTCCTATTCGTTCCCGTCCGAGGCCTCACTATCGTCCTCCACCTTGGTTCGCTCGCCGCGGCACCGCCCTCCGGTGTTGTCAACATGGTCAATGTCGGTGTCAAAACCGGCGGATCTCGGGTAGGGGGTCCCGAACTGCACGTCTAGGCAGATGGTAACAGGAGGCAGGGGACACGATGTTTTACCCAGGTTCGGGCCCTCTTGATGGAGGTAAAACCCTACGTCCTGCTTGATTAATATTGATGATATGGTTAGTACAAGAGTAGATCTACCACGAGATCAAGGAGGCTAAACCCTAGAAGCTAGCCTATGGTATGATTGTTGTTCATCCTACGGACTAAAACCCTCCGGTTTATATAGACACCGGAGAGGGCTAGGGTTACACAGAGTCGGTTACAATGGTAGGAGATCTACATATCCGTATTGCCAAGCTTGCCTTCCACGCCAAGGAAAGTCCCTTCCGGACACGGGACGGAGTCTTCAATCTTGTATCTTCATAGTCCAGGAGTCCGGCCAAAGGTATAGTCCGGCTATCCGGACACCCCCTAATCCAGGACTCCCTTAGTAGCCCCTGAACCAGGCTTCAATGACGACGAGTCCGGCGCGCAGATTGTCTTCGGCATTGCAAGGTGGGTTCCTCCTCCAAGTACTTCATAGAAGATTTTGAACACAAAGGTAGTGTCCGGTTCTGCAAAATAAGTTTCCACATATTGCCATAGAGAGAATAATATTTACACTAATCTAATCTGCTGACGTATTCCATAGTGTGACATCACACCATGGCCAAGTCTTTATTCGAATCGTTTCACTGTCCCACCTCAGCGCTTTTAGCGAGGCGGTTTCCTTGGCACGTCTTGTCAAAGCAGAGATCGTGTCCCTTATTCCGGGATTCTCATAAATACGGGCTTGGGTACCCCAGTCGTACCCGTTGGTATGTTTTCTCGATCAAAGGCGAGTCCCAAACGGTCACGGGGAGGGCCCTTGGTATTCAACCTCTTATAAAGTGACCAAGGCCTTACTCCTTTCTTTCAATCTCAAACGAGTTCGCCCTTCGCCTCGAGTTCCAACACCGAAGGCTCCAGATTTCAGGCGCTTCGGACCTTCGTCAATGTCCGGTTCCGACCTTCGAGGCCTATGGATGCCCTCCGCCGTCACGGAGGAGGACGTGCTGAAGTTGAGAGAGGCCAGGTTCTTAACCGGCGTAATCTGGCATAGGCTGCCTGCTCAAGGGCAGGTCATTCCCACTCCCAAGCCTGGTGAGAGTGTGGTGTTCATGTCTCACTTCCTTCGGGGGCTAGGCTTCCCGACGGATCCCTTCGTGAGGGGGCTCATGTTTTATTATGGGCTGGAATTTCACGACTTAGCCCCGGAGTCCATCCTCCATATTTCCTCATTCATCATCGTGTGTGAAGCCTTCCTCCGTATTACTCCTCACTTCGGACTATGGCTCAAGACCTTCAAAGTAGAGCCGAAGATGATCGAGCGACGGCATGCGGAGTGCGGAGGTGCTCTTATAAGCAAGAATGCTGGTGCTCCATGGCCCGAGGGCTCTTTTCAAGAGGAGTCCAGCTTATGGCAACGAGAGTGGTTTTATATCACCGCTCCCAGGAGCACCAAGTGGGTGGCGCCACCTGCCTTTCGCTCGGGTCCCCCACCACAGCTAGTGTCATGGGTCAATAAAGGACTGGACCGGGGGCCATCCAAGGACGTGCCCCTGTTGCAGGGCCGCATTCGAGATCTCCTAGAAAGAGATATCAGTCTGGTCGTGGTGACACAGGTTATGCTGATTCGCCGAGCTCTGCCCTGCAAACGTCGCCCCCTCCGCCTGTGGGAGTTCAATCCGGAGGGACCACGAGGTCTCCAACATTTTATGGGCGCGACGCCCGTGGATATGTACAAATTGTTCTTCGGATCACAAGCAATGTGTCCGGACTTGATCGAGGACGCAGGTCTGAGCTACAACTGCCCGGATACTCAAGTAAGTAGCCCTATGCCCGGCCTCGCAATCCACATATTTATCATAAAATTTCCCTTAAAAGAGTTGTCCTTTAAATAGGAGTGGATAGCGAAAGCAAAGCTAATCAGGTGTCCGGCCCCCTCCCCGAGACCACGCCGGGTCCCGTGCTAGTCAGGATGTTGGAGGTTGTACCTTCGGAGGAAAGCGAGGGAGGGGACAAGGAAGCTACGGCCTCCTCGAAGGAGGCTGTTTGGAAGGGAGGAATCGAAAATTCCTCTCCTCAGGGGAAGAAGAGGACCGCCTCTAAAGACCCGGAGACCATGGCCTCAAAGCGGGGGAAGAAATCTTCTCCAGAGGGTCCTGTGCTGGGGGATGCTTCGGCCGAATTATGCCCTCAAGGGATCAGCCCTCCACCGAGCCGTAAGTAGAGAGGAGTTTTCTTTTTAGGAAATGAGAGAAATCCTTGCTTTATATCTGAGAAAAGTAATCGAAAATTTACCTTGTAGCTCGGACCTTAGCCCTTCTCAGCAGAGCTCGTCTTCGGGGGATCTTCTTCTGGAGATGATGGAGAGCAGAACGTCTCCCCCTGCTGTACCGCCTTGCGAGGCGGTACCCTGAGGTATCGTTGCGGAGGGTTTCTCCGAATCCGGCAGGGCTGGAAGGTAGTCATATGGCCCCCAAAGCCCTCCGCGTCCGGCATTCGAAAAGGGCCACCGGACGAGTCCGGCACCGTCTGGTGCGCGGTCGGAGGAGCTGAAGGATCTACTAGGGCGAGCATCTATCTCAGAGGAGCACTGTGCATTGATGGGTACGGTAATTGAGAGGATTTCATCCGCGGAGAGCGGATTGCACGAGGCCGTCAGGAGTTTACTGACAAGTTTTGAGGTATGCGAAATAATGTACCCTTTTTGGACAGTTGCGCATAAATAAGATGCGCCCTGTGTAGATAGTAGCCCCTGAGACTCTGTGCGTTGTCAAAAGTGACGGCGCGCAGAGGATCATAATCCCAGGTCTAATATGCCGCCTTCATACGTAGGTGGCGAAGTGTCCGGTGGCCAGCCGGACTGATGAATTTGCCGAGCTAAAGCGGCAACTTAACGTGGCAGATGCCGACATCACACTTGTCAACAAGCGGCTTGACGAGGCACAAGGTATGTAATTCCTCCGGTGGCACCTGGTAAGAGGAGCTTTATGCCAGTATCTTACAATGTGTGCGCTTGATGCAGATGGTGCTGCTGCCATGGAGAATCTTCGAGCGAAACTTGCCCGAGCCAAGGAGCAAGCCAGGAAAAGTGATGCGGCTTCCGGAAAGGCAATTGAAGAGCTGAAAGCCGAACAGGCTGCTCACTATCGAAGCAAGAAGGAAATGGCCGAGATGGCCGTGAAGCTGAAGAACGCTGTTGACCGTTGCAAGCTTCTTGAAAAAGAAGATCGGGCGGAACAGACGGACCTGAAGAAGACCGTTGCCGATGCCAAGGATGCTCGCTCTGCGATGAGAGCTATGAAGGAGGAGCTGCGTTAGGCCGGAGAGATCGCGGCTGGAAAGCCCTTTATGCTGCGGAGGAAGTTCTGTGATCCTAAACATGCTCCGTTAGACCAGATATGGAGTACGGCGGACGCCTATCTGGATTTAGCAGTGAGTGCCGCAGATGCGGCTGAACACTTCTGAGATCAAGAAGATCGCGAAGTGGAAAAGCTCTTTTGGTCGCAGTTCCACAATCCAGAGCGTCCATTGTCATTAGCCGATCGCTTGGCTGAATGGGCCGAGCTAAATAGGTTGTCCGGACTCGCCATGAAGTATGTCATGAGTCATCTGTGGCCAGAGAGGTCAGAGCCGAAAAGTTATTTCAACTTGGTGAAGCAGTTCCTTGGTGCGGCGCCGCATATCAATGCGATGAAGAGGTCACCGTGCATAGAGGGTGCGTGGATGGCTCTTGCCCGTGTCAAGACATACTGGGCGGAAATGGAGGCCACCGCTGTTGCATCCCCAGACTCGGATGGAAGCCGAGTACCTGCCGATCACTATTTTTAGGAAGTTCTGCAAGGCACTCGTTTAATAGAGACGCAGTGCTCGAAGGATACTATATTCGAATAGCATATATTATTGTAAAACAATATTTTGATAAATTGTTGAAGCTTTTTATACTTGTGCCTGCAAGTATTATAATACCGCATGTGCGGCCATTTAACATATATGTATATATAATATGAAAGATGGCAGTCGTCGGCTTCAGCCCCCACACAGATAATGCGGGGGTGTTCGCAGAAGGCGCATTTTCACACTTGATCCAATGGCTTGGTCCTACAAAGGAGGTGATAGTGCAGCGAACTAGGCAATCGGACTATGATGCTTTATCACTTTCACTTAGCCATGGGAGTTTGACAGTGAGGCTACTTATATAGCCCCTGGTGGCGCCTGCGCTCGCCCGAACTCGGGGCGTGTATGTGCCTGGCCGGGAAATGGCCCTTCGTTAATGCGGAGGAATCCTAAAGATTCCGTGAGTCATCGAGTGGTTGACCAGTCTTACGCTATATCATGACAGTCAGTTTTCGGCTTTCTCTACTGAGGTGCTCGCCTGGCCGAACCGGGGCACAATTGCAGTAGTTCTCCTGGTGCCGCTTTAGCCGATAGAGCGGAACGTAAGGCAGCAAAACACAGGAGCCGGGAAAACCCAACATTTGACCAAAGACATGATTCGGAGCTGATGCATATAAGGCCAAACTCGCGACGCCGAACACTCCCTAAGGTATTCGATCTTTATGAGGGCGGGCAGGATAGCGCCCTTAGTAATAAGCCCCTAGTGTCCAGGTACGCGCAAAAACTCTGACGTGGCCACATGCCAAAACGCCAGCCTCCTCCTTGGTTATACCAAGAAACCAGGGGATGTGTATCAACAAGAGACAGAAAGAAAGGTTTATGCAGGGTCTTAATCTGAAAAGAATCCTTGGAACGGGTCCCTGCTGCACGTCTGCGCCTGTGTCTCCGTTGTGCCGTATCATGGACGGGCATGGTACGGTGTTCATCTGTAAAAGAGAGGAACTTAGTTGAAGAAAGATCCTGCTGAACATAAGTTATACTAAATAAACAAAGTATAAATCGAAATGGGTAAAATTGAGCTTTATTGTCTCTTGTTTTATATGCGCGGAGCCCCTAGTACAGGGGTATACGGCTATTAAGCCTTTATCAATTGTATGTTTATGTCGGACTCGTCTAGCCGTGTCCGTGGTCTTGACGACCTGTTTAGATGCTTTGGCTGGTGAAGCCGCTTTATTGTGGGGTTGTCAAGGCAGCCGCACTGTTTTCCGCGCGGGAGGAACACTCAATGTTTTCCCTTTAATGAGATGATGCCTCGTGGATCGGGCATCTTAAGCATAAGAGATGCATAATGCGGTATTGTGTTAAAGCGGGAGAAAGCTTCGCGTCCCAACAGTGCTTGATAGCTACTTGAGAATGGGGCGATGTGGAAAGTTAGCTGTTCGCGTCGGAAGTTATCGGGGGAGCCGAACATAAGTTCTAGCCAGAGAGAACCCATGCAATGGGCATCCGGGCCTGGCGTTACCCCTTGAAAGGTGGTTTTGCTATGGCGAATTTTTGTTGGGTCTATCCCCATGTTGCGGATTGTGTCCTGGTATAACAGGTTTAGACCAGTGCCGTCGTCCATTAGGACATTTGTAAAGTGGAGTCCGCCGATTATTGGATCTAATACCAAGGCAGTCCAGCCTGCGTTCCGGATACTTCTAGAGTAATCCTGATGGTCGAAGGTGATCGGTTTTAACAACCATTGGCGAGACTCCTTTGGGATAGGCCGTATGGCGCGTATCTCTATTGGCGCCATTCTGTTCGTCACGTGAAGTAAGTTTACTGTTTTGACTTCTTGTGGGAAATCCTTTTGTTTCCTGGTGCTCTGCTTGTGGGGTTCGTCGTCGTCCTCACTTGGTGTGTCGAGTCCCTTGTGTTCGGCGTTGAGTTTGCCGGATTGCTTGAAAACCCAACAATCTCTGTGGGTATGGTTCGCAGGCATCCCGGGAGTACTGTGTATTTGACATATCTTGTCCAAGATTTTGTTTAAGTTGGATAGCTCATCCCTGTTATCCTTGAGGGGCGGCTTTCTTTGATTCTGCCGCGAGCTTTTGAATCTGGCGTTGACCGCCGTGCTCTTTGGGCTGTTTCCCTTATTCCGGCGCTGGTCCTTACTGCGTCGGGTTTTTCGTTTCCATCCCTAACTTCGGATGTACTTGGGTCGCTGGTGCTACATCTTGCCAACCAGCTATCCTCTCCTGCGCAAAAGCGGGTCATGAGGCTTGTTAATGCAGCCATTGTTCTTGGGTTTTCTTGGCCGAGGTGTCTGGCGAGCCATTCGTCTTGAACGTTATGCTTAAAAGCTGCTAGGGCTTCGGCGTCCGGACAGTCGACTACCTGATTCTTTTTAGTAGGAAATCTGTTCCAGAATTTCCGGGCTGACTCTCCGGGCTGTTGAGTTATGTGACTGAGATCGTCTGCATACGGAGGGCGGACATAAGTCCCTTGAAAATTTTCCTGGAAAGCATCCTCAAGCTCTTCTCAACTTCCAATGGTGTTTTCGGGAAGGCTTTTGAGCCAATGCCGGGCTGGCCCTTTAAGCTTGAGGGGTAAGTATTTTATGGCGTGGAGGTCATCTCCTCTGGCCATGTGTATGTGGAGGATATAATCCTTGATCCAGATCCCAAGGTATGTTGTTCCGTCGTACGCCTCTATGTTTACGGGCTTGAATCCCGCTGGAAATTCATGGTCCAGCACCTCATCGGTGAAACATAGGGGGTGTGCGGCACCCCTGTATTTGGGTGTGCCGTGATGTTCGGATATTTGTTGTGTTGCATTGCTTACTAGAGCTTGCTTTCTTGGCCCGTAGATAGATCTGGCTGGGCCGTCTTTTTGATGCGGATCCTTTGGTGGATCGCATGCCGGCCTGTGTGCGGTGCCGCTTGCCGCTCCATGCTGGCCATGCGGTCGTCTATCTGACCGGGTGGCTTTCCTATTTTTTGAGTGCAGGGGCTCTAAGGCCTCCTCGTCAAATTCAGGCAGTAGCTTTCGCTTTGGATATCCTTTTGTGCGGCGACTGCCACCATGCATATTTGTCTGCGGTGTTGCGTACTTTGCTCCATCTGATTCTGAGTGCATCTTCCGCAGTTTTGAGCTTCCGCTTCTGCTTTTTTAGGCTATGCACAGTGGCGACGAGCCTTTTGTGGAGGTTCTTCTGCTCCATGAGTTTATCCAGCGTAAGGTCGTCCGGACTGTTGTCTTCGCCGGGGACGGGGTGTTCGGTTTGTTTATCCAAGTTGCCCTGTTCGGACGGTTGCTCGAAGGCATGTTCGTCGTCCGCCGGCTCGTCTTGCTCTATGGCTGGGTCTGTCTGGCTATTGTCCCTGTCGAGGCGGGGCTTCGAGCAGCGCTTATGTCGCCGCTTTGATTGCTTTTCGAGTGAACGATCCCTCACTGCATCCCTGTGTTCCTCGTCGTCGCTTCCTTTGGGTGTGTCCACCATGTATACATCATGAGATGAGGTGGCTGTCCAGTGCCTTATAGGCGTTGGTTCATGTTCATCTCCTAAATCGTCGTCCATACCGTCGATGTCTTCGAAGTCGAAGTCGAGCACGTCGTTTAAATTATCGACAGTGGCTACGAAGTGGGTGGTGGGTGGGCATCGAATTTCTTCGTCGTCCACATCCCAATCCTGCCGGTCATAATCCGGCCAGGACTCTCCTGACAAAGAGAGAGACCTGAGTGAATTCAGAATGTCGCCGAAGGGCGAGTGCTGAAAGATTTCTGCGGCGGTGAACTCCATGATCGGCGCCCAATCGGATTCGATCAGTAGGGGCGCGGAGGGCTCGGAGTCCGGAGAGGAGTCCGGCACCTTGGAGTCGCGGGCTTCGCAGAGGACAAGGATGGTGTTTGGCTTGATCTCCGTAGAGATTGCAGCCCCCGAGGCGGTGTCTAACCACCCATCCTCGATTGGTGTGATCGGCTCTGAGCTAGGGGTCAGAGCGGACACAGGTGCGGCCTCCAGGGAACTGTTCAGCGGCAGAGCTAGATCATGCCCATTGTGACAGTGCGGCGCACTCGGCTGTGGCTCGAATCCGTCGAAGATCAAGTCTCCGCGGATGTCGGCCGTGTAGTTCAAACTTCCAAATCTGACCTGATGGCCAGGGGCGTAGCTTTCGATTTGCTCCAGATGACCAAGCGAATTGGCCCGTAGTGCAAAGCCACCGAATACGAAGATCTGTCCGGGGAGAAAAGTATCACCCTGGATCGCATCGCTGTTGATGATCGGAGAAGCCATCGGGCCTAAAAGTGACGAAACGGAGAAACTCTCAATGAAAGCACCAATGTCGGTGTCAAAACCGGCAGATCTCGTGTAGGGGCTCCCGAACTGTGCGTCTAGGCAGATGGTAATAGGAGGCAGGGGACACGATGTTTTACCCAGGTTCGGGCCCTCTAGATGGAGGTAAAACCCTACGTCCTGCTTGATTAATATTGATGATATGGGTAGTACAAGAGTAGATCTACCACGAGATCAAGGAGGCTAAACCCTAGAAGCTAGCCTATGGTATGATTGTTGTTCGTCCTACGGACTAAAACCCTCCGGTTTATATAGACACCGGAGAAGGCTAGGGTTACACAGAGTCGGTTACAATGGTAGGAGATCTACATATCCGTATCGCCAAGCTTGCCTTCCATGCCAAGGAAAGTCCCTTCCGGACACGAGACGAAGTCTTCAATCTTGTATCTTCATAGTCCAGGAGTCCGACCCAAGGTATAGTCCGGCTATCCGGACACCCCCTAATCCAGGACTCCCTCAGTCAACAACTGAGAGGAATAAGGAGATGACTATACATGGTGAGGATGACAGTAGGGACCCAGCAGCGCACGCATTAATTTTATTTTTTCGGGACGGAGAAGGGTATCAACTGGGTTGTGCAGGACCTGTGACCCGTCTAGCCCAGGCTTTTATTTCATATGTTTAGCACATGGCCAGCCCAGTTTGTTTTTTTCCTTTCTGAAAATTGCTAGCCAGCTATTTTGTTTTTTGCAGAACAACCAACGTAGGCCTACTTGCTTTTTTACGCCCTGCTGGGCCGGAAATCTTTCAAGACGAGGAGGGATGCATTTTTCCCAGAAAATGGGCTATAAGTAATAAGAAATGGGCTATAAGTAATAATAAATGGGCTATAAAATGAAAAAATACAGCAAACAGATAATGAGTTCCAAAATACTGTTTTCTTTCGGATTTTGATATTTTAAATTTCATTGTTTTTTTGCGGGTAAAATTTCATTGAATTTAAATTACGGTATATTTGGATTTCAAATTAATTTGAATCTGGCTAGAAATTTCGGGCTGTATGTTGTTTGGGACAGATTTGGAGGCTGAGTTGTGGGTCTACTAGGTTGACGTGTACTTTGGCTTTGTCAACTTAGTCCACAAACGATTCTAGCAGCAGTGACCATTGGATGTTAATCCAACGGCCGTGCTGCTTCTTCAATATCTGATCTTCTTGCTCCAGCCGCCCAAACCAGCTCCGGTGGGACTTCCTGCTCCCGTCTCCCGTGGCCGGCTGTGCTACCGCACAGGCCGCACCGCCCCACCCTACTTCATTGCTGGCCAGGCCATTCCTCTACTCACCCACACCTCCTGTTATTTTCCGGTGATGGCAGCCGGACCAGTAAACCCTCGTACTCCCCACCGATTGGGCAACCATTGTCGAGTCTTCCCCAGCTCAGTGTCGTTCCCTTCCTAGGCCTCGCCGTCGTCCACCGCCATGGTGCTCTCTGCGCGGCCTGGTCAACTTGGTCAACGAATGACATCCATCGGCCATGGACTGTATGCCCAAAATAATGATTCCTCCACCTGACAGCTGGGACCCACCGGAAGGGCCTCTGTATTTCACGAAAAAACGTTCCCCCCGCTGACATGTCGGACCCACCAGCTATATCTTCGCACGCAAGGAAGTGCCTCCTTATTACGCACAAAAAATGAATACCCCCTGCTATGTGGGACCCACCATAGTGGGAGGATGACTTGTGGCAACAAAGTTGACGGGGACGGAGGGCTTTGTCAACTTAGTCAATATGAATGATTCTAGCTCCAGTGACCGTACGATGTCCATCCAATGGCCGTACTGCTTCTTCAACCTCTGGTCTTCTTGCTCTAGCCGCCCAAAGCAGCGCCGGTTGTGTCGCATGCTCCTGCCTCCCGTGGCCGGCTGAGCTGCTGCGGAGGCCTCACCGCCCCCTACTATTCCACCGCTGGCCAGGCCCTACGGCGACGACAGCCTCACACCGCAGCCGAACCAGTGAACCCTCGTACTCCTCTCCGCGCGGGCTTCCACTGTCGCGTATTCCCCGGCTCCGCGTCGTCCCCTTCCTAGGCCTCACCGTCGTCCACCGCCGTGGTGCTCTCTGCTCGGCGTGGTCAACGTAGTCAAGGAACGACTTCCATCGGAAGAGTACTGTACGTGGAGAGGCTGACAGCTGGGTCCACGGCCACAGCCCAGTTTTTTTGTGATTTGCCAAGTAAGTCGCTTTATCAGGCCTGTTGGGCTGCAAATCTTTCAAGACGAGGAGAGCTTTCATTGGATTGGCCGAGAAAATGGCCCATCAGTAATGAGAAATTGGTTGTACATTTTTAAAACACATCAAACCGGCAATTAGTTTCAAATATCTTTTTTTCATTTCAAGATTTTAAATTACATTAATTTTTATGCGTGGAGAATTTGTTGGATTTTATATTGATATACATTTATTTTTAAAATTAGTTTGAATGTGAGTCGAGATTTCGGGATTAAAAACAGTTCAGACCACACCGAAAAATGCAAAATTTCGTATAATTTTTTAACCGTGGCCACAATTTGGGTTGTAATGCTAACAAAAAGAATATGGGTTTAAAAAAACCTTAAGAATTAGCAAATGGGCTGAAAATTATTAAAAATAATGGCAGATGGGATGTATGCTGTTTCCCACTG
This sequence comes from Triticum urartu, assembly GCF_056163025.1. NCBI lineage: Eukaryota > Viridiplantae > Streptophyta > Magnoliopsida > Poales > Poaceae > Triticum > Triticum urartu. The sequence continues at coordinate 633,916,622 of NC_141877.1, read as the reverse complement.
ATTTGAGGCTTTCCTAGAAAAAGGTTGACGCGCGCACAAGCAATGACTGTTGGATGTCCATCCAACGGTCGTCGTGCTTCTTCAATCTCTGCTCTTCCTGCTCCAGCCGCTCAAACAAGCGCCGGCGGGAATGCCTGCTCCCTCCTCCCCGCGGCCGGCTGTGCTGCCGCGCAGGCCTCACCGCCCCACCGTACTCCCATCGCTGGCCTAGCCATCCCTCTACTCACCCACACCTGCTGTTATTCTCCGGCGACGGCAGACGAACCAGTAAACCCTCGTACAGTCGTACTCCCCTCCGTGTGGGGAACAACTGCCGAGTCTTCCCTGCCTCCGTGTCGTTCCCTTCCTAGGCCTCGCCCTCGTCCACCACACTGGTGCTCTCGGCTTGGCCTGGTCAACGTGGTCAACGACCGACATGCATCTGAAGTGGACTGTATGTGGAGAGGCCGACAGCTGGGTCCACGGCCGTACGCAAGGAAATGCCTCCTTATTACGCGCAAAATAATGATTCCTCCACCTGACATCAGGGACCCACCGAAAGGGCCTCTGTATTTCACGAAAAAAAACGTTACCGCCGCTGACAGCTCGGACCCACCAGCTATATCTTCGCACGCGAGGAAGTGCCTCCTTATTACGCACAAAAAAATGAATACTCCCCCTGTTAGCTGGGACCCAGTATAGTGGAGGCTGACTTGTGGGCCTACTAAGTTGACGGGGACGGAGGGCTTTGTCAACTTAGTCAATATGCACGATTCTAGCTCCAGTGACCGTACGATGTCCATCCAACGGCCGTAGTGCTTCTTCAACCTCTGGTCTTCTTGCTCCAGCCGCCCAAACCAGCGCCGGTCGTGCCTCGTGCTCCTGCCTCCCGTGGCCGGCTGCGATACAGCGGAGGCCTCACCGCACCCTACTACTCCCACCGCTGGCCAGGCCATCCCTCTACTCACCCACACCCCTGTTACTCTATGGCAACGGCAGCCTCACACCGCAGCGAACCAGTGCCCTCGTACTCCTCTACGCGTGGGCATCCACTGCCGCGTCTTCCCAGGCTCCGCATCGTCCCCTTCCTAGGCCTTGCCGTCGTCCACCTCCCTGGTGCTCTCGGCGCGGCGTGGTCAACATGGTCAAGGAACGGCTGCCATCGGACGTGGACTGTATGTGGAGAGGCTGACAGCTGGGTCCACGGCCGCAGCAAGGAAGTGCCTCCTTATTACGTGCAAAATAATTATTCCTCCACCTGACAGCGGGACCCACCAGACGGGCCATCGTATTTCACGAAAAAAAAGGTTTCCCCCTGACTGCTGGGACCCACCAGCTACATCTTCGCATGCAAGGAAGTGCGTCCGGGCAAAAAAATGATTCGTCCCCTGACTGCTGGGACCCACCAGCCACATCTTCGCAGGCAAAGAAGTGCCTCACAGTCGGGACCCACCTGGTCGAAGCGTATGTAGCGTTGTCATTCTGGTCGCGAACATGTACGTACATACTGGTCGATGTAGAGGCGCGCACGTGTCGTAGTAGAGGCGCGCACGTAGCTTTTACACGTACGTACAGCGGCCAGGGTGCAAGAAAGAAAATACGGCCACGTATGTGTACATACGTGCGGGGTCTCGAATGCCTACTCGCGCATACGTACGGCCAGGGCTCGTGTACATTGCTAGGTCGGAACGGAGAAACATCGTCCTTGTCGTGTTCATGGGGAGGCAACGGAATGCGTCGTGTTCATCGGGAGGGCTTGGACGGAACAGGCGATGGAAACGAGGCCTTGCATACCGCAGAACGGAGGAAACGGCCTTGTGTTCGACCGGCCACGTTCGAAACGGGATCCTGTTCATCGGGAGGGGTCTAGCATACCGCAAAACGGAGGAAACGGACCTCCTACGGTCGAAACGGGGGTCCTGTTGATCGGGAGGGGTGTGGCGTACCGCAATACGGACGAAACGGACTTGTGTTGGAGCGCTACGGTCGAAACGGGGGTCCTGTTCATCGGGAGTGGGTGGCGTACCACAAAACGGGACTCCACGGGATACTGTTCATCTCCACCGTCAACCCCCTCCAGCCTCCACGAGCTATTGTTCATCCACCGTCGACCTCCTCCAGCCTCCACCTGCGACTGTTCATCCACGGGCTCCTGTTCATCCAGCCTCCACCGTGCGTTACTCCACCGACTACTGTTCAACCAGCCCTCTCCACGGGCTCCTGTTCAACCACCCCTCCACGGGCTACTGTTCATCCTTCCCTCCACCATCTATTGTTCATCCTGCCCTCCACGGGGTGGTCCTGTTCATCCAGCCCTCCACGGGGTCCTGTTCATCCAGCCCCAACCGGCTCGATCGATCGGGGTCCTGTTCATCCAGAGGCAACACCACGGGGTCCTGTTCATCCACCCCCATCGGGAACTGTTCAATCAACCCCCCCCCCCCCGCAACGCTCACTGTTCATCCAGAGGCAGCATCGTTCGGCTTCAGTTAGCAGCAGTAGCGAAGGAATCGCTCGATCGGGTTCAGTTAACAGCCATCGACCGATCGCTCGGGTTCAGTAACGCGTAGCCTGTAGTGCAATCGCTCGGGTTCAGTTAGAGCCCAACGCCTCGCTCGGGTTCAGTTAGAGCCAACGCCTCGCACACACGTGCGTACGTGTACGAGAGAAGCGCGCATCGCTCGGCCCCCGACCTCCCACCGTAACCGGGAACTCCCCGAAATTTTCCTCCCCCTCGCTTCTACCATGGTTTTTTCCGTCATGGACGGCCCAAAGAATGTCATGCAGCTGCGTCTCCGGCCCGCCCAGGATGAAAAGCCCATTTTCTATCATGAATTTTTGTCATAGAAGTAGGAGCCCACCACATCTATGATGATACCGGGTTTTTTCACAATTATCGTCATAGAAGTGTCATATGTATGACAGAAAAAAATTTCATTTGGCCCAAAATGTCACGGATGTGTCTTTTTTTGTAGTGACGGGGAGCTACATCACAAGCTATTTATCTACAACATAGATATGCAAATACTATCACGACTAAGTTCATGATAAATTAAAGTTCAATTAATAATATTACTAAAGAACTCTCACTTAGATAGACATCCCTCTAGTCATCTAAATGATCATGTGATCCATATCAAGTAAACCATGTCCGATCATCACGTGAGATGAAGTAGTTTTCAATGGTGAACATCACTATGTTGATCATATCTACTATATGATTCACGTTCGACCTTTTGGTCTCAGTGTTCCGAGGCCATATCTGCATATGCTACGCTCGTCAAGTTTAACTCGAGTATTCTGCACGTGCAAAACTGGCTTGCACCCGTTGTATGTGAACGTAGAGCTTATCACACCCGATCATCACGTGGTGTCTCGGCACGACGAACTATAGCAACGGTGCATACTCAGGGAGAACACTTATACCTTGAAATTTAGTGAGGGGTCATCTTATAATGCTACCGCCGTACTAAGCAAAATAAGATGCATAAAGGATAAACATCACATGCAATCAAAATATGTGACATGATATGGTCATCATCATCTTGTGCCTTTGATCTCCATCTCCAAAGCACTGTCATGATCTCCATCGTCACTGGCTTGACACCTTGATCTCCATCATAGCATCTCCATTGTCTCGTCAACTATTGCTTCTAAATGACTATCGCTACCGCTTAGTGATAAAGTAAAGCAATTACATGGCGATTGCATTTCATACAATAAAGCTACAACCATAAGGCTCCTGCTAGTTGCCGATAACGTTTACAAAACATGGTCATCTCATGCAACAATTTATATCTCATCATGTCTTGACCATATCACATCACAACATGCCTTGCAAAAACAAGTTAGACGTCCTCTACTTTGTTGTTACTTTATAGAACCATTCTTACCTACGCATCAAAATCACAACTATTTTTTGCCAAGTGTGTTGTTTTAACCTTCAATAAGGACCGGGCATAGTCAAACTCGATTCAACTAAAGTTGGAGAAACAAACACCCGCTAGCTACCTGTGTGCAAAGTACGTTGGTAGAACTAGTCTCATGAGCGCGGTCATGTAATGTCGGTCCGGGCTGCTTCATCCAACAATATCACCGAATCAAAGTAAGACGTTGCTTGTAAGCAGTATGACTATTATCGCCCACAACTCTTTGTGTTCTACTCGTGCATATAACATCCACGCATAGACCTGGCTCGGATGCCACTTTTGGGGAACACAATATTTAAAAAAAGAATCCTACAATCACGCAAGATCTATCTAGGAGATGCATAGCAACGAGAGGGGAGAGTGTGTCCACGTACCCTCGTACACCAAAAACGGAAGCATTTAGTAACGCGGTTGATGTAGTCGAACGTCTTCGCGATCCAAATGATCCAAGCACCGAATGTACGGCACCTCCGTGTTCAGCACACGTTCATCTCGATGACGTCCCTCGAGCTCTTGATCCAGTTGAGGACGAGGGAGAGTTTCATCAGCACGACGAAGTCTTGACGATGATGATGAAGTTACCGGCGCAGGGCTTCGCCTAAGCACTACAACGATATGACCGAGGTGTGTAACTGTGGAGGGGGGCGCCGCACACGGCTAAGAGAAGACTTGGTGTGTCTTTGGGGTAACCCCTGCCATGTATATAAAGGAGGGAGGGAGAGAGGCCGCCCCCCTAGGGGCATGCCAAGAGTATGGAGTTCTACTAGGACTTCCAAGTCCTAGCAGGAATCCCTTTCCTTTTCGGAGAATGTGAGAAGGAAAGAGGGAAAGAGAAAGGGAGTAGGAAAAGGCAAGGGGGCGCCGCCCCTTCCCCTAGTCCAATTCGGGCCCATGGGGGGGCGCCACCTCCCCTTGGCCTGCCTCCTCTTTTCCCGTATGGCCCAATAAGGCCGATTACTTCTCCCGGTGAATTCCCGTAACTCCCAGTTACTCCGAAAAACACGCGAATCACTCGGAACCTCTCCGATGTCTGAATATAGCCTTACAATATATGAATCTTTGCCTCTCGAACATTTCGAGACTCCTCGTCATGTCCGTGATCTCATCCGAGACTCTGAACAAACTTCGGTCATCAAATCACATAACTCATAATACAAATCGTCATCGAATGTTAAGCGTGTGGACCCTATGGGTTCGAGAACTATGTAGACATGACGGATACATATCTCTGGTCAATAACCAATAGCGGAACCTGGATGCTCGTATTGGCTCCTACATATTCTACAAAGATCTTTATCGGTCAAACCGCGTAACAACATATGTTGTTCCCTTTGTCATCAGTATGTTACTTGCCCGGGATTCGATCGTCGGTATCCTCATACCTAGTTCAATATCGTTACCGACAAGTCCCTTTACTCATTCCATAATGCATCTTCCTGCAACTAGCCCATTAGTCACATTGCTTCCAAGGCTTATAGTGATGTGCATTACCGAGAGGGCCCAGATATACCTCTCCGATACACGGAGTGACAAATCCTAATCTCGATCTATGACAACCCGACAAATACCTTTGGAGACACCTGTAGAGCATCTTTATAATCACCCAGTTAGGTTGTGACGTTTGATAGCACACAAGGTGTTCCTCTGGTATTCGGGAGTTGCATAATCTCATAGTTAGAGGAACATGTATAAGTCATGAAGAAAGCAATAGCAATAAAACTCAATGATCATAATGCTAAGCTAACGGATGGGTGTTGTCCATCCCATCATTCTCTAATGATGTGATCCCGGTCATCAAATGAGAACACATGTCTATGGTCAAGAAACTTAACAATCTTTGATTAACGAGCTAGTCAAGTAGAGGCATACTAGAGACACTCTGTTTTGTCTATGTATTCACACATGTACTAAATTTCTGGTTAATACAACTCTAGCATGAATAATAAACATTTATCATAGTATAAAGAAATATAAATAACAACTTTATTATTGCCTCTAGGGCATATTTCCTTCAGTAATTGTACCTTCTCCTGAATTGGAAAGTAGTCCATCACACAAATCAGTTCCAGTGATTCATATACCAATAAGTGAGGAAGCTAATGATGATGATCATGAAACTTTAGATCAAGTGACTACCGAACCTCGTAGGTCAATCAGAGTACGGTCCTCACCATAGTGGTATGGTAATCCTATTCTGGAGGTCATGTTACTTGACCATGATAAACCTACGAACTATGAGGAAGCGATGATGAGCCCAGATTCCGCGAATGGCTTGAGGCCATGAAATCTGGGATGGGATCCATGTATGAGAACAAAGTGTGGACTTTGGTTGACTTGCCCGATGATCAGCAAGAAATTGAGATTGAATGGATCTTCAAGAGGAAGATGAACACTAGTAGTAGTGTTACTATCTACAGAGGTCGAATTGTCGCAAAAGGTTTTCGACTAGTTCAAGGTGTTGACTACGATGAGAGTTTATCACTCGTATCTATGCTTAAAGTCTGTCCGAATCATGTTAGCAATTGCTGCATTTTATAAAATTTGACAAATGGATGTCAAAACTGCATTCCTTAACGGATTCTTAAGAAGAGTTGTATATAATGCAACCAGAAGGTTTTGTCAATCTGAAAGGTACTAACAAAGTGTGTAAGCTCTGGTGATCCATTTATGGACTGGTGCAAGCATCTCGGAGTTGGAATGTACGCTTTGATAGTGTGATCAAAGCATATGGTTTTATACAGACTTTTGGAGAAGCCTATATTTACAAGAAAGTGAGTGGGAGCTCTATAGCATTTGTGATATTATATGTGGATGACATATTGTTGATTGGAAATAATACATAATTTCTGGATATCATAAAAGGATACTTGAATAATAATTTTTCAATGAAAGACCTCGGTGAAGCTGCTTACATATTGAGCATCAAGATCTATAGATATAGATCAAGACGCTTGATAAGATTTTCTATGAGTACATACCTTGACAAGTTTTTTGAAGTAGTTCAAAATGGAACAGTCAAAGAAGGAGTTCTTGCCTATGTTGCAAGGTGTGAAGTTGAGTAAAGACTCAAAACCCGACCATGGAAGAAAATAGAAAGAGAATGAAAAGTCATTCCCTATGCCTCAGTCATAGGTTCTATAAAGTATGTTATGTTGTTTACCAGACCTATTGTGTACCTCACCATGAGTTTGGCATGAGGGTATGATGAACCACAAGTATAGGGGATCAATTTTAGCTCTTTTCAATAATTAAGAGTGTCTAACCCAACGAGGAGCAGAAGGAAATGACAAGTAGTTTTCAGTAAGTAATGTCTGCAGGTGCTGAAATTGTAAGTAGCGAGTAGTTTGATAGCAAGATAATTTGTAACGAGCAAGTAACGATAGTAGTGACAAGTATGCAGCAAGGTATCCCAATCCTTTTGAGACAAAGGACAGGCCAAAACGTTCTTTTATAATAAGCAAAGCGTTCTTGAGGGTACACGGGAATTTCATCTAGTCACTTTCATCATGTTGGTTTGATTTGTGTTCGCTACTTTGATAATTTGATATGTGGGTGGATCGGTGCTTATGTGTTGTTCTTACTTGAACAAACTGCCTACTTATGGTTAACCCTCCTGCAAGCATCCTCAACTACGAGAAAAGTATTAAGAATAAATTCTAACCATAGCATTAAACTCTAGGATCCAATCGGTCCCTTACGAAATAGTGCATAAACTTGGGTTTAAGTTTCTGTCGCTCTCGCAACCCACCATCTATTTACTACTCCACAATGCATTCCCTTATGCCCAAGTATGGTGAAGTATCATGTAGTCGACATTCACATGACACCACTAAGGGAATCACAACATACATACTATCAAAATATCGAACACATATCAAATTCACATGATTACTTGTAACATGATTTATCCAGTGACCTCAAGAACAAAAGTAACTACTCACAAATAATAATCATTCTCAAGATCAGAGGGGTATTAAATAGCATATTGGATCTGAACATATAATCTTCCACCAAATAAACCATTTAGTAATCAACTACAAGATGTAATCAACACTACTAGTCACCCCCTAGCAACAATCTATAGTTTCGGTAACAAGATTGCATACAAGAGATGAACTAGGGTTTGAGATGAGATGGTGCTGGTGAAAATGTTGATGGAGCTTGCCCTTCCCAAGATGGGAGAGTTGTTGGTGATGATGATGATGATGATTTCCCCCTCTGGGAGGGAAGTTCCCCCGGCAGAATCGATCCGCCGGAGGGCAAAAGTTCTCTTGCCAAAGTTCCGCCTCGAGGCGGCGGAGCTTCATCCCGAAAGTCCTCCTCTTATTTTTTCTAGGTCAGAACCACTTATATACCAGAAGATGTGCACCGGAGGTGGGCCGAGGAGGCCACAACCCACCAGGGCGCGCCAGGGGGGTTGTGCCCAACTGGTGGCCCCCCTCTGGTGTTTATTGGCTCCAGTGTTTCACAAATAATCCATAAAAAATCCCCGTGAAGTTTTAGCTCATTTGGAGTTGTGCAGAATAGGTGGCCTGACGTAGCTTTTCCAGGTCCAGATTCCTGCTGCCAGAATTCTCCCGCTTGGTGTGTTCCTTGCAAATTATGACAGAAAAGGCATTAGAATTACTCCAAAAAGCATTATTATGGATAAAAACATTATAGATAACAGTAAGAAAACATGATACAAAATGGACGTATCAGGGTATAGTAGTGATCCAGGAGTGGATCACTAGACAGTGGTCAAAATTATCCTTAGTGGAATAAATACATGTTTCTCAGTTACGGAGGTGACAAAAAGTTTGTCGTAAAGGGTTGTGTCAATGCAAGCTTTGGCACTGATCCGGATGACTCTAAGTCTCAATCTGGATATATATTGAAAGTGGGAGCGATTAGCTAGAGTAGCTCCGTGCAGAGCATTGTAGACATAGAAAATTTGCAAAATACATACGGATCTGAATGTGGCAGACCCGTTGACTAAACTTCTCTCACAAAGCAAAACATGATCACTCTTTGGGTGTTAATCACATAGCGATGTGAACTAGATTATTGATTCTAGTAAAACCTTTGGGTATTAGTCACATGGAGATGTGAACTAATCACATAAAGATGTGAACTATTGGTGTTAAATCACATGACGATGTGAACTAGATTATTGACTCTAGTACAAGTGGGAGACTGAAGGAAATATGCCCTAGAGGCAATAATAAAGTTGTTATTTATATTTCCTTATATCATGATAAATGTTTATTATTCATGCTAGAATTGTATTAACCAGACACTTAGTACATCTTTGAATACATAGACAAACAGAGTGTCCCTAGTATGCCTATACTTGACTAGCTCGTTAATCAAAGATGGTTAAGTTTCCTGACCATAGACAGGTGTTGTCATTTGATGAACGGGATCACATCATTAGAGAATGATGTGATGGACAAGACCCATCCCTTAGCTTAGCATAATGATCGTTTAGTTTTATTGCTATTGCTTTCTTCATGACTTATACATGTTCCTCTAACTATGAGATTATGCAACTCCCGAATACAAGAGAAACACCTTGTGTTCTATCAAACATCACAACGCACCTGGGTGATTATAAATATGCTCTACAGGTGTCTTCGATGGTGTGATGTCTACTACACAACCTTGTTCTTGTAGACGTTGTTGGGCCTCCAAGTGCAGAGGTTTGTAGGACAGTAGCAAATTTCCCTCAAGTGGATGACCTAAGGTTTATCAATCCGTGGGAGGCGTAGGATGAAGATGGTCTCTATCAAGCAACCCTGCAACCAAATAACAAAGAGTCTCTTGTGTCCCCAACACACCCAATACAATGGTAAATTGTATAGGTGCACTAGTTCGGTGAAGAGATGGTGATACAAGTGCAACATGGATAGGAGATAAAGGTTTTTGTAATCTGAAAATATAAAAACAGCAAGGTAACTAATGATAAAAGTGAGCGTAAACGGTATTGCAATGCTAGGAAACAAGGCATAGGGTTCATACTTTCACTAGTGCAAGTCCCCTCAACAATAATAACATAATTGGATCATATAACTATCCCTCAACATGCAACAAAGAGTCACTCCAATGTCACTAATAGCGGAGAACAAACGAACAGATTATGGTAGGGTACGAAACCACCTCAAAGTTATCCTTTCTGATCGATCTATTCAAGAGTCCGTAGTAAAATAACATGAAGCTATTATTTCCGTTCGATCTATCATAGAGTTCGTACTAGAATAACATCTTAAGACACAAATCAACCAAAACCCTAATGTCACCTAGATACTCCAATGTAACCTCAAGTATCCGTGGGTATGATTATACGATATGCATCACACAATCTCAGATTCATCTATTCAACCAACACAAAGAACTTCAAAGAGTGCCCCAAAGTTTCTACCGGAGAGTCAAGACGAAAACGTGTGCCAACCCCTATGCATAAGTTCATGAGGTCACGGAACTCGCAAGTTGATCACCAAAACATACATCAAGTGGATCACGTGATATCCCATTGTCACCACAGATAAGCACATGCAAGACATACAACAAGTGTTCTCAAATCCTTAAAGACTCAATCCGATAAGATAACTTCAAAGGGAAAACTCAATTCATCACAAGAGAGTAGAGGGGGAGAAACATCATAAGATCCAACTAGAATAGCAAAGCTCGCGATACATCAAGATCGTACCACCTCAAGAACACGAGAGAGAGAGAGAGATCAAACACATAGCTACTGATACATACCCACAGTCCCGAGGGTGAACTACTCCCTCCTCGTCTTGGAGAGCGCCGGGATGATGAAGATGGCCACCAGAGAGGGATTCCCCCCTCCGGCAGGGAGCCGGAATGGGTCTAGATTGGTTTTCGGTGGCTACGGGGGCTTCTGGAGGCGGAAATCCCGTTCTATTCTCCTCCCCGATGATTTTAGGGTATATGGATATATATAGGCAAAAGAAGTCGGACAGGGGAGCCACGAGGGGCCCACGAGGGTGGGGGGCACGCCCAGGGGGCAAGCGCGCCTCCCTGCCTCGTGGCCACCTCGAAGCTTCCTTGACTTCAACTCCAAGTGTCCTGGATCACGTTCATTCCAAAAAATCACGCTCCCGAAGGTTTCATTCCGTTTGGACTCCGTTTGATATTCATTTTCCGCGAAAACACTGAAACAAGGGAAAAAGCAGAAAGTGGCAGTGGGCTCTGGGTTAATAGGTTAGTCCAAAAAATAATATAAAAGTGTTTAATAAAGCCCATAAACATCCAAAATAGATAATATGATAGCATGGAACAATCAAAAATTATAGATACGTTGGAGACGTATCAAGCATCCCCTAGCTTAATTCCTGCTCGTCCTCGAGTAGGTAAATGATAAAGACGGAATTTTTGATGTGGAATGCTACCTAACATAATCATCAATGTAATCTTATTTATTGTTTCATGAATGTTCATAAGATTCAAGACAAAATTTTAATATTGACATAAAAATAATAATATTTCAAGCATACTCATGTCTTCTCAAAATAACATGGACAAAGAAAGTTCATCCCTACAAAATCATATAGTCTGGTCATGCTCCATTTTCGTCACACAAGAATGCTCTCATCATGCACAACCCCGATGACAAGTCAAGCAATTGTTGCATACTTTAGTAATCTCAAACTTTTTTCAACTTTCACGCAATACATGAGCGTGAGCCATGGATATAGCACTATGGGTGGAATAGAATATAATGAGGGGGTTATGTGGAGAAGACAAAAAGGAGAAAGTCTCACATTGACACGGCTAATCAATGGGCTAGGGAGATGCCCATCAATTGATGTCAATGCAAGGAGTAGTGATTGCCATGCAACGGATGCACTAGAGCTATTAATGTATGAAAGGTCAACAAAAGAAACTAAGTGGGTGTGCATCCAACTTGCTTGCTCACGAAGACCTAGGGCACTTGAGGAGGCCCATTGTTGGAATATACAAGCCAAGTTCTATAACGAAAAATTCCCGCTAGTATATGAAAGTGACAAAACAAGAGACTCTCTATCATAAAGATCATGGTGCTACTTTGAAGCACAAGTCTGGAAAAAGGATAGTAGCATTGCCCGTTTTTATTTTATTTTTTTTGGGCCTTCCCCTTTTTTTGGCCTTTCTCTTTTTCTTTTTTTGGGACAATGCTCTATTAATGATGATCATCACACTTCTATTTATTTACATCTGAATGATTACAACTCGATACTAGAACAAGATATGACTCTATATGAATGCCTCCAGTGGTGTACCGGGATGGGCAATGAATCAAGAGTGACATGTATGATAAATTATGCATGGTGGCTTTGCCACAAATACGATGTCAACTACATGATCATGCAAGGCAATATGACAATGATGAAGTGTGGCATAATAAATGGAACGGTGGAAAGTTGCATGGCAATATATCTCGGAATGGCTATGGAAATGCCATAATAGGTAGGTATGGTGGCTGTTTTGAGGAAGATATAAGGAGGTTTATGTGTGATAGAGCGTATCATATCACGGGGTTTGGATGCACCGGCGAAGTTTGCACCAACTCTCAAGGTGAGAAAAGGCAATGCACGGTACCGAAGAGGCTAGCAATGATGGAAGGGTGAGAGTGCATATAATCCATGGACTCAACATTAGTCATAGAGAACTCACATACTTATTGCAAAAATCTACGAGTCATCAAAAACCAAGCATTACTCGCATGCTCCTAGGGGGATAGATTGGTAGGAAAAGACCATCGCTCGTCCCCGACCGCCACTCATAAGGAAGGCAATCAAAGAAACACCTCATGCTTCAAATTTGTCACACAACGGTTACCATACATGCATGCTACGGGACTTGCAAACCTCAATACAAGTATTTTTCAAATTCACAATTACTCGACTAGCACGACTCTAATATTACCATCTTCATATCTCAAAACAATCATCAAGTATCAAACTTCTCAAAAGCAAATTACCATGCCGTTCTAAAGGACTCTCAAAATAATATAAGTGAAGCATGAGAGATCAATTATTTCTATAGAATAAAACCACCACCGTGCTCTAAAAGATATAAGTGAAGCACTAGAGCAAATGACAAACTACTCCAAAAGATATAAGTGAAGATCAATGGGTAGTTGAATAATTATGAAACTATGTGAAGACTCTCCCATTTAATAATTTCAGATCTTGATATTTTATTCTAACAGCAAGCAAAACAAAGGAAAATAAAATGATGCTCCAAGCAAAACACATATCATGTGGTGAATAAAAATATAGCTCCAAGTAAAGTTACCCATGAACGAAGACGAAAGAGGGGATGCCTTCCGGGGCATCCCCAAGCTTAGGCTCTTGGTTGTACTTGAATATTACCTTGGGGTGCCTTGGGCATCCCCAAGCTTAGGCTCTTTCCACTCCTTATTCCATAGTCCATCGAATCTTTACCCAAAACTTGAAAACTTCACAACACAAAACTTAACAGAAAAAGGAACAAGTATCGGTATGGGTTGAAAAATGAGAGTCCCACCTCTCCTCCCTCCGGCGCCCTAGGCTCTCCAGCGATCTTCCTCCTCAGCCAGTAAATTTGGTTTTCTCTCCACCCATCTTCTCCGGCGCTCTCTGATCTACCACCCTATACCCATCTCACATGGGTTCTCATGGTGGATCCACCTTGGATCTGGATTTCTCCAAAGGAGTGGCTTTTGCGGACGAGGTTTTTAGATCTTGTGGGAAAACCATTCATCCCTCGGATAACACGAACCATTTTATTATGGTTGTGTCTTTTAGTAGACATAGATTCCGTCTTGATGAGGATTCGGTGGCAGCGGCATTGGAATGTGCAATTGGAGGATCTGCAATCGATCTATCTATGCAACTCATTGCGGACAAGGTATTCTCATTTATGGTATCTTGCAAACGTGTTGGCATGTTTATTCTCCATTTGCGATCTTTCGCGTGCCCGCAATTCAAATGTTACTTCATTTGTGGGGAAATGGCGGCCCTAATTGGAAACGTGAATTTACTATTTGGAAGAAAGAGTGTGATGCGGAGTGGATTATCATCAGTCCCTCTAAGAGGCGTGCTTCTATTGGTTTGCTTGCTATGCATAAGCCTCCTTCCAAATCTGCATTACGTTCGGGTTCTAGGCCTCCGAGGAACATTTCTTTCGCTACTTTCCAACAGTACGATGCCTGCAAGAGATACTCTTATCCTGCTTCGCCAGGTCTTGTTGATCTGGTTTCAGATGCTAGGTATGCTTTGCTGCCTCGTGAGAGAGACATAGTGCCGCCACCGCCGGTGACTGAACTCCGATGGACGGTGGCAGAACCACCCATTATTTTCGGAACAGTCAACGTCCAAGTTATTTTCTCGGCTGGGATATCTAATCCAGCCATGTCGGACGTGGATCTGCATGTGCATGGGAAGGAACGGCCTGGTCCGGCTGCGGCCCAGGTGACCTCTTCAGCCCAGCTTAATACCCAGCCCCAGGAGGTTTCCCTGGTCCAGTTTGATTTGGCCCAAGCTGCATCCGGATCTCAATCTACCCCTCCGCCTGTTATTGGAAATGAGGAGTTTATTACTCCGAGGGCATCGGAATCACCTGTTGATTATGACAGATTTAATGATTTTGTGGATGACATGGTTTTCAAAGTTTGGAAATGTCAAAAATGTTTGTCCATGAGGCATTTATCCAGCGCGTGCACCAGCAAGGTTAGGTGCCGTAGATGCTTTCGGTTGGGGCACCGGGCAAAGGGCTGTACAGATTCTAGTCTATCTCCCTCTTACAGGTGGGTCCCATAGAGCAAATCCACCGTATCTAACCGGTCTACTAGTTTATTGGAGCGGGACTCCTCGATTTCTCCCATAGCTAGCCCGGAGAGGTCTATGCCCAGTCCTATCAAGCCTGCCACCCCGTCCATCCCACCATTGCCAGTTGAGCCACCGCCCACAACGCCTCTGCCGCCCACCTCACCACCGCCCTCAATCGTCTCGACTCCGGCTTTGGATCACCCCTCCCTAGCTCCGGCAATGGCCAGCTTTCCGCTGGACCCGATGGATTTCCTCCTGCATGGCTTCGACATCATTGATGGAGGGGAGATGCGCCTACCTCGCACTTTCTTTGCGCCGGCGGTGGCTCCGGATCGACAGCATGAACAGTATGCCATCGCCATCGTCGAGCCGGCTCCGCTACCTGAAGAAGTTGCCATCTTCCGGAACATGGTCAGTGATTTTGTCGGCAATAACCTGCAGAGAGCTGTGTTGGATGCCCAGCCGTGGATCCAAGGGGTTGGTTTGTTTAGATTGCGTAGTGCTCTGGCCCGCCAAGCATTAGTGGATCATCCTCCTTTTGACTTGGGCAATGATAGATTTGTCAGGTTTATTCCGCATGATGAAGGTATCAACTATAGAGCTACACAGGGTTTTAGAAGGGGATGGGTTATGCTGCTAGGCGTTCCTTTGGACTATAGGCGCTCTCAATATCTTGCAGATGTTATCAGTACTTTTGGTCGCTTCCACCATTGGCATCAGGATGATCCGATGATGGTCCGATCATTGGTCTATGTGTCTTTTCATGCACCGACTATGGTTCCGAGATCAGTGACATGCAGAGAATTTGCAGACTTTGGAGGGGTTCGGATCTCTTGGTCTGCACCAGTTTATATTCTATCTGCGGACTTTGCTGATATCCTACCTGCTGATGAGGACCCAATGCCCTTCAATGGCAATCCCCACCCTCTCCCTGGCAACATGCAGTTCAACAACCATAACTGGGTCTTGCCTGAGTTCCCAGAACTGGGCTGGAATGATGTGCCTGCACCTGACACTGGGCAGCCACAGAATGAGCCCCCACAGTTTCAGGAAGTTCTGTAGCAGGATAATGTTGAGGAAGTTCAGTCTCAGGAATCCATCGTGCTCCAGCTTTCTGAGGATTCAGTTAACAATGTGAATGATGCTGCTGAAATGGCTGTTCTCCAACACCCAATGGGACTGCAGTAGCCTCCTCTGATGATCAGACAAGTTCTTACTACTTTTGGGCCTGTTCTGCCCCCTGTCATGCAGTGGAAACGTACTTTTGAGAAGGTACTGCCGCTTATGGGGATCTCTGATATCCCAAAGTTTGGCTTTCGATCTAATCTTGGTGCTTTTCTGAACAAGCAGTCCTGGGCGACTCTTTTCAACACTCCATCCCCAAAATTACAGCTTCTGCCTGCACCTGTTTCTGTGACTCAGTCTATGGAAGTGACACCTGTTAAACGGCCGGTAGCTCGAGCCCATTGTTTTGATGATATTGATGAACCTGTTGCTGAAGCATTTGAGTTTACGGTAGTTTTTAAAGTTACTCTGAAGCGTGGGAGAAAGCCCAAGGCCTCTCGAGTTATGGTGGATTCTGAGGTCAGGCGCAGTGCTCGTCTTAGTGCGATGCGTGATGGATATCGTCAGGTAACTTCTGGCACATCTTCTAGGAGGCCACACACACTGAAGAAGCACAAATCTATGCCTTCCCAGCCTGAGGAAGACTCTACAGTGCCTCCTCTGATGGCCATAGTCGATCTTCAGTGAATTGGTACCCGTCTTTGCATTGCGCCGGAGAAGATCACGACGGATAAGCTTGCAGCTAATCCTACCCGCTCCAACAAAAGTGCAAGTTTAGATGATTAGTTGCTTCATCCAGGGTTTAGGTCCATGGCGTACCATAATCGCCATTTATCTATTCTTACCTGTTTGGAACATTGCTATTTTCGTTTGTTTAGTGGGTTGTAGGCCATTGCGTGGCATACTTTTAATTATGTGCTCTTTTGGTTTGTAATGAATCAAACTTCGTTTAGAGAGTGGAAAGTACTTTGTTGGAATGTTAGGGGTTTGAATTCTGAAGCGCGTCAGCTCGCTGTTAGGCAAAAGATCAATGAAAGCGGGTGCTCTGTTGTTTGCCTCCAAGAAACCAAATGCATGCATATTGATCAATGCTTCATTAGGAAATTCTGTCCTCGGCGTTTTGATAACTTTGTTTATGTGCCATCGGTTGGGGCATCAGCTGGTATGGTGGTCATATGGAATTCATCCTTCTTCACAGGCAATTTAATTGAGGCTAAGTCATTTGGTATTATTATGAAGTTTCAATCTAAGCATACATCAGAGACTTGGTCTCTTGTCTCAATTTATGGTCCGTGTCAAGGACCGGCGCGTGATGATTTTGTACAGTGGTTATATAATCTGGATATTCATTTTGAGGACAATTGGCTGCTTTTAGGCGATTTCAACTTTATGCGATCGTTTGAGAACTGAAATCAGCCAGGTGGTGATGTGAATGATATCTTTTTGTTTAACGAAATAATTGGTCATTTGGGTCTTGTTGAGCTACCAATCAAGGGCCGTCAGTACACATGGTCTAATATGCAAACCACACCTCTACTAGAACAAATTGATTGGTTTTTTACATCTGTGGCTTGGACACATGATCACCCCAACACAATGGTCATACCGCTTGCGCGCACTGCCTTTGATCATGTTCCGTGTGTGGTTTCCATTGCCACCTGTATTCCCAAGGCAAAAGTTTTTCACTTTGAAAACTATTGGGTTGACCTGCCTGGTTTTATGGATTGTGTATCTGAGGTTTAGAACAGACCTGTGGATAGATCTTCAACTGCCTTAACCATTTCTACTAAATTCAAAACTCTTCATTATGCTCTTAAGAAATGGCATCTCAATCTATCCACAGTCAAGGCTCTCATTGCGGATTGCAACAAAGTAATCCTGTTTTTGGATAATATTGAGGAATTTAGGCCCTTGAGTTGGCCGGAGTTCAATTTTTGCAAGATTGTCAAATTACATCTTGAAGATATTTTGCACTGGCAGTTCATTTATTGGAAGCAACGTTGCACGATCAGAAATATCAAAGTTGGTGAGGAAAATTCAAAAATTTTCCATGCTATGGCAACGGAAAGGTATCGGAGAAACACCATTTCCTCGATCAAATCTGTGGATGGGGAGGTGATTTCTGACCATCTACAGTTAGCAGGGATGTTTTGGTCTGACTTCAATAGTAGAATGGGCCAGGCAAAAGGTATTCAAATGGGTTTTGACCTTGACACATTAATTACACGGATTGATGGTCTGGAGAATTTGTCCTTGCCTTTCACGGACTCTGAGGTGGATACGGTGATTAAGAACATGCCTTCTGACCGCGCTCCGGGCCCTGATGGGTTTACTGGTCTTTTTCTTAAGAAATGCTGGAATATTCTAAAGCCAGATTTTATGAAGCTGGTCAAGGAATTTTATGAGGGAAAGTGTTACCTGGAGTGCCTAAATACATCTCTCATTACCCTCATCCCCAAGAAGTTGAGTCTGGAGTATATTGGTGATTTTAGGCCCATTTCGTTGACAAATACTTGCCTCAAGTTTTTAACTAAACTTTTGGCAAATCGTTTACAAAGTGTGATCTTAAAATGTATCCACCGCAATCAATATGGGTTTCTTCACTGTAGATCCATTCAAGATTGTCTCACATGGTGTTTTGAATATATCCATCAGTGCAAGGCATCCAAAAGGCCTATAATCCTACTCAAGTTGGATTTCACGAAGGCGTTTGATACCATCGAGCACGAGCTGATTCTCAGGATCCTGAAATGTAAGGGTTTTGATGATCGCTGAACGGGTTGGATTGAGAGTATCTTGTCCTCTAGATCCTCTTCGGTTCTTTTAAATGGTGTGCCTGGTAGTCATTTTGTCTGTCGTTCGGGTGTGCGTCAAGGAGACCCATTATCCCCTTTGTTATTTGTGATTGCTGTGGATTTATTGCAGTCTGTGGTTAATGAGATGTGTGCAAGGAACATTCTCACACTGCCCATACCAACCTCTTCACGGGACTATCCGATTGTGCAATACGCTGATGACACATTAATTGTCCTTCCTGCGGTGGACAGCCAACTCATTGCTTTCAAGGATATGCTTGAGACCTTTGCTAAGTCTACGGGTTTGCGGGTTAACTTTAGTAAATCCTCATTAATCCCAATGAATATGTCAGATGAGGAGGGTAAACGTGTGGCTGCTTTGCTTGGGTGTGATGTTGGCTCCATGCCATTGACTTACCTGGGATTGCCAATGGGTACTAGTAGACCCACAATTTATGACCTGCTTCCCTTAGTGGACCGCATAGAGAGAAGATTGTCTGCCTCCTCTTGTCTGTTGAACCAGGGCAGCCGGCTACAGCTCTTGAAATCTGTTCTTTCATCCATGCCAATATATTTCTTGTGCACTCTCTCATTACCTCAAGGAATTTTGAAGCAGATTGAACGCATCATGCGGCAATGTTTGTGGCGAGGCAACTCTGATACACCAAGACAATCATTGGCAGCTTGGGAGCTAGTATGTCGGCCCAAGAGCAATGGAGGACTTAGGGTTCTGGACCTGGGCATACAAAATGATGCCTTGTTGATCAAGCATCTCTTCAAAAAATTTAACAAGTTGGATGTACCTTGGGTTTCTCTTATCTGGGACACATATTATGCTGCTGCACCGCCCCAAGTAACTCGAAGTTGTGGTTCTTTTTGGTGGCGCGACGTGATGAAGCTGTATGATAAATTTTGTAAATTGGCTGTCCCTCACGCGCGCTCCGGAGACTCGGTGCTTTTTTGGCTGGATCGGTGGCAATTTAATAACGAGGTGGTTATCATGCAACAACGTTTTCCGAGGCTCCACTCTTTTGTGATTGATGACACGCTTACCATTAAGGATGTGATGGAGCTGCCTGACCCGACCGACAATTTTCACCTGCCTCTATCAGTTGAAGCTTTTGAGGAATTGAACCAGCTTCAGACTTTAATGCCTCTGATCAATTTGCATGAGGGAGTTAATGATGTCTGGAAATGGCCTTCAAGGACTGGGGATTATCGATCCAGGATCTACTACCTGTTTTGTTTTTCCGAAGTTGTGGTTGACCCCATATTTGGGTGGATCTGGAAATGTTCTTGCACTCTCAAGCTCAAGGTGTTTGGCTGGCTCCTTTTGATGGATCGTCTAAACACTAGGTATATGATGCAGCGACGACATTGGATTATTCCGGATGGTACATGTGCTATGTGCTTCTCAGGTTTGCATGAAGATAGAGTTCATCTCTTCTTTGCTTGCAACTTTGGCCAACGTGTCTGGAATTATTTGGGCATCTCATGGAGTGTTCACCCTAACCAGAGTACTTTTGATATGGCTTGCGCGGCCAGGAAGGAATTTGGTCAGCCTTTTTTCACTGAGGTAGTCTTTACGGCTACTTGGAATATTTGGACCCAAAGGAATGGAAGGATCTTCAGAAATGAGTTGCCCACTTTTAGATCTTGGAGGAGGAACTTTATTCATGATATTTCTCTTTTAGCTTATAGAATCAAATGTAAATATAGAGATAGACTAACCTCTTGGATAGCTTCCCTTCCCTAATCTCTCTCTGTAAGTAGCCTCTCTTTGCTCTTTCTAATTTTGCACAGCGTACCTATTGTTTTTTAATAAAGGGCTGTGAGGCTGTTGCCTTGCAGTATATAGTCAAAAAAAACTTAACAGAAAACTCGTAAGCTCGGTTAGTATAAGAAAATAAATTACCACTCAGGTACTGTTGTGAACTCATATTCTAAATTCATATAGGTGTAATATATAATGTATTCCAACTTCTCTATGGTTCATACCCTCCGATACTACTCATAGATTCATCAAAATAAGCAAACAACACATAGAAAACAGAATCTGTCAAAAACAGAACAGTCTGTAGTAATCTGTAGGTTCCGAATACTTCTGTAACTCCAAAAATCCTGAGAAATTAGGAAGTCCTAGGAAATTTGTTTATTAATCTACTTAAAGTGTAATTGGTATTTTATCGCTCTCTGGTAAAAAAAATGAAAATTATTCTCGTGAGCGCATACTTTCTATTTTTTACAGCAAGATCAAATAACAATCACCCAAGAAGATCCTAAAGGCTTTACTTGGCACAAACACTAATTAAAACATAAAAAACACAATCATAACAGAGGTTATATGATTAATTTATTACTTAACAGGAACAAATAGCAAGGAGCAAAAATAAAACTGGGTTGCCTCCCAACAAGCGCTATTGTTTAAAGCCCCTAGCTAGGCATGATGATTTCAATGATGCTCACATAAAAGATAAGAATTGTAACATAAAGAGAGCATCATGAAGAATATGACTAGCACATTTAAGTCTAACCCTCTTCCTATGCATAGGGATTTTGTGAGCAAACAACTTATAGGAACAATGGAGTAGTGTCTGGGTCTTCCACATTTTTTTAGAAATTACGTTCACGACTTGAAGATCTTTTGTCATTGTAGGACCTTGACTTGGAACTTCTTTCCTTGCTTCTACTTTTGTAGAACTTGTTGAAATTCTTCACCATTAGGCTCAATTCTTCATTGAAGGCTCGTTTCTCACTTGATGATGTGGGAGCATCACATGAGGCTTTGTAAGCACCACTTGACTTGTTGTGAAGCTCTTCCTTATCCTTGAGTGACATCTCATGAGCAACAATTCTTCCAATGACTTTCGTTGGCTTGAGATCTTTGTAATTGGGCATCATTTGGATCAATGTGCACACGGTATCATATTTTCCATCCAAGGCTCTTAGGATCTTCTTGATGATGAATCTATAGGTCATCTCTTCACTTCCTAAGCCGGCAATCTCATTTGTGATGAGAGCAAGCCTAGAGTACATTTCAGAGACACCTTCACCATTCTTCATTTTGAACTTGTCAAGTTGACTTTGAAGCACATCCAATTTGGATTCCTTGACGGGGTCAGTGCCTTCGTGCATATCAATCAAAGTATCCCAAATTTCCTTTGCATTCTCAAGATGTCTGATTTTGTTGAATTCTTCGGGGCACAATCCGTTGAAGAGAATATCACAAGCTTGAGCATTGTATTGCAGCATCTTCAAATCTTCCGCGCTAGCTTCACGGTTCGGTTCTCTCCCATCAAAGAATTCATCTTGCAAGCCAATACACACAATAGCCCAAACGGCGGGGTTATTTCCAAGAATATGCATTTTCATCTTATGCTTCCAACTAGCAAAATTTGTACCATCAAAGTAAGGACCTCTACGGTGGTATTTTCCCTCGCTAGACGCCATATTCTCCTAGGCTATGAAACCAATGCTATGATCACCAAAAGCTATGGAAATCAAGGAAAATGGAGACCAAAGCTCTGATACCAGTTGTAGGATCGAAAGTATGTCTAGAGGGGGGTGATTAGACTACCTAACCAAATAAAAATCTAGCCTTTTCCCAATTTTAAGTCTTGGCAGATTTTAGCAACTTAGCACTAGTCAAGTAAACAACCTACACATGAAAGTCTAAGAGTATAGCAGCGGAATGTAAAACATTGCACATGAAGGTAAAGGGAGGAGTTTGGAGGGAGCAAACTATCGTGGAGTTGACACGGCAGATGTCCTAGAGCAAGGACTTAGTCATAGGGCCATTGCACTAGGAAGCTTAAAGGGGTTAATCGGGACAAAGGACACATGAGAGAGTTTTTATACTAGTTCAGCCCCTTACGATGAAGGTAAAAGCCTACGTCTAGTTGGGATCGGTATTGCTGAGGTTTCGATCTCCAAGAGGCTCAACTCGCTGGCTTGGTTATCGACTTGGTAATTCCTTGCCCTAAACCGCCACCGGGTCGTCCCCTTATATACACGGGTGGACGCCTGGTGGCCTACAGAGTCCCGGCCGGCTCATAATCGTGTCTGGCTCGGTGACTTCCTTTACATGCCTTTCTTCACAAGTATTTCCTTACATACGGCGGTTTACAGTATCAGGCCTTAAGCCGGCCCCAGGCCTTTGGGCCTTCTACACATTTAGTAAACTATCATCTTGAATGTTTATCGGGCTTCTTCTATAACCCGCCATTAGGGCTGACCCGGCCCCTCCTGGGCTCGTCATACTGGTAGTAATATCCCCAACATTAGGCCCCAGGTTGACTTTGAACTTTGTTCTTTGTCAATCTTCAATACTTGGGTGGAATCCATCCTCTGTCTGAAAACTTATGTAACGCGCCGTGGCGTCATCTTCTGGAAACACAAAAAGCCTTCATGACGTCATCTTTCAACGGATCTTTCATTTTTTAATGCCTTCCGAGAATCGAGGCGTCCATTTATTTGGATAATCATTTATTCGGGTCTCCTTGATTTTTGCGCCCACCTATTCGCGCACCCCCTTATAAATAGGTACTACTTAGGTCTTTTTTCATTCTCCTCCTTCGGTCGTCTTCCTCCTCTTACTGCCTCGTTGCTGTTCGAGCTCTGCCGCCGCCGCAGATCTCCTCGTCTTCCTCACCTCCGGCTACTGCATCGACCTGACTTGTCCAGAGAAACCCGATGGACCCCCATAGTAGATCTGCA
This sequence comes from Triticum urartu, assembly GCF_056163025.1. NCBI lineage: Eukaryota > Viridiplantae > Streptophyta > Magnoliopsida > Poales > Poaceae > Triticum > Triticum urartu. The sequence continues at coordinate 633,893,342 of NC_141877.1, read as the reverse complement.
TCTGTGAGTCTCTTTCCTTCTCTGCCTCAGGTCCGCATTACAGCTTCTCGAGTTCATCAGTGTTCGTCGGTGTTCATCACCGCTCTTTACAGATTGTCGATAGATTTTACCCCCGATGCCTCTTTCTGATCATCAGATATTATAGAATTGCTGCGGTAGCTGTTTTTCCTTCTTTTTTGATAGCAGCAGATCCCTTTTTCTTGTATAAACGCTTTGTTAGCTGATGAACTCGTCTGCACTATACTCTTTAGGTCTGGAATTTTTTCTTTTTGGGAGAACCATTTGATCCAAAATAATAATAACCGTTTAGTGAAACTTGTTTATGCAAACACTTAGCAGGATCTGCTTTTTGAGAAAAATCTGTAGTCATGGAGGCTTATCACTCCGGCTTTCTCTTCCTTATATGTCATTAGCCCTTAGTTAAGCCGTTGTTACTTGTTTTACAACTTCAACCTTTAACTGTTAATTGAACCGGCATTTTGTTTTTCCTTTTCCAGTCCCTTGTACATCATGCCGTCAAAGACACCCACCATCTGCAATTGGGTCCCTCAACCATAACTGAGGAGCGTCTGAAAGAGTTCTTCCTCATTGGATGTCTGCCTTCAAGAAACATCATGTCTTATCGTGCTCCTGACCCGGAAGAAGAACGACCCAATCCAAAAGACAGTGAAGTGACTATCTTTACTGATCACATGAACCGGGGCTTCTCATCGCCCGGCTCAAAAAATTTCAGAGAAGTTCTTCACTTTTTCAAACTCCATCCTCAGGATATTGGGCCCAATTCCATATCCAATATTTTTAACTTCCATGTGCTCTGTGAGGTATATCTTCAGCAAGAGCCGACAGTGGAACTATTTAGAGAGTACTTCTATCTGAACCGGCAAAACGAGTGCACCAATGGCCTTATCTTAGAACTTTGGGGCATCTCAATTCAGCGCCACCTGGGTGTAGTTTTCCCTCTCATAGTTTTACCAAGTCACCCAAAGGACTAGAACCAAACTTGGTTTTACTGTCAGGACATCTCACCCGCCAACGAGAAGCCACTACCGGGTTACCGCCCTGATCGTCTTGACACCAAGTTCGCCCTGCCAGATAAACTTACGGTTGCTGAACGCAAGAAGCTGCTTCCATCTATCAGAAGAATCAATTGTTTGTTGGGGAACGGCTTAACCGGAGTCGATCTAACCCGCTGCTGGATCTCATGGCGGATTATTCCATTAAGCCCTCGTTCAAAGTTGATGTATGAATATGGTGGAGACCCGGATGACTCTCTCCGTCATACCCCGGTTCAACTAACCGAGGAAGATGTTGTCGCGATGTCAAATGTTCTGGTGAATGCGAAGTACGAAGATTGCAGTGTTGTTGGGTTAAATCCCTTCTGTAAATTTAACCCGGTACCAGAAGTAAGGGCATTCTGATCTTTTTTCCTTTGTATTTTGTCCAGCCGTATTGTTTATCATTGATCCATCCTCTTGTCTTTGTAGACCAACTCTGACTTTTGGAAAGTGAAATATGATCAGTAAGCTGCCAAGAAGGCGAAACTTGCCGCCATGAACGCCAAGAAATCAACCCAGAGAACGAAGAAGAAAAAGAAAACCACTGTTGAAGATTTGATGAAACTTGATGACACGTCTGACTCGGAGGTAGCCCTTGATTCCCTTGGCCAACTTTTTAACAATCTTATTGACACTGATCCTTACCAGGATGACACTGGGGCTAGTCAAGCCGGGGAAGCAGAGGTAACTATCATTTCCTCTGACTCAGAGCCCTTACCAAGACACAAAGTTTGACGAGTGATCCGTAAAGTAAGGTTTTCTAACCCCTTAGCTCACTTGGATCCCAACTTTAATTTGAAAAAGCAACAGCATGAAAGCCGCCGTGAAGTTGAGATTGAAGATGAACCGGCTATCGTCCTTCAACAGACCCCTCGGAAACGCACGAACGAGGTTTACTTATTACTGTCCTTAACTTGTTTTAATGAATCCTGCTCCTTGTATGTCTTTTAACTCCTTTCTTTTACCTTTTCAGGAGGTGTCTCGTTCCTCAGGCGACTCATCACAAACACAATTTCTGGCTTTAAAGACTGCTCCTGGGTAATCAGAAATCCTCTTTTCTTCCGGGTTGACCAATTGTTATCTTGATGCTGACTATCTTGCAATATTTTTCCTTAGCGGCCAGGCTAAATCAAAGAAGGCAAAGGCAGTAAAACCAGCAGAAGACCCGCCAGTACTAGCATCCGAACCGGCTAGGCCGCCTTCTCCATTAACTGTTGCCCCAGAAGACCCGCCTATTGTTAATAAAGCAAATCCTCCGGAGCCGTCCCTTGACAAAGCCACTATAAATCCTTCTATGTTTGAACCGTCAAGCTCAACCGACCCGCCGTCTCCACGTGTTCAAGATGTTCAAATTACTAGGAGCCGCTTTGTTGAGCCGGGGAATCCGACGGTGCTAGCTCGGTGCACAGCAAAGCAAGAAGCATTGGAGAGGCAGAAGGATCGCTTGGATGTTGCCAACTATGACCGCCTCAATGCCAGTGATATCTTATCCAGCTATCTCAGTCATGTACACTCCAGTCGTGAATCTGAGATCAAGATGGTCAAGCAGCTTCAGTTGAAGTATGAGGTATGTTGTTTCCGGTTTACCAATATTCCTTCAGCCTCAAGTCTTCAGATTATGAGAGAAATGGAATAACCTGTAGACTTAAAATATAGGCCGAGACTTCTACCTCTGAATCTTTGCCTGATATCGATTGAACAAAACTTCACTCATAGTCCCCAAGGACCGGTTTATTTTGATCATTAATGAATCGGTACTTTAGAATTTAAAACCATCTGCAAAGTACTTAACACTCCGGTTTAACCTTGATAAACTTGCTGAACTGCGTACATTAGCCCCCAAGTGCCAAGTGCTCTTACTTTGTAAAGGACTTGGGACTTCAAATATGTTGGCAGAATCGTAAGAATTTGATTTGGCATACATTAGCCCCCAAGTGTCAAGTGGTTTATTTGTAAAGTACTTGGGACTTGAATCTTGAATTTAAATACTGGAATTTGAAACCAAGTCTTGAATTTTCTGAACATTTCACAGAATGCATTGTCTGAATTGAATTGTCAATTATCTGACACAAAGACCCAGCTAGCAAGTCAAGAGTCTGAAATTAAATCTTCCACTTCCAAACTGCAAATGAGCCTTTTCTGCAACGGAAAATTTGAAGACCAGCTTTGCTACCAAGGAGAAGGCTTGGGAAAATGAGAAAACACTCCTGACCCGATGAGCTGAAACAGCTGAAACGGCTCTGAAAGAAATTTCAATAGAGCTGAACAGTTTCAAGGGCCGGGTGTCTCAGATGGTTGCTGCTATCTGTGGTAAGCTGCCTGAGTTGACCTTCCGTATAATTTTTTGCCAAACCGGAATATGATCCGCCAACTTACTCTGTTAAATATATGCAGGTCCACGAAGTAAAAATCTGAGCCAAGACCCGTTGATTAAACTGAAGGCCGTATACACCTTGGTTGAACAATTGTACATTGGTGCACAACGGGCTCTGGCCGCTATCTCTCCTGCAAATCAAGGACCCAACCGGCTTAGCGATGTCCTGAAGAAGTTGTCCATCCTTCTGGCGAGATTCCAAGAAGTAAAACGCTCCTGCGCGCGAGCCGGAGCTTTGACTGCCCTAAGCCGCTCCAAGGCTTGGGTGCCAGACCTAGACCCGACGGACGTGGCAAGAGGTTACCCTACTGTGAAGGAGGACGGGTCTCCGTTTGATCAAGATGATTTCATAGCGTGTGTACACGAAGTCCGGCCTCAGGCGACTAGTCTTGGAGAAGACACTAATGTTGACAAGTACCAGCCGGGTTTTGATAATGAAAATAAGAAGATGGCCACTCCTTCATACAAAGTAGCAGACCTGATCCCACCTATGAGAGAAGATACCTTTGCTCCGGAAATTGACCCGGTCGGCCTGATTGACGACGAAGCCGAATTTGTCGCCATGAACGGCTTTGATTGGTCAAAATCCAATTTCCAGCAAACAGAAGGTGGTGAACCGGTGAGGGAGGGACAGTGATCATCTTCATAGGCTTATAAAGCCTTGTAATAACTTTAGTTGCTAAAACACCGCATGTTTTCTTATGCCATCATGCATAAAATACTTCTATGTGAATCGGCTTCCAGATGTCAATGTATGCATCGTTTAATGTTTGTCTCTCCGATATTTGAACTCTGTGTCTGTGAATACAAGAAAAATACTGGCAAGGCGGTTTAGAACCAAACAGGCATAGACACCCTAATTCACAGCCAATATATTTACCTCAATAAAGAACAGAGACAAAATATAAAGGATAAGGGTTACTACGCAGCGGGTAGCATGTATAAGTAGAAATCATACCTTGCCCTTATTGATTCTTACATCGCCGGGTTTAATAATCCGGGTGGTGAACTTTGGATCCTTGAGCCACCGGTTTGAATAACCCGGGCTGCTGTGTTGTTCAATAATTGAGCCGGTGAAGAAAACCAGGCTATCTTATTTCTAATATTGAAACAACAAAAGCTAAAAGGCAAGCAACAGATAAGAAACATAATTTTAACTCTGTATTCAAAAAGCTGGGGGTTTCTGATTCGAATACGATCAGTAAATCGGACCAAAGTGGTTAAGCTAAGGTTTGAATACGACCATATAGTCCCCAGTGGCTTTGGCGTTCCGCCGATCAAGAGGGTACCGACAGCTATGTTCTCTTTGGTTCGAATACGACCTATGTTTGAACAGGAAGCCCCCAAATGACCTTGAGCGGTTTTTAACGACCCTGATTCGAATACGATCCAAGTCGGCCTCAAAAGGGGTTAAGCTATGATTCGGATACGATCAAGAAGCCCCCAAGTGAGTTTGGCCTTGAGTCGATCAAGAGGGTTACGACAGCTATGTTCTCTTTGGTTCGAATACAACCTATGTTTGAACAGGAAGCCCCCAAGTGACCTTGAGATTTGCAGCTAGATTCGGATACGATCATAAGCCGGACTAAAAAGGTTAAACTTGATTCAAATATGATCAGCTCCTTAATAGTCATTGTAAGTAAAAAATAATAAAGATGTATAATCTGTGAAAAGAAAGGAGACCGATGGTCTTACTTTATTGCTTATCATAATATATACAATGTGAACGTATGTACATGTTGAGAGCCGGTGGCTCAGGTGTAATATGGCCGAAGTTGAGCAATGTTCCATAGCCGACGGGTCTCCTCTTCCGACTTACGTGAGTCTGTATGCTCTCGAACGTCAATGAGGTAGTAGGACCCATTGTTTAAAGTTTTACTGACCACAAAGGGTCCTTCCCAAGGTGGGGATAACTTGTGTGCATCTGAAAGATCTTGGATGAGCCGGAGCACCAAGTCGCCTTCTTGAAAGGTCCTGGACTTAACCCGGCGGCTGTGATAACGACGCAGGTCCTGTTGATAAATTGCTGACCGTGCTGCTGCTAAGTCTCTTTCTTCATCCAACAAGTCAAGCGCATCCTGTCTGGCTTTTTCATTGTTGGCTTCAACATAAGCCGCCACACGAGGCGAGTCATGACGGATGTCACTAGGCAACACAGCTTCTGCTCCATAAACCATGAAGAAGGGTGTGTAACCCGTAGACCTATTAGGTGTAGTATTGATGCTCCATAACACTGAAGGCAACTCCTCTACCCAACATCCCGGCGTTCGCTATAAAGGAACCATAAGCCGGGGTTTTAGCCCTTTCAGAATTTCCTGATTGGCTCTCTCAGCTTGACCATTGGATTGAGGATGAGCTATAGAAGAAACATCAAGATGGATGTGCTCTCGCTGACAAAACTCTTCCATAGCCCCTTGGGACAGATTAGTGCCATTGTCTGTGATAATACTGTGTGGAAAACCGAAACGGAAGATTACTTTTTTCATGAACTAAACCGCCGTGGCTGCATCACACTTACTCACAGGCTCCGCCTCAACCCATTTGGTGAACTTATCAACAGCCACCAAGAGATGTGTCTTTTTATCCTTAGACCTTTTGAAAGGTCCCACCATGTCAAGCCCCCAGACTGCAAACGTCCAAGTCATTGGAATCATCCGAAGCTCTTGAGCTGGCACATGTGATCGTCGTGCAAATTTTTGACATCCATCACATCTACTGACCAGATCTTCTGCATCAGCGTGAGCCGTCAACCAGTAAAAACTATGACAAAACGCTTTGGCCACTAAAGATTTTGACCCGGATGACCGCAATCGCCTTCATGGATCTCACGAAGGATTTCTTGACCTTCTTCGGGGGAAACACATCATTGAAACGCTCCGGAAACACTGCGATGAAATAACTCTCCATCCGAAATCGTCATGGACTTAGATCGCTGGGTTATCTACCGAGCCAGGGTCTCATCCGCTGGCAACTCTCCCCGGGTCATGTATGCCAAGAACGGCACCTTCCAATCTGGGATGACATGAAGAGCCGCCACCAACTGCACCTCCGGGTCAGGAACAGCTAAATCTTCTTCTGTGGGCAACTTGACAAAGGGGTTATGCAAAACATCCAAAAAGGTGTTGGGTGGTACCGGCTTACGCTGAGACCTAGCCGGCTAAAAGCAACCGCTGCTTCATTCTTTCGACGGTCAATGTGTTCCACCTGATAACCTTTAAAATATCCTGCAACAACCACGACCTCTCGGCAATAAGCCGCCATGAGAGGGTCTTTGGAATCCCACTTGCCAGATACCTGTTGAGCCACTAGATCTGAATCACCAAGACATCTGACCCGGCTCAAGCTCATCTCCTTTGCACTCGAAGAACATGGAGCAATGCTTCATACTCTGCTGCGTTGTTAGTGCATGGAAACATCAACCGTAACACATAACAAAATTTATCACCTCGTGGGGAAGTTAATACGACTCCAGTCCCCGAGCCTTCCAATTGCCTGGATCCATTGAAATGAATAGTCCAATATGTGTTGTCCGGCTTCTCTTCTGGCATCTGCATCTCTGTCCAGTCATTGATGAAGTCAACCAAGGCTTGAGACTTAATTGCAGTACGTGGAACATACTTCAGCCCATGAGACCCAAGCTCAATTGCCCACTTGGCAACTCGCCCTGTGGCTTCTCTGTGTTGAATAATGTCTCCCAAAGGAGCAGAGTAACCACAATGATTGGATGTCCCTGAAAGTAATGCTTAAGCTTCCGGCTTGCCATGAACACCCCATAAAGAAGCTTCTGCCAATGTGGATATCATTGCTTAGATTCAATTAGCACTTCACTGACATAATAAACCGGCCGCTGAACCGGATGCTCTTTGCCAGCCTCCTTGCGCTCTACCACCATAGCCACACTAACAACCCATGAGTTGGCAGCCACGTATAACAATAGCGGCTCTTTCTCAATTGGAGCAGCTAGGACCAGCGGCTCAGCCAGTTGTGCCTTCAGATCCTCAAAAGCAGCATTTGCAGCATCACTCCAAATAAAAACATCCGTTTTCTTCATCAACTGATACAGAGGCATGGCCTTTTCCCCTAACTGGCTTATGAACCGGCTCAAAGCAGCCACACAACCCGCCAGTTGCTAAACATCATTGATGCATGTTGGTTTAGCTAGAGATGTGATTGCCTTGATTTTCTCCGGGTTAGCTTTAATACCTCGGTTAGACACTAGAAAACCCAGGAGCTTACCGGCTAGCACTCCAAAAACACACTTGGCCAGGTTAAGCATCATCTTGTAAACCCGAAGATTATCAAAGGTCTCTTTCAGGTCTGTGACCAAGATTTCCTCTTCCCTGGATTTCACCACTATATCATCCACATAGGCATGAACATTGCACCCAATTTGATTGTGAAGACAATTCTGCACACACCGCTGGTAAGTCGCCTGGGCACTCTTAAGCCCAAAAGGCAGAGACACATAGCAGAAAGCCCCAAAAGGAGTTATAAAAGCTGTCTTCTCTTGATCCTTGACCGCCATCTTAATATGATGATAACCGGAGTAAGCATTTAAGAAACTCAAGCGTGCGCAACCCGTCCTAGCATCAATGATCTGATCAATACGGGGAAGAGCAAAAGGATCAGCCGGACAAGCCTTGTTCAAATCCGTGTAATCCACACGCATACGCCAGGTGCCATTCTTTTTGAGTACAAGCACCGGGTTAGCTAACCATTCTGGGTGAAAGACCTCCACAATGAACCCGGCTGCCAAAAGCCGGGCCACCTCTTCTCCGATGGCCTTGCGCCTTTCTTCATTGAACCGCCGGAGAAACTGTTTGACAGGTTTAAACTTTGGATCGATATTAAGAGTGTGCTCAGCGAGTTCCCTCGGGACACCCGGCATGTCTGAAGGTTTCCATGCAAAGATGTCCCGGTTGTCACGGATGAACTCGATGAGCGTGCTTTCCTATTTCGGATCCAAGTTTGCATTGACGATGAACTGTTTGGATGAGTCGCCGGGCACAAAGTCAACCATCTTAGTTCATCAGCTGATTTGAATTTTAACTCCAGCTCATGCTTTGTTGTTGGTTTCTTTAATGACGTCATGTCCGCCGGGTCAACGTGATCCTTGTAGAATTTCAACTCCTCTGTTGCACAAACAGATTCAGCATGGGCACCATCACCTTCTTCACATTCCAAAGCTATCTTCCAGCTCCCATGGACTGTAATGGTGCCCTTGTGACCTGGCATCTTGAGCTGCAAATATACATAACACAGCCGAGCCATGAACTTGGCATAAGCCGGCCGCCCAAACAGAGCATGATATGGGCTTTTGATCTTAACCACTTCAAAGGTTAATTTTTCTGCTCTAGAGTCATACTCATCTCCAAAAGCTACTTCCAGTTTGATCTTACCAACCGGGTATGCCGACTTACCAGGTACCACACCATGAAAAACAGTGTTAGATTGTTTAAGATTTTTATCCGTCAATCCCATCCGACGGAACGTCTCATAGTAGAGGATGTTGATGCTGCTGCCTCCATCCATGAGTACCTTAGTAAACTTGTACCCACCAACCTGAGGCGCCACCACCAAAGCCAAGTGACCCGGATTATCAACCCGGGGCGGGTGATCCTCTCTGCTCCACACAGTAGGCTGCTCCGACCAACGTAAATAACGTGGAATTGCCGGCTCAACGGCATTGACGGCCCTCTTATGGAGTTTCTGGTCCCTCTTGCATAAACTGGTTGTAAAGACATGATATTGTCCGCTACTCAACTGCTTTGGGTTGCTTTGATAGCCGTATTGCTGCTGCTGCTGATTCCCTTGGCCGTGTTGCTGATTATATCCTCCTTGGTGACCAGGATAACCCTGACCGTGAAAACCTCCTCCGCTTGAACCGGCGCCCAGGCCCTGAAAGCCGCCTCCACCTGAGCCGCCGCCTGGGCCGTGACTCCATCATATGCATTTGAATTTTTAAATGCCTTCATGATCGTGCAATCCTTCCACAAGTGGGTGGCTGGCTTCTCCCGGGTACCGTGTTTTGGACAAGGTTCATTCAACAACTGCTCAAGGGTGGGGCCTGACCAGCCCGATCGAGGGGGTTGCCTGCCCTTGCGCCGCTGATTACCACCCTGTGCATTAGTATTAGCAACAAACTCATCAGCCTTACGTTTATGACCTCCTTGATTCACCGGGTTATGCTGGTGACCCTTGCCATTGCCGTTCTTCTTTCCCTTCGTTGCCTTTTCTTCATCAGACACCGGGTCTTTGGTGGTATCAGAATCAGCATACTTGACAAGAGCTGCCATCAATGTCCCCATGTCATTACAGTCACGTTTAAGCCGCCCCAACTTTTGCTTCAGCGGTTCAAAGCGGAATTTTTTCTCCAGCATCAAAACTGCTGAGCCGGCATCCATCTTATCCCTGAATGTATTATCTCCTTGACCCGGCGCACCCAATGGGTTGTAGATTCTTCGTCCTCTTGCTTGCAATTGGTCAGGTCCACAATCGACATTGGCTGCTTACACGTGTCCTTAAAGTTCTGGATGAACTGTGCTTTCAACTCCGCCCATGAGCCAATAGAATTGGGTGGCAATCCCTTCAACCAGGTCCGAGCCGTTCCATCCAACATCATGGTAAAATACTTGGCCATTGCAGCATCGCTAACCTCCAACAGCTCCATAGCCATCTCATAACTCTCAATCCAAGCCCCCGGCTGTAAGTCAGCCGTGTAATTAGGCACTTTACGAGGCCCCTTGAAATCCTTGGGCAACCACTCATTGCGTATGGCTGGGACCAGGCAAGGCACACCTCCGGTTCTTGTGGTCGCTCCTGCCTCAACCGAGGTTGCTGGATAAGCCGGAAAGGGTTGGTGAGCCGCCTATTCTGCTGTTATCTGAGCCGCCCGTTCTGCCTCTTGACGAATCCTCTCCTGATCCTCCAAATTAAGGGCTCCAGCCCGTACCAACTCATGCCTGTATGGACAATTGTGGCGTTGAGCATTGCTTGACATCTCTGCGGACTCCATGTGCCTACTGTAACTCGGGCTCTGGCTTGGGAGAGGAGTTGAATGAATCATGTCTCGACTGTAGGAGTATGCATCCTGCTGGGCCAAAGCTGTCTGAAGTAGTTCTCTTACCCTCTGAATTTCAATCGCTGCCAAATGAGCCAATGTTGCGATGAGATTTTCCATTGGGTTAGAGAAGTGACCCGGGGGTGTTGGTACATAACAAGGAGGAGCCGTATTCATGCGAGGCGGCTCCATGGTGCCTGCCATTGGGAGAGCCGCCAAATGAGCCAATGCTGCGATGAGATTTTCCATTGGGTTAGAGAAGTGACCCAGGGGTGTTGATACATAACAAGGAGGAGCCGTATTCATGCGAGGCGGCTCCATGGTGCCTGGCTGAACTGGTGCACCGGGCGTCGTGACCCGGTTTGCCTCTGGCGGGTTGCTCCCCCCAGCTCCGGGTGTATGGAACAGGTTCCTCGGATTCAGCGTTAGAGGAAGACGCGACTGAGTTTTCTGATGCCTCCTCCTCATGACCTTGATTGATGCATTAAGATCCGCCGAGAGCCGGAAGGTTTCTGCTTGAAGCTGCTAAGCACGAGCATCCAAAGCTGCTCGTTCTGCTACCATCCGGGTCTCCTCCGTGGCTAAATTTTCTTTAGATTGCACCATCTCCTCCCGCACGCGTGCTACTTCCGCGTCATGCTGGGCTTTATCCGCCGGTTCTATTGCAGCGTTTAACAGAGTCGTCAGCTTATCCATGAAGTCCATTAAAACCTAAGCCAAGGGGCGCGCGGGGTCTCCTGACCAGGCTGCTGCCGACCCGGTAGCTGCGGCTGCCGCTGTGGTGGAGTTTTGCCTGAGCTGCGTCCCCGCCATGAAGACTCCGGCCCAATTCGGCGGCTCAAGGGGGTCCGGAATACTGCTGCCATCGGAACAGCCCCTGAGCATGCCGTCTTGAAGTTGGTACAACGAATCCGTTTCACCTGTTGATGATGCAGTATCAGAGCAGATGGCCGTCTCCCCACCTTCCATCGATCCTTCTAAGTATTCACCACCATGGATGCAGCCCACAAAGGCATGTTTCATGACAGATTGAACATGGGCGGACTCGGCGCGCTGAACCATTTCGATGAGGTTGGTGTGGACGTCCGGCTCAGGGCCTAACTCGCCAATCCGGCCAATGAAGACGTGAATCCCATCGAAGGGGACCCAGTACACGTACTCGATCGAGCCGGCCTCAGGGCCCCAGGCTTCGTCGTTGATGTAGAGTTTGGCGCGACGACTCTTGGTCATCCGGCCCACAGCATATCCCTTGAGCCCTTCGAGGTTGCCCTTCAAGAACTCAAATCCACCATGCGCTGGCCCCACAGTGGGCGCCAACTGTCGTGGAGTTGACACGGCAGATGTCCTAGAGCAAGGACTTAGTCGTAGGGCCATCGCACTAGGAGGCTTAAAGGGGTTAATCGGGACAAAGGACACACGAGAGAGTTTTTATACTAGTTCGGCCCCTTACGATGAAGGTAAAAGACTACGTCTAGTTGGGATTGGTGTTGCTGAGGTTTCGATCTCCAAGAGGCTCAACTCGCCGGCTTGGTTATCGACTTGGTAATTTCTTGCCCTAAACCGCCACCGGGTCATCCCCTTATATACACGGGTGGACGCCTGGTGGCCTACAGAGTCCCGGCCGGCTCATAATCGTGTCCGGCTCGGTGACTTCATTTACATGCCTTTCTTTACAAGTATTTCCTTACATACGGCGGTTTACAGTATCAGGCCTTAAGCCGGCCCCAGGCCTTTGGACCTTCTACACATTTAGTAAACTATCATCTTGAATGTTTATCGGGCTTCTTTTGTAACCCGCCATTAGGGCTGACTCGGCCCCTCCTGGGCGGGTCATACTGGTAGTAATATCCCCAACACAAACGCAATGTAGACACGGAAATTTTTGGCATGGTTCCGATAGGTGGTGCTATCGTACATCCACGTTGATGGAGACTTCAACCCACAAAGGGTAATGGTTGCGCGAGTCCATGGAGGGCTCCACCCATGAAGGGTCCACGAAGAAGCAACCTTGTCTATCCCACCATGGCCATCGCCCACGAAGGACTTGCCTCAGTAGGGTAGATCTTAATGAAGTAGGCGATCTCCTTGCCCGTACAAACTCCTTGGTTCAACTCCACAACCTTGATGGAGGCTCCCAAGTGACACCTAACCAATCTAGGAGACACCACTCTCCAAAAGGTAATAGATGGTGTGTTGATGATGAACTCCTTGCTCTTGTGCTTCAAATGATAGTCTCCCCAACACTCAACTCTCTCTCTCATAGGATTGGATTTGGTGGAAAGATGATTTGAGTGGAAAGCAACTTGGGGAAGGCTACAGATCAAGATTTATGTGGTTGGAATGGAATATCTTGACCTCAACACAAGTGTAGGTAGTTCTCTCTTACAAAAATGTATGATGGAAGTGTAGGCATGTTATGATGGCTCTCTCCATGAATGAAGAGTGGGTGCAGGGGTATATATAGCCTCCACACAAAATCTAACCGTTACACACAATTTTACCAAACTCGGTGAGACCGAATCGTGAAACTCGCTCGGACCAATTCAGTTCAAAATGTGAACATTAGGTTTTTCGGTGGGACCGACACGTCAACTCGGTGGGACCAATTTCATTAGGGTTAGGGCATAACGTAATCTCGGTGAGACCGATTACACAAACTCGGTGGGACCGATTTTGGTAATAAGCTAACCAGAGAGTTGGTCAGGCAAACTCGGTGGGACTGATTCACTCATCTCGGTTGGACCGAAGCGGTACGAAGGGGAAACAGAGAGTTGGATTGTGAACTCGGTGGGACCGATCGCTCATCTCGGTTAGACCGAAACTATACGAAGGGAAACAGAGAGTTTGCAATCCCATCTCGGTGAGACCGAGATCCCTATCGGTGACACGGAAAAGACTAGGGTTTTGTGGCAGTGGCTATGTCAACTAAACTCGGTGGCGCCGCATGGAAAGTTTCGGTGGGGCCGAGTTTGACTTTTGGTTTGGGACATATCTGGATATGAGAAAGTGGTTGAGGATTTTGGATCATATCACTAAGCATTTTGAGAAAGAACCTCATTAAGCAACACTTGATCCCCTTTTAATAGTATTGGCTTTTCCTATGGACTCAACGTGATCTTGGATCACTAAAAGGTAAAAAGTAGAGTCTTGAGCTTTAGAGCTTGAGCCAATCTTTCGTCCTTAGCATTTTGAGGGTTCCACATTTCTAATCCATGTCATGCCAATCATTGAGCTTTCCTGAAATATTTATCTTGAAATAGTATTAGCTAAATGAGCTATATGTTGTTAGGAATTAACAAAACCACTCACGGATAGTTGCACTTTCACATTTCCATTCTAACCAAACCCTAAAATTATTTTAAGGAATATTCCTTTTTCTTTTAAAGGAATAACCCTATTTTCCCTAGGTTGTGAAGCAACCTATATTTCCGTCACTCCCCAAATTCCCAAATAATTCTCATAATTTGTATGGGTAATATGTTGCTCAAATATGCCCAAACTTTCCTATCTTAGTGCAAGAATAATTCCCCAATAATTATTCTTCATTTCTGTCCAGTATGGCATTCTGTGAAGGAAGTGCCACCTATCCTTTCTGGATTGCTCCCAAACTTTTTGGGCATGCTATTTCATCCAAATAATTGACCCATGCCAAAATTCAACTTTATTTGCCTACTAATCTTCCACAGCAATTTTTCAAAGTTTCTGTCAGATAGAAGGGATTGTGAAGGAAATACTAGCTAGGATTATCCAAATAAGTTGAACTTTTGCACAATCCTTCATGTGCTCATATCTTTACACTCCTCCAAATTTCAGCTCCGTCCCTTGATCTATGTGAGCAGATGACCAAATCTTTGCTTCTGTCAATATTTTTAGGTTCTGAAGCAAGTATATTTTATATTGCTTCATTTTGGCTGAAAAATTTACCAGAGCTTTCTCTTGACCATAAAACCTCTCTCCACAAAATTTGGGATCAATTCATTAATTCAATAATTCTCTAAAAAAATTCCAAGTTTCTGGTCAGTGAGGATGTTTGTGAAACTAGTACCGCATTGGCTTGACCATTTGGTACAAAATTTTGACAGCATATTCTTCTGACCAAATCACTAAGCCTTGCTAAATTTCAGCTCAAGTGGCTTCTCCATGTGAGTGCACCTTCCTGATCAATTTTCTGGACCCAAATGTGTGTTGCACATCAACTATATTAGTTTGTGGTCCGAATACCCTCATAAACCACATGATTATAGTCCTTCTTAACTTAAACCTCCCAGACAACTCCATTGCTCCCAATCCATTCCCTGTTGATCAATAGTGCACGTCCAAGTTTGATACAGGTAACTTCAGAGCTTAGTTACCATTTAACCATAGCACCCCAAATCAAGCCATGGCCTCATAAATGCTCCATCTTGGAAGGACATAACGCTAGACACAATTTACCTTCCTCTTGTGACCTCCCTGTTCATTGTCTCATGGTGTCCGCGCGGCTGGCATGCCAACTCACGCGCTCTATGCGTTGTGGCGCGTCCAGGATGTCGTTTGCGCTTTGGCCTCTCTTCCTCTCGTAGCCTTCGCGGGCGTGACCGTGTCCATCGTCTTCATCTCATAGTCGCCGTTCCCTTGGACCCCTCTTCCCCTCCGTCCGCTTCCTCACCGACGCTTGCCGCCGCGTGCCCACCAGCGAACAGTGGCGGTTTGGCTCGGAGCTCGCCGTCTTCTTCCTCCCCATGTTACCTTGGCTCCCTATGCCTTGTGAGCGTTCCCTGTGCCCCTCCCATCTTCTACCCCCGAGCTCGAGCGCGCGCACACACATCCGCGGCATTGGCCACGCATCCGTGGTGACGACAGCACGACACACCCCTCCCCTCGGCTATATAAGCCACCCCGGCGCCGTTTCTCTTCACCACTCGCCTCACCCACCTCCCAGAACCCCGCCTAGCCTCTTCCCCGAGTTTGAGAAGCTCTCCTGCCCCTCCTATGTCCAAACCATCGCCGCCTGCCACTGCTCAAAATTCGAGCAAGCTGAGCGCTTTCCCCTCGCCTAAACACCACCACGGCCCTCCCCAAGTCCCCTAGAGTCTCCCCGTTGTCTCCCTCCTCCTCTGGTGGCTTGTTGTCGCATACTCAATAGTGCCCGAAGCCACTCTCCTCCACGGCCGATGCCCCGCCCGACTCGGTGCTCCTCGGCGGCCGCGTCGTGCCTGGATGGATGCGGCACTCCTCCCTGACTCCAGTGATGGTCCGGGTGCCTCAAACGGTGGCCGGTTACATCGGAATTGCCGCCGGCGCCGGCGACCCCGTCCATGTTCTGTCTCATGTCGGGGAAGAAGAAGGAGGAGCCGAAGAGAGAGATGTCAGCAGCGGGCCCCACCTGGCTGCGAGTCAACGCCCCGCCCCGGCTCTGCTGACTAGGATAAGTGGAAGCGTATTCCACAGGAATTCATCTTCCCTTTCCGAAAGCGAACTTTGGCTCTGCTTCGATCCAGTATACATTTTCTCAGTTGGAAAGCGTATTCTGCCAAACACATATTCTGTTTTTCCAGCCAAGGGCTTGTTTGTGATGATTTTATTTACAAATGGGTCCATGGCAGAAAAACAACTATATCTTTTTGCTCACAACTCCAAATGAGGTGATTCCAAATCCCACTTCATCGTCTCATCGAGCCCGTTCTGTTGGTATCATTTTCACCATGTGTTAACATTCTAAAAATGACCATTTTTCCCTTGCGCTTAATCATCCCCCTCTGAGAGAGAACGTTTTTCGGTGATTCGTTCTACGAGTTTCTCGCACTTCTTCCTGGTGATTTCATCTACCCAGGCAAGCCACACCCTCCATTTGCATGATTGCAATGAAGTGACATGGTTTATTTATTTTTAACTTGCTTAAAATATTGCTTTAGCTACATGTGATCTTGTTCATGGCAATTCTCGGAGTATTATTTTCATCTTTCTATTGTCATGATATTGCTTGGAGTTCTAGGACTTGTATTTGATGATTATGTGGATGACATGTTACCTTGGGATTATTAGTGGCTTTTATGATTATCTTCATGGTGGTTGTGGATATGATATTTTGGAGTATTTGCTTTGGATGGCATGCTACCTTTGGATTATTAGTGGCTAGTTTTATTTTCATCATGATGCTAGCTGATATTCTGTTTTGGAGTATGATGTTGGAGATGATGCTTGCATGTGGATCATAGTTGGATAGCTAGTTCTTGATAATTGAGTACTAGTATTATCGTTCTTGGATTCATCATGATAGAAGTGTTATGCTATCCCCAGAGTATTTTGATATGTCGATAGTATTCTTTGGACTATTTGTGGGATATTGCTATGAATTGGATTGCAGGTTGGTAGATGATAGCGGAGTATCAGTTATCATTGTTATATGTTGGGGGTAAATTTCGTCATTAAGTTGGTCAGGTGCCATCGAACCGGGCTTTTTCCAGTGCAACCACATTTGCCTTTTATGGGAAGGCCCTAATGCGATCTATTCTCATGCCTCTCACCGGTGCCTCCAACGAGGGAAGGTTATGGGCGCGTGCTACCTTGATCAGGTAGGCGGACATAAACCTTGTGCGCCCATAGTTGGTATTAAGATCTCTTGTCCCTACTTGGGACCGTGTGTGTTTTGCCACGACGGTGGCCGTTGATGTCTTTGGTAGGCACGGGGCCACCCAGGACTGAACCCAAAAGGGGTGTTGGTCAGAGTGGCTGGAAGAGTGTCATGGAAGTAGATTGGTTTTGTCGGAACGCCGTTGGTCCACCCGAATGGGAGCACGAGGCCATGGGTTCTGTGGTGTGGGTAAAGTGCGCTACCTCTGCAAAGTGTGTGTGTTGATTCTATCGATATTCACGTCCTCGGTCATGGGCATAAGTTCGTACTAGGTCACACCGTTTGATCAACACTCACATGATGGAATGACTTATAGGTGATATATATATATATGTTGATATTGTGAGCTGTAATAGTTTGGCAGGATGCTGATGATGATGTTGGGATGATCTCGGGGATGATCATTCAGTTTGTGGTGTGGCCACGAGGTGATCACATGGATGTTTTAGATCACGAGGTGATCAAGATGGTATATTGCTTGGCCGAATAGCCAAGAGTGAGATGGTTCTTGAGATCGGAGATGATGGTTTATCAGTATTCTAGTAGCTCATATCATGCTTAGTAGTTGCTTCATCATGGTTGTTAATTTAATTAACCTGTTTAATGCTATGTTATTGTTTTGCCTTGATGTTTATGGTTGTTTTGAGCTTGCAAGTACATTCAATGTACCGACCTGGCGTGTCATGCCAAATTGCAGGTGATGCCATGATTGCTTGATTGCTTGTCGAGGTTGCCATGCATGCGAGCTAGATCGTGTCCCAGCCAGAGTCCCTGCGGAGTGGAGTTCACCACCGTCATCGTTGTTCCGCTACTAGAAGTATTTCGCTACTACGAGTTGTTCCACTGCTAGCATAGAGCAAGTGTAGTGTCGCCGTGCTGGTGTGCTTCTTTGTAACATCAAACCCTTGTATTAGTATTCTTATAAGAACAGCTAATTTGTTCTCTGTCAAGCACTGTCGTATTCCAGGGACTTCTCCTCGATCTCTTGGCTGGAATACGGGGCATTCTGGTTTCTCTGAGTTGGGGTGCCACTACGCTTGGTATCAGAGCAGGACTGGCTGTAGGACGCCCTAGTTAGTGCGAGCAGTAGAAATCGGTAGTATAGAGTCTGGTTTGTTTGTTGCATTTGGTTGCTGCATTTTGTTTGTTGCATAGCATGCATATAGCCTTATTATTTTGCTACTAATGGTTTAATCTGGTGACTGTAGCTGGCATCGGCTCGGATCCACTACAGCTCAGCTCCTGCATTTCTTCCAGTTTCTTTTCTTGCTCGTTCTTCGGTGTTTGGCGTCATTTATGTCCCAGCAGACTAATGCCGAGTGATCCCGACACTGTTTGCAGAAATGGTGCTTAGGTATCACACAAATATCCTTCTTTCGGCCCCGCCTATCATTTTGGTGATGGATATGCTACTATCCCAAATCGTCCTTTTTATCTTGTCGTGTTGGCTACCTTTAATGATCTTAGCTATCAAGAAAGGGCAATGTCAGCAGACTCAGCTTTTCCTCGCTATCCTATTTCTTGGACGAGTATGGATCTTTTCCGTCCGCTTGATAATAACATGGTCGTGACATTCGTGTCCCACTACATAGTTATCGAGTACGTTCTCGCCTCCGAGCTAGTCCAGGTTGCTACCTGGATAGGCCAGCACTTCGTGTAGCGCAGTTTACACCAACTCTTCCACACATTTATTCATCCTCATGCACACTGTCACAGCATGTTAGATCGTATTACCGGAGATCCCGCAAGATTTGTGTGCTTAAGTAGGCATGCATATTGTGTGAATAGTTGTAATATGTGACTTTGTTTGTGTGCAAATTGATTGTTGTGTGATTTTGTTTAGTTGAGCTTTCTTTTGTTTCTTGCTTTTTGGGCCCTTGGTGTTACATATTTTCCCCTTAAGTTTCTCGTGAACCGACAGTGGACCCGAAGAATCAGCAAGGAGTTTAAATATTTGGGAACTCAGCTAAACAGAATGAAATTCTCACCCAACGGCAGTGAAATGGGGAATATCTGATCTTGATGCTGATAATCAATTTTGCATTAGTGTGCACTCCTCACAACAATATGGATAAATTGAGTCTACATCAGTACAAAATCCTCACAGCAGTTATGATCCAGCCAGCAGAAAGACAAGCAATGGCCAGACCAACGGGATATATTTTCAGTCAAAGGTATGGATCAGATACAAAGATTTGTCTCAGCAAGGAATGATGCTTGAAATATGTTATACTCTGAAAGAAAGGCAGAATGTGTTATGGTCAAGGAAGACAGTCAAACAAATTTTCTCATGCAACTAATCAGCCACAAAACATTATGGGTGTATTTCAGTCCGCATATCACAGTATGAAGTTTTGGATATAAGAAAGCCAGTCTTCCTCCACCCACTATTGGAAGAAGCTTATGATGCGAGGCTCCTCAAATTTTCCCTCAGTGCGATATATGGACAGAATCCGGTCCAAGATACTCAATCTTCCACAACAAAACATCTCAGTAAAGACTTCTGACGTAAGGAAGAGAATCTTTCTTAGTAAGCAAACTGTGGAGAAGCCTCTCAAGTACGGAACCCAGGCTTCTCCAGCACAATACCTAGGTCAAGATTCGTGTGTAAGCTATCGAGACTTCTTCTGCACACTATCTAGCCAAAAGCTTCGAGTAGAAGCTAACAAGTCTTCCTCAGCAAGCTACTCGGATGGCTTCTCTCGAAAGCAACTCAGTTTGCGTCAGTATCACACTAATACACCGACCCCAGAGATTATATGATGAGTTGGCAATATTTGACAGTGCAATTCAAGGATCAGATTTGCAATAATTTTTCAGAGGTACAATGCAATCAAAACATATGCCTACTGCAAGGATCGAGCGTTCGGTGGCATATTCTTCTTATATATGTGGTGAGCATGCATCTCCAGTCATACTAGTCACTCATACGAGATGCAACAAGGATCAAGCAGATATACCAAAGGAAATTAATAATCCCACAACCTCATGAGCCATGCAAATGAAGATAAGCAGAGATACACATCTCTTGTAATACAAGAATTGACAAAATCTGGAGATGACATCGCAGAATTAACAATCTTGATGGTGGCCACCAATGGCCAATATTCCTGCACCGACAAGGAGATCTCATGAACTCTTGTCACCTTCTTGTATGATTGGTCCCAACAATGAGTTCTGTACAGCTACATGTCCCGAGTATATGTCATATATGTGCGGACACAGGTCAGAAAACAAGCACAAGGAATGATGCCAAAAATATTGCACTAGCCACATCCATGGTCGTACGAAGAATCAAGGACATATGTGGCCAAGCTATTTCAGTACGGTACCCTGACAAAGAA
This sequence comes from Triticum urartu, assembly GCF_056163025.1. Taxonomy (NCBI): domain Eukaryota; kingdom Viridiplantae; phylum Streptophyta; class Magnoliopsida; order Poales; family Poaceae; genus Triticum; species Triticum urartu. The sequence continues at coordinate 633,872,896 of NC_141877.1, read as the reverse complement.
AATGACCGTCAAGGGATGAGACTAACAGCAATGGTGTGCTGAATTATGCACGACCATCAGGGTCCGTATACCCAAGCTAGTTGGAGGACATAATGCCATATTGTCGTGGAATTGTCACCGCAGATGTCCTCATATAAGGACTTAGTTGTGGAGCCATTGCGATGAGGTTAGCTTAAAGAGGTTGAACGGGACAAAGGACACAGAGAATTTATACTGGTTCGGCCCCTTGCGGTGAAGGTAAAACCCTACTCCAGTTTGAGGTGGTATTGCTAGGGTTTCGATTACCAGGGAGCGAATACGCTTTGCCTGGCTTTCGATCTGTTGTTTCTTTCCCTAAGCCGCTATCAGGTCATCCCCTTATATACATGGGTTGACACCCTGCGGCCTATAGAGTCCAGGCCGGCTCATATAAACGTGTCCGGCTCGGTGACTTATCTTACATGCCTTATAATACAAGTTACATGTACATGGCGGTTTATACTCACGGGCCTTAAGTCGCCTCTCTGTTTGGGCCCCTTAATAGGCCTACTTCCGCCACCTTCACATACTCATGGGATTTGTCTAGATGAACCGCCATTGGGATAACCCGGCCCCTCCTAGGCGGGTCATACCCAATAGTCATATCCCCAACATTAGGCCCCAGGTTGATTTGAGCTTGTTCATGTCAATCTTCATCACTTAGGAAAATCCTTCTTCATCTTCTTGTGAAATATTGTAACCCGCCATGACGTCATCTCCGAAGATTGTGGTAACCTGCCGTGACATCACCTGTAATTAATATTACACATGTCCCAAATCTTAATAAATCTTTTTCTTTACTGACTCTCCGAAAATCGAGGCGCCCGTGCCGCCACATATCCATTTTCCTGTCTCCTCAATTCTCATGCATGCCACTTATCCATCAAGCCTTATAAATAGGGCCACGGGTTCACTTTCCATTCTCCCCCTTTGCCTTCTCTCCTTATTCTTCCTCCTCGTGACGCTCCAGTGCGCCCGAGCTCCGCCGCTGTCGACCTTCGTCTCCTTCGTCGACTCCGGCCGCTGCATCACCCTAAACGGACCAGAACGCCATGCTGCTCCTCCACTGTCAACCATTGTAAGTAAGTCTCTGCCTTTCCTCATAAATCTGTGTTAGGGTTTCTCTGTTCGTCGGTGTTCATCATCGTTCTTCCCTTTCTCCGTCCTAGATCGCATAGTTTTGATCTGAAAATAGCATAGATCTCGCATGGTAGCAGTTTTAGCACTTATTTTTTGATATCAGACTATATCTTCCTTGCAATAGATCTCATCTGAGCACCTCCACTCTTCTGTTGTCGCCACCTTAGGTTCAAATTTTATTCCATTTTTATGAATAGCTGCAGATCCAAACTTATAGCTTCAACCTGTGAAACCTGTTTGACCCAACACTTATTAAAACTTTGCTTTTGTCAGATCTTGAATACTAGTACGTGTCATGGCGGCTTACATGTTTGGCTTACAATTACTCATATATCATTACTCCTCACTTAAGCCGCCATTCTGAGTATATACTATAACTGTTAATTTGTGATTTCCCCAACTGATTTAAATCGGCAAAATTTTCCCTTCCTTTAGGCTTTCTTTATTCACAATGCCGCCAAAGACAGTCTATACATGCAATTGGGTTCCCTCTATCGTCATCGAGGGCTCACTCAAAGATTTTGTCAAAATCGGGTACTTGCCCGCAAAGAGTGTTATGCATTATCGTGCCCCTGAACCTGGCGAAGAAAGACCTCCACCTAAATATGGGGAAGTCATTGTATTCACTGATCACATGAACCGGGGCTTCTCACCACCCTGCTCTAAGTTTTTTCGAGATGTTCTGCACTTCTTCCAACTTCATCCTCAAGACATCGGACCCAACTCTGTGTCAAATATCTGCAATATTCAAGTCTTCTGTGAAGTAAACCTTCAAGAGGAGCCTAGCGTCGACCTCTTTAGAGAATATTTTTACTTGAACCGCCAAAATGAGTTCACGAATGGGCCCAGCTTGGAACTTGGCGGAATCTCGATTCAACACAGAAGAGATGCCATCTTCCCTTATGCCTGTCTGCCGAGTCACCCCAAGGATTGGAATCAGACGTGGTTTTACTGCAAAGCAAAGATACCTCTCCAGCTGGCGAGAATCCACTGCCGGGTTACTGTGTCGAGCGCCTGGTCCCAAAGCACAATCTTCCTGAAAAACTTACCACTGCCGAACGGGCAAAAAATGCTCCTACCATTGCAAAGGTTAAATCTCTGCTAGGAAACGGGTTAACTGGCATTGATTTGGTCAGGTGCTGGGTTTCTTGGCGGATCATACCCTTGAATCGCCGCACCGGCTTAATGTGCACTTACATTGGTGGTGTAAAAGATCCACTACGCCATAGCTCTGCGCAATTAACTGACGAGGCGGTTAACAAAATGGTTAATTCCCTTCTGAATGAAGATCTAGAAGATTGCATTAAAGTAGGTCTGGACCCTTTCTGCAAGCTTAACCCGCCACTGGATGTGAGTCTCTAAATTTACTTACCTTTATCTCATTCTTCAAATACTTTATTAACTCAACCTTTGATGACCTTTTCAGGCTAATTCTGACTTTTGGAAAAACAAGTATGATCATGAAGCTACCAAGAAGGCCACGGCTGCCAAGAAAGCTGCCAAGAAAACCGCCAAGAAGACAACCAAGACAAAGAAGAAACCAAACGCTTCTGATCTGCTTAATCTGGATGAAACCTCTGAGTCGGAGGTAGCCCTTGACTCTCTTGGCTCGTTTTTCAACCATCTTATTGACACTGCCTATTATCAGGATGACACGGGAGCCAGCCAAGCGGCTAAAGAAGAGGTAACTATTATTTCCTCCGGCTTAGAAACTTTGCCAAGATAGAAACTTTGACAAGTAACCCGAAAAGTAAGGTTTTCACTCCCCTTGGCATATTTAGATCCTCAATTTATTTTGAAGCAACAGAAACACGAGAATCGATGTCAGACCCGGAACAGTGGAGGTGAAGAGTTGTCCTCCGGCTTACCGAACACTCCCGCTCCTCGAAAACATCGAAATGAGGTTCATTTTAGCTTTAAACTCTTTTCATCCGCCGCGGTGTTATTTACTTACCACTTAGCTCTGTTGATTCAATTGACCAGGAGATTGCCCGTTCTTCCTCTGGTGACTCATCGCAAACCGAGTTGCCGGCTTTTAAAACTGCCCTTGGGTAACAATAATTATCTTTTACTCTGTATCTCTTTATACTCTTATACTTATTTTGACTTATCACCACCTGTGCAGTGGACAAGCAAAGCCTAGCAAGAAAACAAGGGTTTCCAAGCTAGCTAAGGATCCTAAAGTTATTGAACCGGAACAACAAGTCTCTACATCTGATGCTTTTGAAAAACAACCAGATGACCCTGCCCCTGATGTTTCACATGAAATTCCAGATCTCCGTGTTGATGACACCAAAATTAATTCTTCAAACCCTGCACCATCCAGTCCACTTAAACCGTCGAAGACTCACACTGATGATGTTCTGATTACTGGCACCGGCTTTACTGAACCGGGAAATCCAATAGCTTTGGCCAAGCATACTGCCAAGCAAGAGGTTATTGAAAGGCGGAAGATGAGGTTTGACGTATCTCATTATGCACAATTGAGAAGCAATGAGATACTCTCTGGCTACCTTAGCCAAGTACACTCCAGCCGCGATCTTGAAGTTGATATGGTGAAGCAAATGCACCAAAAATATGTGGTATGACTTCCACCTTTGAATAATTATGTACATCCTGCAAGCCCCCAAGTCTACTGGTTATGATGAAATTGAATAGGCTGTAGACTTAAAATATCCCATAAGCTTCTTGTCGTAGAATCCCTCCTAGGCCGGTTGTCATAGTTAAAATTAAACCGGATGTTTAAGCAATTTAGCATTGCATCTGTAGTCCCCAAGGGCCGGTTTAATCAGCATGAATGAGTTGGTCCTGTTTACCATTGGTTAAGAAAGGAGAGCTTATCTGTGTAGCCCTCATGAGTCGGCTCTGATTGTTTACAGCACACGCGGTTCATCATTAAGAAGATACGGGCGATATGCATTAGCCCCCAAGTGCCAAGTAGTCTTGCTTGCAAAGTGCTTGGGACTTTATTTATAAGAGTCGTTTTACTTAAAGAAATTCTTTGACAGACATTAGCCCCCAAGTGCCAAGTGTTGTTGCTTGCAAAAGACTTGGGACTTATATTCTTGTAATCCTGTTATGAATGTGTTGACAACTCTGTGCTTCATACAGGCTGCTACTATTGAACTGGAGTCACAGCTAAATGATGCAAAGACTCAGCTAGCGAATCAGGAGTCTGAGACCCGGAAAGCTGAATTCAAATTCCAGTTTAGCATAGCTGAATCGGAAAAGCTGAAGACCAGTTTTAAGATGGATAAAAACACTTGGGCTGAAGAAAAGACTGCTTTAACGTAGCGAGCTCAAAAAGCCGAGGCAGCTCTTCAAGGGGTGACTATTGAACTCACTGGCTTAAAGCATCGTATATCTCAGATGGTTTATGCTATCTTTGGTGAGTCACTTTGCTAATCATCAAAAAGTGAATCCTTATCAAATATAAACCGCCATTAACCAATCTGTGATATATTCAGGAGCAGCAACCTTAACCAAGACATGCTTGTGAAGCTCAAAGTTGTCTACACACTTGTCGAACAGATGTACACCGGAACTCAACGTACACTGGCTGCAATTTCTCCAACGAAGCAAGTGCATACTCTTTTGATAGATATCTTGAAAACCTTTTTGTGCTTCCTGCTAGGATGGATGAAATGAAGTGATCATCTACGAGAGCCGGTGCTATGACGGCTTTGAGCCGGGTGAAGGCATGGGTACCAGAGCTTGACCCATCTGAGGTAGCCACTGGTTACCCAAGCTTGAAATAGGATGGTACGCTGTTTGATCAGAAGGACTTCTCTTCTTGCGTGAAAGAGATACGTCCAATGTTGACTATGATTGCCAATGATTCGGACCTTTCAAAGTACCATCCATCTTATAACAAGGAGAACCATAAGATGCCGACCCCGGCTTATCGAGTGATGGACTTAATCCCCCCAATCCATAAGCATACTTTTGCCCCTGAAGTTGAGTTGTCTAATCTTCTAGATGACGAGGCTGAATTTCAAGCTTTATCTGGCATCGATTGGTCATCCCCAAACTTTCAGATGGCGGAAGGGGATGAAGAACCAGAAAAGGATGACCCAGAAGCCTCAAGCCAGCAAGGCAAAGAAGAGTGAACCACATGGCGGTTTATATATTTGATTCTTGGAAAAAACACTTGATCCCATTTGGCTCGTGGAGTCATGTAATAGGGTAGTAAAAACTTGAATATGTCGCGCCATCGTGCATGTTTCTGTTTTGCGCAATACTGCTGATCCACCAATTTGAAAGATGATCACTTTACTCTTATGACAGTACTGATTTATGCAGATCAAACTTGATTATTCCCCTACACACAAACAAGTCACAAGTGCCCTGGCGGTTTACCGCCAAGCGGGTCATGATACCCAATTAAAGGCTACTGGGGATGAACAGTCCATAACCAGGGCTGGTCTGGCCATAATGTTTAGTATAATAAATATCATACCTGTGGCATGTGCTTAGACTGCCGGCTTAACAGCTTTATATGGTTTAGAGTTCATAGAACTATAACTCCAAACATAATATTATGATACTCTTGATGACATAGAGTCTGCCATCCTGGCGGGTTGTAGAAACCCAAAATATGCTTCATATATGAGCCATAAGTAGGGCAGCTTGACCCGATGTGTAAAAACCAGATGGAAAAAATAAAATCGTATAAAGAGAAGAAAGAAAAAAAATCGAGGCTTTTGAAGGCCGCCAAGCCAAAGTGTCTTCTTCGATGAAACTAGCCTGAGCCACTGGAAGGTACGTGCTTTCCGTGAGCCTGACTCACAGTACCCAATTGACATTTGAACCCATATAAAGTCAGGTCTTGCTTTATAGACTTATCAGGAGTACGCGGGGTCAGAGTAACAGCATACATCACGGGCCGATTTATCCAAGTTTCAAGGAAGGCGGCTTATGAAGCCTGGATCTATCCTGACTATCTGTAAGCCGTGCTCTCACATGACAAACCGACATTTTAACCTTACCGAGCTCAGATCTTGGTCGAATACACCATAAAAACTGATCGTTAAGAGTTCGGCGGGTCAATCAGGATTACATGATGGAGTTGAAGCAGCTGGCTACAGGTAGGATGACCCAGAAAGGTTATGTTCTCTTTGGTCGAATACGCCTATGTTCGAACAAACCTAGTCAAGAGGGTAGTAACACTATGTTCTCTTTGGTCGAATACGCCTAGGTTTGAACAGGAAGCCCCCAAGTGACATACTGACAAATTGTGCTCGTTAGGGACCTATGTTTGAGCTGTGCCACACATCCAACTCTCTTTGGTCCCTGTAGTTTGGGCGTCAAGCCTCTTAAATGAAAGTTTAAGAAGATGATAAAGACTCAGCTTTAAAGAAGTGAAACGACAGAGGCCCTGACTTATCAGGGATGCCGGCTTTATTATATTGTGTATAATATATACACCATCAGATTATGTACATCATGAGAGCCGGTGGCTCAAGTATAGTAGGGCCGAAGATGAGCAATGTTCCATGACCGACGGGTCTCCTCCCTCGATGTGCGTGAGTCCTTGTGGTCTCGAACATCAATAAGGTAATATGACCCATTATGCAGATTCTTGCTGACCACAAAAGGTACTTCCTAAGGTGGTGATAGTTTATGCATATCCGTTTGATCCTGGATGACCCGGAGCACCAAATCGCCTTCTTGAAAGGTTCTGGTTTTGACCCGACGGCTGTGATAACGACGCAGATCTTGCTGGTAAATTGCCGAACAAGCCGCCGCAATATCACGCTCCTCATCTAACAGGTCAAGTGCGTCTTGACGTGCTTTTTCATTGTCAGCTTCAACGTAAGCCGCCACCCAGGGTGAATTGTGACTCATGTCACTTGGGAGAACCGCCTCTGCTCCATAAATCATGAAGAAAGGTGTGTAACCGTAGATCTGTTAGGGGTTGTATTGATACTCCATAACACCGAGGGTAACTCTTCCACCCAACAACCCGGCGTTCTTTGCAAAGGAACCATAAGCCGGGGCTTGATACCTCGCAAAATTTCTTGATTAGCCCGTTCCGCTTGACCATTGGACTGGGGGTGAGCCATGGAGGATACATCAAGTTGAATATGCTCTTGTTGACAAAATTCTTTCATAGCACCTTCAGAAAGATTAGTACCATTATCTGTTATAATGCTATGGGGAAAGCCAAAATGGAAAATCACCTTCTTGATGAATTTAACTGCCGTTGCGGTATCACACTTGCTAACTGGCTCTGCTTCAACCCACTTAGTAAACTTGTCAACTACCACCAAAAGGTGGGTCTTTCTATCTGGGGACCTCTTAAAAGGCCCAACCATATCAGGCCCTCAAGTCGCAAACGGCCAAGTAATTGGAATCATCCTCAACTCTTGAGCCGGAACATGAGCTCGCCGTGAAAATTTCTGACAACCGTCACATCTACTGACCAAATCATCAGCGTCCGCATGAGCCGTCAACCAATAAAAACCATGACAAAAAGCCTTGGCGACGAGAGATTTAGAGCCGGCATGATGACCACAATGTCCTTCATGAATCTCTCACTGAATCTCACAACCTTCTTCAGGCGAAACACAATGTTGAAACGCCCCTGTAACACTACGATGGTGCAACTCCCCATTAACAATCGTCGTTGACTTAGATCGCCGGGTTATCTACCTGGCTAAAATCTCATTGTGAGGTAACTCGCCCTGGGTCATGTAAGCCAGATTAGGCACTATCCAATCAGGAATAGCATGAAGAGCCACCACCAACTGTGCCTCCGGGTCAACAACAGCAAGATCCTCCTCTGTGGGCAATTTAACCAAAGGGTTAGGCAGAATATCCAGGAAGGTGTTAGGTGGGACCGGCTTACGCTGAACCCTAACCGGCTTAAAGTGTCAGCCGCCTCGTTCTTCCTGCGATCAATATGCTCAACTTGGTAACCTTTGAAGTGACCCGCAAAAGCATCAACCTCTTGACGATAAGCCGCCATGAGTGGATCCTTAGAATCCCAGGTGCCAGAAACTTGTTGAGCTACCAGATCTGAATCGCCGAAACACCTCACCTGGCTTAAGTTCATCTCCTTAGCCATCTGAAGACCATGAAGCAAGCCCTCATACTCAGCTGCATTGTTAGTAAAAGGGAACATTAACCGGAGAACATAAGAAAATTTATCACCTCGTGGGGAAGTCAAGACAACTCCAGCCCCCGAGCCTTCCAACTGCCTGGATCCATCAAAATGAATAGTCCAATATGTGTTATCTGGCTTTTTCTCAGGTGTCTGTAATTCTGTCCAATCATTGATAAAATCCACGAGTGCTTGTGACTTGATGGTCGTACGAGGCGCATATTTCAAACCATGGGGCCCAAGCTCGATGGCCCACTTGGCAATCCGGCCCGTGGCTTCTCTATTTCGGATGATGTCCCCCAAAGGAGCAGAGCTGACCACAGTAATGGGGTGACCCTTAAAATATTGCTTAAGCTTCCGGCTTGCCATAAAGACCCCATACACAAGCTTCTGCCAGTGCGGATACCTCTGCTTGGACTCAATAAGTACCTCACTGATGTAGTAAACCAGCCGTTGAACTGGATATTCCTTGCCTGCCTCTTTCCTTTCCACCACAATAGCTACGCTGACGGCCCGTCTATTAGCAGCCACATATAACAACAAAGGCTCCTTATCAATAGGGGAAGCAAGAACGGGCGGCTCAGCCAACTGTTTCTTTAGATACTCACACACTTGATTAGAAGCATCACTCCAAACAAAATGATCTGTCTTCTTCATCATCTGATAAATAGGAATAGGTTTCTCACATAACCAGCTTATGAATCGGCTTAGGGCCGCAATACGACCTGCCAGACACTGAACATCATTAACACACGCCGGCTTAGCCAATGAAGTAATGGCTTTGATTTTCTCCGGGTTAGCTTCAATGCCTCAGTTAGAAACCAGAAAGCCCAAGAGCTTGCCTGCTGGTACACCAAAAACACACTTGGCCGGGTTAAGCATCATCTTGTAGACCCAAAGATTGTCAGATGTCTCCTTCAAATCATCGATCAAGGTCTCCTTCTTCCTTGACTTCACCACAATGGCATCTACGTAAGCATGAACATTACGCCTGATCTGATTATGAATGCAATTTTGCACACACCGCTGGTAAGTTGTCTGGGCACTCTTGATCCCAAAAGGCATAGACACATAGCTGAAGGCTCCAAACGGAGTAATGAAAGTTGTCTTCTCCTGGTCTTTAACTGCCAACTTGATCTGATGATAACCAGAATAAGCATCCAAAAAACTCAAACACTCACAACCCGCTGTAGCATCCATGATTTGATCAATACGAGGGAGAGCAAACGGATTAGCCGAAAAAGCCTTGTTTAAGTCCGTGTAATCCACACACATTCGCCAAGTGCCATTCTTCTTGAGTACCAACACCGGGTTAGCCAACCACTCAGGATAAAAAACTTCAATGATAAACCCGGCCGCCAAGAGTCGGGCCACTTCTTCACCAATGGCCTTCTGCCTCTCCTCATTAAAATAATGAAGGAATTGCTTGACCGGCTTCAATTTCGGATCGACATTAAGAGTGTGCTCAGCGAGTTCCCTCGGTACACCCGGCATGTCTGATTCAGCATTATCCTTATAAAATTTCAGCTCCTCTGTTGCACAACCTGATTCAGCATAGGCAGCGTCGCCCTCTTCACACTCCAAGGCCACCTAGCGACTCCCATGCACCATAATGGTGCCCTTGTAACCCGGCATCTTAAGCTGCAAATAAACATAGCAGGGCCTTGCCATGAATTTAGCATAAGCCGGCCTCCCAAATAGAGCATGGTAAGGGCTTTTGATCTTAACCACCTCCAAGGTCAGAGTCTCAGACCTGGAATCATGCTCATCTCTAGAGGCAACCTCCAAAGATATCTTACCCACTGGATATGTCGACTTACCAGGCACCACCCCATGAAGGTGTTCGACGGCTTAAGATTTTTCTCAGCCAGCCCCATGCGATGGAAGGTTTCATAATAAAGTATATTAATACTGATGTCTCCATCCACGAGTACCTTAGTAAATTTATAGCCTCCGACCTGAGGCGCCACCACCAGTCCCAAGTGACCTGGATTATCAACCCGGAGCGGGTGATCCTCACGGCTCCACACAATAGGCTGCTCTGACCACCATAAGTAACATGGCACCGCCGGCTCAACAGCATTTACTGCCCTCTTATGCAGCTTCTGATCCCGCTTACACAGGCTGGTGGTGAAGACGTGGTACTGCCCACTATTCAATTGCTTTGGGTTGCTCTGATAACCAGACTGCTGCTGCTGATTCCCCTGATTATTCTGCTGGTTGTAACCGCCTTGATTACTCTGGCCGTGAAACCCGGAATTTGAGCCGCTGCCTCCATGACCCGGACCATGAGAGCCGGATCCTGAATCGCCGTTCGAGCCACAATTGTGCTGGACAGAATCCCTGAAGTGTCGCATTGTACTGCAATCCTTCCACAAATGTGTAGCTGGCTTCTGATCCGTTCCATGTTTTGGACATTGCTGACTCAATATTGCCTCAAGGTCAAACCTCGTCCCTTGAGTCAGCACCACCTTACGACGCTGGTTATAACTTCGTGCACCGGTGTTAGCCACGAAATCATCCGCCTTGCGCTTACCGTTGCCACCCTGATTGGCTGGGTTGTACTGCTGTCTCTTCATGCTGCTAGTCTTCTTTACCTTTCCCGATATTTCATCCTCAGAGTCAGGGTCCTTGGTACCATCAGAGTCGGCATACTTGACAAGAGCCACCATAAGTTCCCCCATGTCGTTGCAATGACGCTTAAGCCGCCCCCATTTCTGCTTGAGTGCAATGAAACGGCAATTTTTCTCCAACATTAGAACCGCTGAGCCGATGTTGATGCTATCTAAAGAATGTATGATAGTCGAGACCCGATGCACCCAGCTGGTCGTTGACTCGCCCTCAGCTTGAACACAAGAAACCAAATCCACAATTGACATAGGTTGCTTGCACGTATCTTTGAAATTCTGGATAAGCCGGGCCTTCAGCTCGGCCCATGACCCAATGGAGTTAGCCGACAGCCCCTTCAACCAGGTGCGAGCTGCCCCCTCCAACATCATGGTGAAGTACTTAGCGTATGCAGCCTCACTAACATCCAGCATCTCCATAGCCATCTCATAACTCTCCACCCAAGCCTCAGGGGGCTGATCTGCTATGCAATTAGGCACCTTACGAGGGCCTTTGAAGTCTTTGGGCAGACTCTCATTTCGTAGAGCTGCCGTTAGACACAGCACACCGAAAGCCTTAGAAGTTACATCTGCCTCAATTGAAGCTGTCGGGTAAACCGGCACGTGTTGATGAGCCGCCAGCTCGGCCTCCCGACGTGCTCTGCCCTGGTCCACCAAACCATGTGCATTAGCACCATTGTGCGACGGGTCACATCCATGAGGTTGGTTACGGCGCAGCTCCGTACTCGAGATTGCTGGTGAGTCAATGTGCCTACTGTAGCTCCTGCTTGGACGAGGGGTTGAATGAATCCAGTCACGGCTATAAGAATAAGCCTGTTGCTGTACTAAAGTCGTTTGAAGAAGCTCCCTGGCCCTTCGGGTTTCAACTGTCGTCGGAGTCTCACCCTCGACTGGTAAAGCCGCTAGTCGCATCGCTGTAGCAATCATGTTGTCCAAAGGGGTGGAATAGTGACCCGGTGGTGTTACCATGTGTTGAGGCGGGGTGTTGTTCATATATGGAGAGCATGTCCCGCGCAGCTGACCCGGCACCCCACCGCCCGGTGCTTCAGTCATCCGATTCATCACCGACGGGTTACTGGCCCCGACTCCAGGGGTGTTGAAGAGGTCCCTTGGCTCATAAACTGAGGGCAGACGACTCCGGTATTTTCTCCTCAAAACTTCGTTTGACGCGTACTGATCCACCGTGAGCCGGTATGAATCTTCTTGAATCCGATGTGCTTGTGCACTTAAAACGGCCCGCTCTGCAACCATCCTGGCGTTTTCTGCTGCTAATTCCCCCTTGGCTTGCGCTATCTCATCACGCAACTTAACTACTTCTACCTTGTGCTGCTCCTGGTTATCTAGGGTTACTTCAACCTCCATTAGAGTTGCCAGAGCATCCAACAGATCTGTTAAAACTTGAGCCGGCGGGCGCGCTGAACTGCTAGCACCGGCTATCGTTACCGCCGCTGCACTAGAAGTCATGGCCGCAGCGGCTGTCGAACCAAGAACCGGCTGGGTGCTAGCCATGAAGATCGCCACCCTGTTCGGCGGCTCACGGGGGTCCGGAATACTGTCGCCATCGGAACAGCCCCCAAGCCGCCCGTCTTGTAGCTGATACATTGAGTTAGTCTCGCCCGTGGACGACTCATCATCTGAGTAGATGGCCGTCTCACCGCCAGACACAGAGCCTTCCAACTCAGCCCCATGGGTGAACCCAACGAAGACACACTTTATGGCGGGTTTAACCTGGGCGGGTCGTGGACGTTGAGCCATCTCCATGATGTCGGTGCAGATGTCCGGCTCAGGGCCCGGTTCGCCGATCTTGCCAATGAAGACGTGGATTCTGCCGAAGGGGACCCTGTACCCGTACTCAATTGAGCCAGCCTCAGGGCCCCAGCCTGCATCGTCGATGTAGAGCTTGCCACGATGACTCTTGGTCATCCGGCCCATAACGTATACCTTGAGATCTTTGAAGCTTCCCTTTAAGAACTCAAAACCACCGTGCACGGGTCCCACGATGGGTTCCAACTGTCGTGGAATTGTCACGGCTGTTGGTGTCAAAACCGGCGGATCTCGGGTAGGGGGTCCCGAACTGTGCGTCTAAGGCGGATGGTAACATGAGGCAGGGGACATGATGTTTACCTAGGTTCGGGCCCTCTCGATGGAGGTAATACCCTATGTCCTGCTTGATTGATCTTGATGATATGAGTATTACAAGAGTTGATCTACCACGAGATCGTAAATGCTAAACCCTAAAAGCTAGCCTATGGAATGATTGTTGTTGTCCTACGGACTAAACCCTCCGGTTTATATAGACACCGGAGGAGGCTAGGGTTACACAAAGTCGGTTACAAGGGAGGAGATCTACATATCCGTATTGCCAAGCTTTCCTTCCACGCCAAGGAGAGTCCCATCCGAACACAGGACGAAGTCTTTAATCTTGTATCTTCATAGTCCAACAGTCCGGCCAAAGGATATAGTCTAGCTGTCCGGAGACCCCCTAATCCAAGACTCCCTCAGTAGCCCCTGAACTAGGCTTCAATGACGATGATTCCAGCACGCAGATTCGTCTTTGGCATTGCAAGGCGGGTTCCTCCTCCAAATACTACATAGAAGATTTTGAACACAAGGATAATGTCCGGCTCTGCAAAACAAGTTCCACATACCACCGTAGAGAGAATAATATTTCCATAAATCTAATCTGCTAACATGTTTAGCAACATGACATCATGCCATGGCCCAGTCTTTATTCGAACCGTTTTTCTCAACCAGCACTGCACATATCGCGAGGCGGTTTTCCTGACACGTCTTGTCAAAGCAGAGATCGTGTCCCCCTTATTATGGGATTCTCATCAATACGGATGTGGGTAACCCAATCGTGCCTGTTGGTATCACTCCTTGATTTTAGGCAAGTCCCAAACGGCCACGAGGAGGACGCTTGTTATCCACCCTCTTTATAAAGAGGCCAAGGCCTGTCCTTTTTTCCCTCTCGTGCTCAATCAAATCCTTCCCCCGCCTCGAGTTCCAACACCCAAGGTTCAGGTCAGGCGCTTCGGACCTTCAACCATGTCCGGATCCAACCTCCAAGGTCGGTGGATGCCTTCCTCTGTCACAGAGGAGGACATCAAGAAGCTGAGAGAGGCTAGGTATCTGACCGCCGAAATCTCGCATAGGCTGCCTGCCCGAGGGTAGGTCATCCCCACTCCCGGACCCAACGAGAGTGTTGTGTTCATATCACACTTCCTCCGAGGGCTAGGCCTCGCTCTGGATCCCTTTGTTAGGGGGCTCATGTTCTATTATGGGCTAGATTTCCATGATCTGGCCCCGGATTCCCTCCTTCACATCTCATCGTTCATTGTCGTGTGTGAGGCCTTCCTTTGCATTACCCCACACTTCAGCCTGTGGCTCAAGACTTTCAATGTTAAGCCGAAGATGATCGAGGGGCGTCACATAGAGTGCAGAGGTGCCGCAATAAGCAAAAGTGTTGATGTTCTGTGGCCAGAGGGTTCCTTCCCAGAGGTGTCCGATTTATGGCAACGGGAGTGGTTTTATATCACAGCTCCCCGAAGTGCCAAGTGGGTAGCCGCCCCTGCCTTTCTCTCGGGCCCTCCACCACAACTAAAGTCATGGATCAACAAGGGGTTGAACTGGGGGCCAGTAAATGATGTGCCGATATTGCAGAGTCGCATCTGAGATATCCTTGAGAGAGATGTCAGCCTGGTCATGGTAATACAAGTCATGATAGTTCGTCGAGTCCAGCCTTGCAAACGTCGACCCTCCGTATGTGGGAATTCAACCCGGAAGGACCTCGAATTATTCAGCACTTCCTCGGCATGACGCTCGAAGAGATGTACTAATTGTTCTTTGGATCCCAAATAGAGTGTCCGGACACCACCGAGGATGCGGGTCTGAGCTGTAATCGCCCTGATACCCAAGTAAGTAATCCCATGGCCGAACATGTTGTCTTTCTATTTATCATAACATCATTATGAAAAGTCGCTCTTTGACTAGGACTGGATAACAAAGGCGAAGATGATCAGGTGTTCGGCCCCGCTTCCCGAAGGCTCGGCCAATCCAGTACTAGACAGAGTGCTCGAGCCGGCGCCTTATCAGGCGCCCTTAGAGGAAGATAAAGGGGGGAATAAAGAGGCTGAAAGTGGGCCTCACTCACTATTCATCCAAACCGGGGGATTTAGCGCCTCCGTGAAGGAGGATTGCCAGGGAGAAGAATCTGAAATTCCCTCTCCCCAAGGAAGGAAGAGGACCACCTCAGAAGACCCGGAAACAAAGGTTTCCGAACGAGGGAAGAAATCTCCGCCAGAGGGTCCTACCTCAAAGGGTACTCTTGTCGCACAGTGTCCGCAAGGGGATCAGCCCTCTACCGAGCTGTAAGTAAACAAAAAGTACTTAATAGTAAAAATATCTTACATTACGTCTGAAGATAATAACTGAAGCATATATCTTGTAGTTCGGAACGTAACCCTTCTCGACAGAGTTTGTCTTCGGGGGATCTTCTTCTGGAGATGATGGAGGGCGAAACACCTCCCCCTGCCACCACTCCTCATGAGGCGGGCGACCCTGAAGTGTCGTCACGGAGGGTTCCTCCTGATCCGCCAAGGCCAGAGGGTAATCCTTTGGCCACCCAAAGTCCCCAGTATTCAGCTCCTAAAGAGAGTGGCAGAAAGAGTCCGGAACCGTACAGTGTGCGGTCGGACGCACTGAAGGATCTTCTGGAGCAAGCGGCCATCTCAGAAGCGCATCGTACGCTCATGGGTACGGTGATTGAAAGGATTTCATCCGCTGAAAGCAGGTTGCATGAAGCTTTTATGAGTCTACTGAAAGACTTTGAGGTACGTGAAATATTGTATGTTTTTGACAGTACCGCACACGTTAGGTGTGCCCTATGCAGATAGTAGCCCCTGAGACTCTGGTTGCCGTCGAGAACGGCGGCAAATAGAGGATCATAGTCCCAGGTAATAATCAGACCGCCTTCATGTGTAGGTGGCTGAAGGTCCGGTGGCTAGCCGGACTGATGAGTTTGCCGAGCTAAAGCGGCAGCTTGATGCGGCAGATGCCGACATCGTCCTTGTCAACAAGCGGCTTGACGAGGCACAGGGTATGTGATTTCTCCGGTGATCAACACATACTAAGAGGAGCATGATGCCAGTATCTTTAATATGTTGTGACTGCAGATGGAGCTGCCACCGTGGAAACCCTTCGGATGGAACTTGCCCGAGCCAAGGAACAAGCCAAAAATAGCGATGCGGCCACTCTAAAGGCGGTCGAAGAGCTGAGGGCCGAACAGGCCGCGCATTGCCAAAGCAAGGAAAGAATAGCCAAGATGGCCGTTGAGTTGAAAGATGCCGCTGACCGTTACCAACTTATTGAAAAAGAAAGCCAAGCGAAGGCGGCGGACCTGGAGAAGGCCACGGTAGCAGCCAAGGAAGCCCGCTCCAAAATCAGAGCGACGAAGGAGGAGCTGCGTCAAGCTGGAGATATCGCGGCTGGGAAGCCCTTTTTGTTGCGGACTAAGTTCGGAGATCCGAAGTATGCCCCTCTTGATCAACTATGGAGTTCTACAGATGCATACGTGGATTTGGCAGCAAGTGCTACTGATGTGGCCGAGTACTTCAAGGATCAAAAAGATCGTGAAGTGGAAAAGCTGTTTTGGTCACAGTTCCATGCTCCAGTGCGTCCGCTGTTGTTGAATGAGCGAATGGCCGAGTGGGCCGAGCTCCATAGGTTGTCCAGACTTGCCATGAGGTCTGTTATGGATCATCTGTGGCCTGAAGGGCCAAGGCCGAAAAGTTGCTTTAGTTTAGTGCAACAATTCCTTGGTGCTGTGCTGCACATCGACGCTATGAAGAGGTTGGCGTGCATAGAGGGTGCGCGGATGGCACTTGCCCGTGTCAAGACATGCTGGGCAGAGATGGAGGCCACCACTATTGCAACACAGGGTTCGGCTGTGGGCCGAGTAGCTGTCGAGCACTACTTTGAATAAGTCCTTGAAGGCGCTCGTTCGATAGAGGCTCAGTGCTCGAAGAATATTATGTTCTAGTGACATGTATTCCCATTGTAAAAACAATGTTTTATTGAATTATAAAGGCTATGTTTATACTTTTGCCTGAAAGTATTATGATGCCTCCTGTGCGGCCGTTTATGTATACATGAATATAACCTGAAAGTTTGCAGTCGTCGGCTTCAGCCCCCACACATATAATGTGGGGGTGTTCGTAAAAAACACGTATTCACACTTGATCCAACGTCTTGGTCCATAAAGGAGGTGGTAGCGTAGCGAACGAGGCAATCGGACTATATTGCTTTAACACTTTCACTTAGCCATAGGAGTTTGACGGCGGGACTACTAGATAGCCCCTGGTACCTCCGCGCTCGTTCGAATACGGGGCGCGTACATATATGACCGGGGAACGGCCCTTCGTTAATGCGGAGGAATCTCGAAGATTCCGCTAAGTCATCGAGTGGTTGACCAGTCTCGCGCTTTATCGTGACAGTCAGTTTTCGGCTTTCTCTACTGAGGTGCTCATCAAGGATGAACCAGGGCACAATCGCAGTAGTTTTCCCAGTGCTACCTTAGCCGATATAGCGGAACGTAAGGTACCAAAACATGGGAGCTGGGCAAACCCAACATTTGACAAAAGACATGATTCTGAGCTGATGCATATAAGGCCAAACTCGCGACGCCGAACACTCCCTAAGGTATTCGGTCTTTATAACATATGCCGGGCTGAATGATGCCCTTAATAATAAACCCCGAGGGTCCAGGTACGTGCAATATCTTGACGTGGCCACATGCCAATAACATCAGCATCCTTCTTGGTTGTATTGAGTATCCGGAGGATGTGAACAACAAGAGACAGTAAAAAAAGGTTTATGCAGGGTCTTAATCTAAAAAAACCTTTGAGCGGGTCCCTGCTGCACGTCTGCGCCTGTGTCTCCATTGTGCCGTGTCCTGGACGGGTGTAGCACGATTGTCAGGTGTAAAAGAGAAGAACTTAGGTGAAAGTTGTCGTGCCAGAAAATTGGTTATTATCAATAAACCATTGAAATTCAAGATAAGTCAAGTTGAGCCGAACTAGCCCTGATTACATGCGGGAAGCCCCAGGTACTGTCTATGAGGGTTTAACCATCACCAATCTCATGTATATGTAGTGATGCGCCGGACTCGTCTAACCATGTCCGTGGTCTTGACGACCTGTCATTTATTCTGGTTGGTGAGGCCATCTAGTGCTCGGCTGTTAAGGCCGCCGCACATTCTTCCGCACGTAGAGAACGCTCAATATTTCCACTAATTGTGATGGTGCCACGTGTACCAGGCATCTGAAGCTTGAGAGAAGCGTAATGCGGTACTGCATTAAAACGAGCGAAAGACACTCTTCCGAGTAGTGCTTGATAGCCACTTCGGAATGGAGCGATGTAGAAAGTTAACTTTTCGCTTTGGAAGTTGTCGGGAGAACCGAATACAACCTCTAGTAATAGAGAGCCCGTAAAGCGGGCCTCTAGGCCTGGTATTACTCCCTTGAAGGTAGTATTACTGTGGCTCATTTTTGTCGGGTCTATCCCCATTTTGCGGACTGTGTCCTGATATATCAGATTTAGACCACTACCGCCGTCCATAAGGTCTCGTGTGAGGTGGTATCCGTTTATTATTGGGTCTAACACCAAGGCAACCAATCCTTCATGCCAGATGCTTGTCGCGTGATCCCTGCGATCAAAAGTGATCGGGCAGGCCAACCAGGGGTTGAACTTAGGGGTGACGGGCTCTATGGCGCGTATGTCTCGGAGTGCATGTTTGCTTCTCCTCTTCGTCACATGGATCATGTTTACTGTTTTAACCTCTGGTGGGAATTTTTTCTGTCCTCCAGTGCTTCGCTGGCGAGGTTCGTCCTCGTCTTCACTTGGTGTCTCTCCCCCCTTGTGTTCGGCATTTAGCTTACCGACCTGCTTGAAGACCCATCATTCTCTGTGGGTGTGATTTGCAGGTTTATCGGGGGTGCCATGAATCTGACATAGTTTGCCGAGAATCTTGTTTAGGCTAGACGGTCCATCTTTGCTGCCTTTGAAAGCCTTTTTCTGCTGACCTGGTCGAGAGCCCCTGAATCTAGCATTGACCACCGTATTATCTGGGCTGTCTTCTTTAGTTCGATGCTTGTTTTTACTGCGTCGTGGTTTTCCATTGCCATCCCTGACTTTGGATGTGTTTGGGTCACTAGTGCTACTGCGGGCTAACTAGTTATCTTCGCCCACGCAAAAGCGGATCATGAGGCTTGTCAGGGCTGCCATTGTTCTCGGTTTTTCTTGGCCGAGGTGTCTGGCGAGCCATTCGTCTCGGGCGCTGTGCTTGAAAGCTGCTAAGGCTTCAGCGTCCGGACAGTCGACGATTTGGTTCTTCTTAGTGAGAAACCTGTTCCAAAGCTTTCGGGCTGACTCTCTGGGCTGTTGAATTATATGACTTAAATCGTCTGCATCCGGAGGTCGGACATAGGTCCCTTGAAAATTAGCCCAAAAAGCGTCCTCGAGCTCCTCCCAACTTCCAATTGAGTTTTCGGGGAGGCTTTTCAGCCAGTGCCGAGCTGGTCCTTTAAGCTTGAGGGGCAAGTACTTAATGGCATGGAGATCGTCTCCATGAGCCATATGGATATGGAGGATAAAGTCCTCATTCCAAACCCCAGGGTCTGTGGTCCGGTCATACGCCTCTATGTTCACTGGTTTGAATCCTTCTGGGAATTCGTGGTCCAGCACCTCATCGGTGAAACATAGGGGGTGTGCGGCACCCCTGTATTTGGATGTATCATGGCATTTGAACAGTTGTAGTATTCAGTTTTGATTTTGTGCCGCAGCACGCTTCCTAGATCCATAGATGGATCTGGTCATACTGGATTTTTGGCGCAAGTCCTCACATAGATCATGTGTTGACTTATGTGCGACCTTGTTAGCCCCTCTATCGCGGTCACAAGGTGGTTGATCCGGCCGGTTGGCCATTTTATTTTTCGGCTGTATGGGGTCTAAGGCCTCATCATAGAATTTGGGTAATAGCTTGCGCTTTGGATAGCTCTTTGTGTGGTAACCTCCACCATACTTTTCTTCGTTGTCGAGCACTTTGTTCCACCTGTTGTTGAGCGTATTTTGTTCGGCCTTAAGCCTTTGCTTCTGCTTCTTCAGACTCCTCGCTGTGGCAATAAGCCTTCTGCGGAGGTTCTCTTGCTCCAGGTGCGTTTTTGGGATGATGTGTGCATCTTTGTCCGGACTGTTTTCCTCCCCCGAGGGGGTTTGATGAGGTTTATCCTCGGCGTCGCCGTGTTCGGACGTCGGATCCGTACTATGTTCGCCGTTTGCAGCTTCATCGTGCTTTGCCGCTGGGGCAATGTGGTCGTCGTTTCCTCTGGAGTCGACTGGAGTGTTATTTTCTCTTGCACTGTTATTGTTGTTTTTGCCGAGGCGGGATTTGGAGCGCTCCTACGCCGACGCTTTGTTTGCTTCTTGGAGGGGTCATCCTCCGCTGTCTCCTCCCGTTCCTCGTCATCGTTTTCTTTGGGTGTATATGCCATGTGATGAAGAGGCTGTCCAGTGTCTTGTGGGCACTAGTTCCTGTTCCAATCCTGCATCGTCGTCCATGTGGTCGATGTTTGCGGAGTCGAAATCAAGCATGTCGGATAAATCGTCGACAGAGGCTACTAAGTGGGTGGTGGGTGGGCAGAGAATTTCTTCGTCGTCCGCATCCCATTCTAGCCAGACATAGTTCGACCAAGGATCTCCTGACAAGGAGAGAGACCTTAATGAATTTAGCATGTCGCCGAAAGGTGAGCGTTGAAAGATATCCGCGGAGGTGAACTCCATGATCGGCGCCCAATCGGATTCGATAGGCATGGATGCAGGCGGCTCGGAGTCCGTGGCCAGAGACGAATCCTGTGGTTTGGCAACATGGCTCTCGTAAGGGGTGAATCAGTATGCGGCTCCATCGCCACTGAGAGTGCGGCCTCCATGGCGGGGTCTATCCCTCCGTCCTCGGATGGCGCAATTTGCTCCGGATTGAAGGCCGGAGTAGTTGTAGGTGTGATCTCCCGAACACTGTCCGACGGCAGAGCTAAATCATGCTCGTCGTGCTCGTGCGGCGCACCTGACATGGGCTCAAATCCCTCGAAGATCAAGTCTCTGCGGATGTCGGCAGTGTAATTTAAGTTTCCGAACATGACCTGAAGGCCAGGGGCGTAGCTCTCGATCTGCTCAGATGGCCTAGCGAATTGGCCCACAGTGCGAAGCCGCCGAATACGAACATCTGTCCGGGGAGGAGAACCTCACCCTGGACCGCATCGTTATCGATGATCGAAGGGGCCATCGAGCCTTATGGTTACGGCACAGTGGAAATCTCAATGAAAGCACCAATGTCGGTGTCAAAATCGGCGGATCTCGGGTAGGGGGTCCCGAACTGTGCATCTAAGGCGGATGGTAACAGCAGGCAGGGGACACTATACATTTAGTAATCTATCATCTTGAATGTTTATCGGGCTTCTTCTGTAACCCGCCATTAGGGCTGACCCTGCCACTCCTGGGCGGGTCATACTGGTAGTAATATCCCCAACATTAGGCCCCAGGTTGACTTTGAACTTTGTTCTTTGTCAATCTTCAATACTTGGGTGGAATCCATCCTCTGTCTGAAAACTTCTGTAACGCGCCGTGATGTCATCTTATGGAAACACAAAAAACCTTCATGACGTCATCTTTCAACGGATCTTTCATTTTTTAATGCCTTCCGAGAATCGAGGCGTCCATTTATTTGGATAATCATTTATTCGGGTCTCCTTGATTTTTGCGCCCGCCTATTCGCGCACCCCGTTATAAATAGGTACTACTTAGGTCTTTTTTCATTCTCCTCCTTCGGTCGTCTTCCTCCTCTTACTGCCTCATTGCCGTTCGAGCTCTGTCGCCGCCGCAGATCTCCTCATCTTCCTCACCTCCGGCTACTGCATCGACCTGACTTGTCCAGAGAAACCCGACGGACCCCCACAGTAGCTCTGCATCTGTGAGTCTCTTTCCTTCTCTGCCTCAGGTCCGCATTACAGCTTCTCGAGTTCATCAGTGTTCGTCGGTGTTCATCACCGCTCTTTACAGATTGTCGATAGATTTTACCCCCAATGCCTCTTTCTGATCATCAGATATTATAGAATTGCTGCGGTAGCTGTTTTGCCTTCTTTTTTGATAGTAGCAGATCCCTTTTTCTTGTACAAACGCTTTGTTAGCTGATGAACTCGTCTGCACTGGACTTTTTAGGTCTGGAATTTTTTCTTTTTGGGAGAACCATTTGATCCAAAATAATAATAACCGTTTAGTGAAACTTGTTTATGTAAACACTTAGCAGGATCTGCTTTCTGAGAAAATCTGTAGACATGGAGGCTTATCACTCCGGCTTTCTCTTCCTTATATGTCATTAGCCCTTAGTTAAGCCGTCGTTACTTGTTTTACAACTTCAACCTTTAACTGTTAATTGAACCGGCATTTTGTTTTTCCTTTTCCAGTCCCTTGTACATCATGCCGTCAAAGACACCCACCATCTGCAATTGGGTCCCTCAACCATAACTAAGGAGCGTCTGAAAGAGTTCTTCCTCAATGGATGTCTGCCTTCAAGAAACATCATGTCTTATCGTGCTCCTGACCCGGAAGAAGAACGACCCAATCCAAAAGACGGTGAAGTGATCGTCTTTACTGATCACATGAACCGGGGCTTCTCACCGCCCGGCTCAAAAAATTTCAGAGAAGTTCTTCACTTTTTCAAACTCCATCCTCAGGATATTGGGCCCAATACCATATCCAATATTTTTAACTTCCAAGTGCTCTGTGAGGTATATCTTCAGCAAGAGACGACAGTGGAACTATTTAGAGAGTACTTCTATCTGAACCGGCAAAACGAGTGCACCAATGGCCTTAGCTTAGAACTTTGAGGCATCTCAATTCAGCGCCAGCAGGGTGCAGTTTTCCCTCTCATAGTTTTACCAAGTCACCCAAAGGACTAGAACCAAACTTGGTTTTACTGTTAGGACATCTCACCCGCCAACGAGAAGCCACTGCCGGGTTACCGCCCCGATCGTCTTGACACCAAGTTCGCCCTGCCAGATAAACTTACCGTTGCTGACCGCAAGAAGCTGCTTCCATCTATCAGAAGAATCAACGGTTTGTTGGGGAACGGTTTAACCGGAGTCGATCTAACCCGATGCTGGATCTCATGGCGGATTATTCCATTAAGTCGTCGTTCAAAGTTGATGTATGAATATGGTGGAGACCCGGATGACTCTCTTCGTCATACCCCGGTTCAACTAACCGAGGAAGATGTTGTCACAATGTCAAATGTTCTGGTGAATGCGAAGTACGAAGATTGCAGTGTTGTTGGGTTAAATCCCTTCTGTAAATTTAACCCGGTACCAGAAGTAAGGGCATTCTGATCTTTTTTCCTTTGTATTTTGTCCAGCCGTATTGTTTATCATTGATCCATCCTCTTGTCTTTGTAGACCAACTCTGACTTTTGGAAAGTGAAATATGATTAGTAAGCTGCCAAGAAGGCGAAACTTGCCGCCATGAACGCCAAGAAATCGACCCGGAGAACGAAGAAGAAAAAGAAAACCACCGTTAAAGATTTGATGAAACTTGATGACACGTCTGACTTAGAGGTAGCCCTTGATTCCCTTGGCCAACTTTTTAACAATCTTATTGACACTGATCCTTACCAGGATGACACTGGGGCTAGTCAAGCCGGGGAAGCAGAGGTAACTATCATTTCCTCCGACTCAGAGCCCTTACCAAGACACAAAGTTTGATGAGTGATCCGTAAAGTAAGGTTTTCTAACCCCTTAGCTCACTTGGATCCCAACTTTAATTTGAAAAAGCAGCAGCATGAAAGCCGCCGTGAAGTTGAGATTGAAGATGAACCGGCTGTCGTCCTTCAACAGACCCCTCGGAAACGCCCGAACGAGGTTTACTTATTACTGTCCTTAACTTGTTTTAATGAATCCTGCTCCTTGTATGTCTTTTAACTCCTTTCTTTTACCTTTTCAGGAGGTGTCTCGTTCCTCAGGCGACTCATCACAAACACAATTTCCGGCTTTCAAGACTGCTCCTGGGTAATCAGAAATCCTCTTTTCTTCCGGGTTGACTACTGACCAAATCATCAGCGTCCGCATGAGCCGTCAACCAATAAAAACCATGACGAAAAGCCTTGGCGATGAGAGATTTGGAGCCGGCATGATGACCACAATGTCCTTCATGAATCTCTCGCAGAATCTCACAACCTTCTTCAGGCGAAACACAACGTTGAAACGCCCCTGTAACACTATGATGGTGCAACTGCCCATTAACAATCGTCGTTGACTTAGATCACCGGGTTATCTGCCTGGCTAAAATCTCATTGTGAGGTAACTCGCCCCGGGTCATGTAAGCCAGATTAGGCACTATCCAATCAGGAATAGCATGAAGAGCCGCCACCAACTGTGCCTCCGGGTCAGCAACAGCAAGATCCTCCTTTGTGGGAAATTTAACCAAAGGGTTAAGCAGAATATCCAGGAAGGTGTTAGGTGGGACCGGCTTACGCTGAGACCCTAACTGGCTTAATGTGTCAGCCGCCTCGTTCTTCCTGCGATCAATATGCTCAACTTGGTAACCTTTGAAGTGACCTGCAAAAGCATCAACCTCTTGACGATAAGCCGCCATGAGTGGATCCTTAGAATCCCAAGTGCCAGAAACTTGTTGAGCTACCAGATCTGAATCGCCGAAACACCTCACCCAGCTTAAGTTCATCTCCTTAGCCATCCGAAGACCGTGAAGCAAGGCCTCATACTCAGCTGCATTGTTAGTACAAGGGAACATTAACCGGAGAACATAAGAAAATTTATCACCTCGTGCGGAAGTCAGGACAACTCCAGCCCCCCAGCCTTCCAACTACCTGGATCCATCAAAATGAATAGTCCAATATGTGTTATCTGGCTTTTTCTCAGGTGTCTGTAATTCTGTCCAATCATTGATAAAATCCACGAGTTCTTGTGACTTGATGGTCGTACGAGGCGCATATTTCAAACCATGGGGCCCAAGCTCGATGGCCCACTTGGCAATCCGGCCCGTGGCTTCTCTATTTTGGATGATGTCCCCCAAAGGAGCAGAGCTGACCACAGTAATGGGGTGACCCATAAAATATTGCTTAAGCTTCCGGCTTGCCATAAAGACCCCATACACAAGCTTCTGCCAGTGCGGATACCTCTGCTTGGACTCAATAAGTACCTCACTGATGTAGTAAACCAGCCGTTGAACCGGATATTCCTTGCCTGCCTCTTTCCATTCCACGACAATAGCTATGCTGACGGCCCGGCTATTAGCAGCCACATATAACAACAAAGGCTCCTTATCAATAGGGGAAGCAAGAACGGGCGGCTCAGCCAACTGTTTCTTTAGATACTCACACACTTGATTAGAAGCATCACTCCAAACAAAATGATCTGTCTTCTTCATCATCTGATAAATAGGAATAGGTTTCTCACATAACCAGCTTATGAATCGGCTTAGGGCCGCAATACGACCCGCCAGACGCTGAACATCATTAACACACGCCGGCTTAGCCAATGAAGTAATGGCTTTGATTTTCTCCGGGTTAGCTTCAATGCCTCAGTTAGAAACCAGAAAGCCCAAGAGCTTGCCTGCTGGTACACCAAAAACACACTTGGCCGGGTTAAGCATCATCTTGTAGACCCAAAGATTGTCAGATGTCTCCTTCAAATCATCGATCAAGGTCTCCTTCTTCCTTGACTTCACCACAATGTCATCTACGTAAGCATGAACGTTACGCCTGATCTGATTGTGAATGCAATTTTGCACACACCGCTGGTAAGTCGTCTGGGCACTCTTGATCCCAAAAGGCATAGACACATAGCAGAAGGCTCCAAACGGAGTAATGAAAGTTGTCTTCTCCTGGTCTTTAACTGCCAACTTGATCTGATGATAACCAAAATAAGCATCCAAAAAACTCAAACACTCACAACCCGCCGTAGCATCAATGATTTGATCAATACGAGGGAGAGCAAACGGATCAGCCGAAAAAGCCTTGTTTAAGTCCGTGTAATCCACACACATTCGCCAAGTGCCATTCTTCTTGAGTACCAACACCGGGTTAGCCAACCACTCAGGATAAAAAACTTCAATGATAAACCCGGCCGCCAAGAGTCGGGCCACTTCTTCACCAATGGCCTTCTTCCTCTCCTCGTTAAAATGATGAAGGAATTGCTTGACCGGCTTAAATTTCAGATCGACATTAAGAGTGTGCTCAGCGAGTTCCCTCGGTACCCCCGGCATGTCTGATTCAGCATTATCCTTATAAAATTTCAGCTCCTCTGTTGCACAAACTGATTCAGCATAGGCAGCGTCGCCCTCTTCACACTCCAAGGCCACCTTGCGACTCCCATGCACTGTAATGGTGCCCTTGTAACCCGGCATCTTAAGCTGCAAATAAACATAGCAGGGCCTTGCCATGAATTTAGCATAAGCCGGCCTCCCAAATAGAGCATGGTAAGCGCTTTTGATCTTAACCACCTCCAAGGTCAGAGTCTCAGACCTGGAATCATGCTCATCTCTAGAGGCAACCTCCAAAGATATCTTACCCACTGGATATGCCGACTTACCAAGCACCACCCCATGAAAAAGGTGTTCGACGGCTTAAGATTTTTCTCAGTCAGCCCCATGCGATGGAAGGTTTCATAATAAAGTATATTAATACTGATGTCTCCATCCACGAGTACCTTAGTAAATTTATAGCCTCCGACCTGAGGCACCACCACCAGTCCCAGGTGACCTGGGTTGTCAACCCGGGGCGTGTGATCCTCACGGCTCCACACAATAGGCTGCTCTGACCACCATAAGTAACGTGGCACCGCCGGCTCAACAGCATTTACTGCCCTCTTATGCAACTTCTAATCCCGCTTACACAGGCTGGTGGTGAAGACGTGGTACTGCCCACTATTCAATTGCTTTGGGTTGCTCTGATAACCAGACTGCTGCTGCTGATTCCCCTGATTATTCTGCTGGTTGTAACCGCCTTGATTACTCTGGCCGTGAAACCCGGAATTTGAGCCGCCGCCTCCATGACCCGGACCATGAGAGCCGGATCCTGAATCGCCGTTCGGGCCACGATTGTGCTGGACAGACTCCCTGAAGTGTCGCATTGTACTACAATCCTTCCACAAATGTGTAGCTGGCTTCTGATCCGTTCCGTGTTTTGGACATGGCTGACTCAATATTGCCTCAAGGTCAAACCTCGTCCCTTGAGTCGGCACCCCCTTACGACGCTGGTTATAACTTCTTGCACCAGTGTTAGCCACGAAATCATCCGCCTTGCACTTACCGTTGCCGCCCTGATTGGCTGGGTTGTACTGCTGTCTCTTCATGCTGCTAGTCTTCTTTCCCTTTCCCGATATTTCATCCTCAGAGTCGGGGTCCTTGGTACCATCAGAGTCGGCATACTTGACATGAGCCGCCATAAGTTCCCCCATGTCGTTGCAATGACACTTAAGCCGCCCCAGTTTCTACTTGAGTGGAATGAAACAGCAGTTTTTTTCCAACATTAGAACCGTTGAGCCGACGTTGATGCTATCTAAAGAATGTATGATAGTCGAGACCCGATGCACCCAGCTGGTCATTGACTCGCCCTTAGCTTGAACACAAGAAACCAAATCCACAATTGACATAGGTTGCTTGCACATATCTTTGAAATTCTGGATAAGCCGGGCCTTCAGCTCCGCCCATGACCCGATGGAGTTAGCCGACAGCCCCTTCAACCAGGTGCGAGCCGCCCCCTCCAACATCATGGTGAAGTACTTAGCGTATGCAGTCTCACTAACATCCAGCATCTCCATAGACATCTCATAACTCTCCACCCAAGCCTCAGGGGGCTAATCTGCTATGCAATTAGGCACCTTACGAGGGCCTTTGAAGTCTTTGGGCAGATGCTCATTTCGTAGAGCTGCCGTTAGACACAGCACACCGAAAGCCTTAGAAGTTACACCTGCCTCAATAGAAGCTGTCGGGTAAACCGGCACGTGTTGATGAGCCGCCAGTTGAGCCGCCAGCTCGGCCTCCCGACGTGCTCTGCCCTGGTCCACCAAACCATCTGCATTAGCACCATTGTGCGATGGGTCACATCCATGAGGTTGGTTACGGCGCAGCTCCGTACTCGAGATTGCTGGTGAGTCAATATGCCTACTGTAGCTCCCGCTTGGACGAGGGGTTGAATGAATCCAGTCACGGCTATAAGAATAAGCCTGTTGTTGTACTAAAGCCGTTTGAAGAAGCTCCCAGGCCCTTCGGGTTTCAACTGTCGTCGGAGTCTCACCCTCGACTGGTAAAGCCGCTAGTCGCGTCGCTGTAGCAATCATGTTGTCCAAAGGGGTGGAATAGTGACCCAGCGGTGTTACCATGTGTTGAGGCGGGGTGTTGTTCATATACGGAGAACTTGTCCCGCGCGGCTGACCCGGCACCCCACCGCCCGGTGCTTCAGTCATCCGATTCATCACCGACGGGTTACTGGCCCCGACTCCAGGGGTGTTGAACAGGTCCCTTGGCTCATAAACTGAGGGCAGACGACTCCGGTATTTTCTCCTCGAAACTTCGTTTGACGCGTACTGATCCACCGTGAGCCGGTATGAATCTGCTTCAATCCGATGTGCTTGGGCACTTAAAACGGCCTGCTCTGCAACCATCCTGGCGTTTTCTGCTGCTAATTCCCCCTTGGCTTGCGCTATCTCATCACGCAACTTAGCTACTTCTACCTTGTGCTGCTCCTGGTTGTCTAGGGTTACTTCAACCTCCATCAGAGTCGCCAGAGCATCCAACAGATCTGTTAATACTTGAGCCGGCGGGCGCGCTGAACTGCCAGCACCGGCTATCGTTACCGCCGCTGCACTAGAAGTCATGGCCGCGGCGGCTGTCGAACCAAGAACCGGTTGGGTGCCAGCCATGAAGATCGCCACCCTGTTCGGCGGCTCACGGGGGTCCGGAATACTGTCGCCATCAGAACAGCCCCCAAGCCGCCCGTCTTGTAGCTGATACATTGAGTTGGTCTCGCCCGTGGACGACTCATCATCAGAGTAGATGGCCGTCTCACCGCCAGACACAGAGCCTTCCAACTCAGCCCCATGGGTGACCCCAACGAAGACACGCTTTATGGCGGGTTTAACCCGGGCGGGTCGTGGACGTTGAGCCATCTCAATGATGTCGGTGCAGATGTCAGGCTCAGGGCCCGGTTCGCTGATCTTGTCGATGAAGACATGGATTCTGCCGAAGGGGGCCCAGTACCCGTACTCAATTGAGCCAGCCTCAGGGCCCCAGCCTGCATCGTCGATGTAGATCTTGCCACGATGACTCTTGGTCATCCGGCCCACAGCGTATCCCTTGAGACCTTCGAAGCTGCCCTTTAAGAACTCAAAACCACCGTGCACGGGCCCCACGATGGGTGCCAACTGTCATGGAATTGTCACGGCTGTTGGTGTCAAAACTGGCGGATCTCGGGTAGGGGGTCCCGAACTGTGCATCTAAGGCGGATGGTAACAGGAGGCAGGGGACACGATGTTTACCCAGGTTTGGGCCCTCTCGATGGAGGTAATACCCTACGTCCTGCTTGATTGATCTTGATGATATGAGTATTACAAGAGTTGATCTACCACGAGATCGTAAATGCTAAACCCTAAAAGCTAGCCTATGGTATGATTGTTGTTGTCCTACGGACTAAACCCTCCGGTTTATATAGACACCGGAGGGGGCTAGGGTTACACAAAGTCGGTTACAAGGGAGGAGATCTACATATCCGTATTGCCAAGCTTTCCTTCCATGCCAAGGAGAGTCCCATCCGGACACGGGACGAAGTCTTTAATCTTGTATCTTCATAGTCAAACAGTCCGGCCAAAGGATATAGTCTAGCTGTCCGGAGACCCCCTAATCCAGGACTCCCTCAGTAGCCCCTGAACTAGGCTTCAATGACGATGAGTCCAGCACGCAGATTCGTCTTTGGCATTGCAAGGCGGGTTCCTCCTCCAAATACTCCATAGAAGATTTTGAACACAAGGATAGTGTCCGGCTCTGCAAAACAAGTTCCACATACCACCGTAGAGAGAATAATATTTCCATAAATCTAATCTGCTAACATGTTTAGCAACATGACATCATGCCATGGCCTAGTCTTTATTCGAACCGTTTTTCTCAACCAGCACTGCACATATCGCGAGGCGGTTTTCCTGACACGTCTTGTCAAAGCAGAGATCGTGTCCCCCTTATTATGGGATTCTCATCAATACGGACGTGGGTAACCCAATCGTGCCTGTTGGTATCACTCCTCGATTTTAGGCAAGTCCCAAACGGCCACGAGGAGGACGCTTGTTATCCACCCTCTTTATAAAGAGGCCAAGGCCTGTCCTTTTTTCCCTCTCGTGCTCAATCAAATCCTTCCCCCGCCTCGAGTTCCAACACCCGAGGCTCAGGTCAGGCGCTTCGGACCTTCAACCATGTCCGGATCCAACCTCCAAGGTCGGTGGATGCCTTCCTCTGTCACAGAGGAGGACATCAAGAAGCTGAGAGAGGCCAGGTATCTGACCGCCGAAATCTCGCATAAGCTGCCTGCCCGAGGGTAGGTCATCCCCACTCCCGAACCCAACGAGAGTGTCGAGGGTAGGTCATCCCCACTCCCGAACCCAACGAGAGTGTTGTGTTCATCTCACACTTCCTCCGAGGGCTAGGCCTTGCTCTGGGTCCCTTTGTTACGGGGCTCATGTTCTATTATGGGCTAGATTTCCATGATCTGGCCCCGGATTCCCTCCTTCACATCTCATCATTCATTGTCGTGTGTGAGGCCTTCCTTTGCATTACCCCACACTTCGGCCTGTGGCTCAAGACTTTCAATGTTAAGCCGAAGATGATCGAGGGGCGTCACGTAGAGTGCAGAGGTGCCGCAATAAGCAAAAGTGTTGATGTTCTGTGGCCAGAGGGTTCCTTCCCAGAGGTGTCCGGTTTATGGCAACGGGAGTGGTTTTATATCACAGCTCCCCAAAGTGCCAAGTGGGTAGCCGCCCCTGCCTTTCGCTCGGGCCCTCCACCACAACTAACGTCATGGATCAACAAGGGGCTGAACTGGGGGCCAGTAAATGATGTGCCGATATTGCAGAGTCACATCCGAGATCTCCTTGAGAGATGTCAGCCTGGTCATGGTAATGCAAGTCATGATAGTTCGTCGAGTCCAGCCTTGCAAACGTCGACCCTCCGTATGTGGGAATTCAACCCGGAAGGACATCGAACTATTCAGCACTTCCTCGGCATAACGCTCGAAGAGATGTACAAATTGTTCTTCGGATCCCAAATAGAGTGTCCGGACACCACCGAGGATGCGGGTCTGAGCTGTAATCGCCCCGATACCCAAGTAAGTAATCCCATGGCCGAACACATTGTCTTTCTATTTATCATAACATCATTATGAAAAGTCACTCTTTGACCAGGACTGGATAACAAAGGCGAAGATGATCAGGTGTTCGGCCCTCCTTCCCGAAGGCTCGGCCAATCCAGTACTAGACAGAGTGCTCGAGCCGGCGCCTTATCAGGCGCCCTTAGAGGAAGATAAAGTGGGGAATAAAGAGGCTGAAAGTGGGCCTCACTCACTATTCATCCAAACCGGGGGAGTTAGTGCCTCCGTGAAGGAGGATTGCCAGGGAGAAGAATCTGAAATTCCCTCTCCCCAAGGAAGGAAGAGGACCACCTCGGAAGACCCGGAAACAAAGATTTCCGAACGGGGGAAGAAATCTCCGCCAGAGGGTCCTACCTCAAAGGGTACTCTTGTCGCACAGTGTCCGCAAGGCGATCAGACCTCTACCGAGCTGTAAGTAAACAAAAAGTACTTAATAGTAAAAATATCTTACATTACTTCTGAAGATAATAACCGAAGCATATAACTTGCAGTTCGGATCGTAGCCCTTCACGACAGAGTTTGTCTTCGGGGGATCTTCTTCCAGAGATGATGGAGAGCGAAACACCTCCCCCTGCCACCCCGCCTCATGAGGCGGGCGACCCTGAAGTGTCTTCGCGGAGGGTTCCTCCTGATCCGCCAAGGCCAAAGGGTAATCCTTTGGCCACCCGAAGTCCCCAGTATTTGGCTCCTAAAGAGAGCAACAGAAAGAGTCCGGAACCGTACAGTGTGCGGTCGGACGCACTGAAGGATCTTCTGGAGCAAGCGGCCATCTCAGAAGCGCATCGTACGCTCATGGGTACGGTGATTGAAAGGATTTCATCCGCCGACAGCAGGTTGCATGAAGCTTTAATGAGTCTGCTGAAAGACTTTGAGGTACGTGAAATATTGTATGTTTTTGACAGTAACGCACACGTTAGGTGTGCCCTATGCAGATAGTAGCCCCTGAGACTGGTTGCCGTCGAGAACGGTGGCAAATAGAGGATCATAGTCCCAAGTAATAATCAGACCGCCTTCATGTGTAGGTGGCTGAAGGTCTGATGGCTAGCTGGACTGATGAGTTTGCCGAGCTAAAGCGGCAACTTGATGTGGCAGATGCCGACATCGTCCTTGTCAACAAGCGGCTTGACGAGGCACAGGGTATGTGATTTCTCCGGTGATCAACACATACTAAGAGGAGCATGATGCCAGTATCTTTAATATGTTGTGACTGCAGATGGAGCTGCCACCATGGAAACCCTTCAGATGGAACTTGCCCGAGCCAAGGAACAAGCTAGAAATAGCGATGCGGCCACTCTAAAGGCGGTCGAAGAGCTGAGGGCCGAACAGGCCGCGCATTGCCAAAGCAAGGAAAGAATAGCCAAGATGGCCGTTGAGTTGAAAGATGCCGCTGACCGTTACCAACTTATTGAAAAAGAAAGCCAAGCAAAGGCGGCGGACCTGGTGAAGGCCACGGTAGCAGCCAAGGAAGACCGCTCCAAAATCAGAGCGACGAAGGAGGAGCTGCGTCAACCTGGAGATATCGCGGCTGGGAAGCCCTTTTTGTTGCGGACTAAGTTAGGAGATCCGAAGTATGCCCCTCTTGATCAACTATGGAGTTCTGCAGATGCATACGTGGATTTGGCAGCAAGTGCTACTGATGTGGCCGAGTACTTCAAGGATCAAAAAGATCGTGAAGTGGCAAAGCTGTTCTGGTCACAGTTCCATGCTCCAGTGCATCTGCTGCTGTTGAATGAGCGAATGGCCGAGTGGGCCGAGCTCCATAGGTTGTCCGGACTTGCCATGAGGTCTGTTATGGATCATCTGTGGCCTGAAGGGCCAAGGTCGAATAGTTGCTTTAGTTTAGTGCAACAATTCCTTGGTGCTATGCTGCACATCGACGCTATGAAGAGGTTGGCGTGCATAGAGGGTGCGCGGATGGCACTTGCCCGTGTCAAGACATGCTGGGTAGAGATGGAGGCCACCACTATTGCAACACAAGGTTCGGCTGTGGGCCGAGTAGCTGTCGAGCACTACTTTGAAGAAGTCCTTGAAGGCGCTCGTTCGATAGAGGCTCGGTGCTCAAAGAATATTATGTTCTAGTGACATGTATTCCCATTGTAAAAACAATGTTTTATTGAATTATAAAGGTCGTGTTTATACTTTTGCCTGAAAGTATTATGATGCCTCCTGTGCGGCCGTTTATGTATACATGAATATAACCTGAAAGTTTGCAGTCGTCGGCTTCAGCCCCCACGCATATAATGTGGGGGTGTTCGCAAAAAACACGTATTCACACTTGATCCAACGTCTTGGTCCATAAAGGAGGTGGTAGCGTAGCGAACGAGGCAATCAGACTATATTTCTTTAACACTTTCACTTAGCCATAGGAGTTTGACGGCGGGACTACTAGATAGCCCCTGGTACCTCCACGCTCGTTCGAATACGGGGCGCGTACGTACATGACCGGGGAACGGCCCTTCGTTAATGCGGAGGAATCCTGAAGATTCTGCTAAGTCATCGAGTGGTTTACCAGTCTCGCGCTTTATCATGACAGTCAGTTTTCGGCTTTCTCTACTAAGGTGCTCATCCGGATGAACCAGGGCACAATCGCAGTAGTTTTCCCAGTGCTACCTTAGCCAATATAGCGGAACGTAAGGTACCAAAACATGGGAGCCGGGCAAACCCAACATTTGACAAAAGACATGATTCTGAGCTGATGCATATAAGGCCAAACTCATGACACCGAACACTCCCTAAGGTATTAGGTCTTTATAACATATGCCGGGTTGAACGATGCCCTTAATAATAAACCCCGAGTGTCCAGGTACGTGCAATATCCTGACGTGGCCACATGCCAATAACGTCAGCATCCTTCTTGGTTGTATTGAGTATCCGGAGGATGTGAACAACAAGAGACAGTAAAAAAAGGTTTATGAAGGGTCTTAATCTAAAAAAAACCTTTGAGCGGGTCCCTGCTGCACGTCTGCGCCTGTGTCTCCGTTGTGCCGTGTCCTGGACGGGTGTAGCACGATTGTCATGTGTAAAAGAGAAGAACTTATGTGAAAGTTGTCATGCCAGAAAATTGGTTATTATCAATAAACCATTGAAATTCAAGATAAGTCAAGTTGAGCCGAACTAGCCCTGATTACATGCGGGAAGCCCCAGGTACTGTCTATGAGGGTTTAACCATCAAACCAATCTCATGTATATGTAGTGATGCGCCGGACTCGTCTAACCGTGTCCGTGGTCTTGACGACCTGTCATTTATTCTGGTTGGTGAGGCCGTCTAGTTCTCGGCTCTTAAGGCCGCCGCACATTCTTCCGCGCGTAGAGAACGCTCAATATTTCCACTA
The DNA here is from genome assembly GCF_056163025.1 of Triticum urartu. Classification (NCBI taxonomy): domain Eukaryota; kingdom Viridiplantae; phylum Streptophyta; class Magnoliopsida; order Poales; family Poaceae; genus Triticum; species Triticum urartu. Next base: position 633,838,204 of record NC_141877.1, on the reverse strand, counting down.
ACTATGATGGTGCCACGTGGACCGGGCATCTTAATCTTGAGAGAAGCATAATGCGGTACTGCATTAAAATGAGCGAAAGCCGCTCTTCCGAGTAGTGCTTGATAGCCACTTCGGAATGGAGCGATGTAGAAAGTTAACTTTTGGCTTCGGAAGTTGTCGGGAGAACCGAATACAACCTCTAGTAATAGAGAGCCCGTAAAGCGGGCCTCTAGGCCTGGTATTACTCCCTTGAAGGTAGTATTACTGTGGCTTATTTTTGTCGGGTCTATCCCCATTTTGCGGACTGTGTCCTGATATATCAGATTTATACCACTACCGCCGTCCATAAGGACTCGTGTGAGGTGGTATCCGTTTATTATTGGGTCTAACACCAAGGCAACCAATCCTTCATGCCGGATGCTTGTCGCGTGATCCCTGCGATCAAAAGTGATCGGTCAGGCCAACCAGGGGTTGAACTTAGGGGTGACGGGCTCTATGGCGCATATGTCTCGGAGTGCATGTTTGCTTCTCCTCTTCGTCACATGGATCATGTTTACTGTTTTAACCTCTGGTGGGAATTTTTTCTGTCCTCCAGTGCTTTGCTGGCGAGGTTCGTCCCCGTCTTCGCTTGGTGTCTCCCCCCCCCCTTGTGTTCGGCATTTAGCTTACCGACCTGCTTGAAGACCCATCATTCTCTGTGGGTGTGATTTGCAGGTTTATCGGGGGTGCCATGAATCTGACATAGTTTGCCGAGAATCTTGTTTAGGCTAGACGGTCCATCTTTGCTGCCTTTGAAAGCCTTTTTCTGCTGACCTGGTCGAGAGCCCCTGAATCCGGCGTTGACCACCGTATTATCTGGGCTGTCTTCTTTATTTCGATGCTTGTTTTTATTGCGTCATGGTTTTCCATTGCCATCCCTGACTTTGGATGTGCTTGGGTCGCTAGTGTTACTGCGGGCTAACTAGTTATCTTCGCCCGCGCAAAAGCGGATCATGAGGCTTGTCAGGGCTGCCATTGTTCTTGGTTTTTCTTGGCCGAGGTGTCTGGCGAGCCATTCGTCTCGGGCACTGTGCTTGAAAGCTGCTAAGGCTTCGGCGTCCGGACAGTCGACGATTTGGTTCTTCTTAGTGAGAAACCTGTTCCAAAGCTTTCGGGCTGACTCTCTGGGCTGTTGAATTATATGACTTAAATCGTCTGCATCCAGAGGTCGGACATAGGTCCCTTGAAAATTAGCCCGAAAAGCGTCCTCGAGCTCCTCCCAACTTCCAATTCAGTTTTCGGGGAGGATTTTCAGCCAGTGCCGAGCTGGTCCTTTAAGCTTGAGGGGCAAGTAGTTGATGGCATGGAGATCGTCTCCATGAGCCATATGGATATGGAGGATAAAGTCCTCAGTCCAGACCCCAGGGTCTGTGGTCCGGTCGTACGCCTCTATATTCACTGATTTGAATCCTTCTGGGAATTCGTGGTCCAGCACCTCATCGGTGAAACATAGGGGGTGTGCGGCACCCCTGTATTTGGATGTATCATGGAGTTTGAACGGTTGTAGTATTCGGTTTTGATTTTGTGCCGGAGCACGCTTCCTAGATCCATAGATGGATTTGGTCATACTGGATTTTTGGCGCAAGTCCTCACATAGATCGTGTGTTGACTTATGTGCGACCTTGTTAGCCCCTCTATCGCGGTCACAAGGTGGTTGATCTGGCCGGTTGGCCATTTTATTTTTCGGCTGTATGGGGTCTAAGGCCTCATCGTCGAATTCGGGTAATAGCTTGCGCTTTGGATAGCTCTTTGTGTGGTAACCTCCACCATACTTTTCTTCGTTGTCGAGCACTTTGTTCCACCTGTTGTTGAGCGTATTTTGTTCGGCCTTAAGCCTTTGCTTCTGCTTCTTCAGACTCCTCGTTGTGGCAATAAGCCTTCTGCGGAGGTTCTCTTGCTCCAGGTGCGTTTCTGGGATGATGTGTGCATCTTCGTCCGGACTGTTTTCCTCCCCCGAGGGGGTTTGATGAGGTTTATCCTCGGCTTCGCCGTGTTCGGACGTCGGATCCGTACTATGTTCGCTGTTTGCAGCTTCATCGTGCTCTGCCGCCGGGGCAATGTGGTCGTCGTTTCCTCTGGAGTCGACAAGAGTGTTATTTTCTCTTGCACTATTATTGCTGTTTTTGCCGAGGCGGGATTTGGAGCGCGCCTACGCCGATGCTTTGTTTGCTTCTTGGAGGGGTCATCCTCCGTTGTCTCCTCCCGTTCCTCGTCATTGTTTTCTTTGGGTGTATATGCCATGTGATGAAGAGGCTGTCCAGTGTCCTGTGGGCACTAGTTCCTATTCCTCTCCTGCATCGTCGTCCATGTGGTCGATGTTTGCGGAGTCGAAATCGAGCATGTCGGATAAATCGTCGACAGAGGCTACTAAGTGGGTGGTGGGTGGGCAGAGAATTTCTTCGTCGTCCGCATCCCATTCTAGCCATACATAGTTTGACCAAGGATCTCCTGACAAGGAGAGAGACCTTAATGAATTTAGCATGTCACCGAGAGGTGAGCGCTGAAAGATATCCGCGGAGGTGAACTCCATGATCGCACCCAATCGGATTCGATAGGCATGGATGCAGGCGGCTCGGAGTTAGTGGCCAGAGACGAATCCTGTGGTTCGGCAACATGGCTCTCGTAAGGGGTGAAGTCAGTATCCGGCTCCATCGCCACTGAGAGTGCGGCCTCCATGGCGGGGTCTATCCCTCCGTCCTCGTATGGCGCAATTTGCTCCGGATTGAAGGCTGAAGTAGTTGTAGGTGTGATCTCCCGAACACTGTCCGATGGCAGAGCTAAATCATGCTCGTCGTGCTCGTGCGGCGCACCTGACATGGGCTCGAATCCGTCGAAGATCAAGTCTCCGCGGATGTCGGCAGTGTAATTTAAGTTTCCAAACATGACCTGAAGGCCAGGGGCGTAGCTCTCGATCTGCTCCAGATGGCCAAGCGAATCGGCCCGCAGTGTGAAGCCGCCGAATACGAACATCTGTCCAGGGAGGAAAACCTCACCCTGGACCGCATCGTTATCGATGATCGAAGGGGCCATCGAGCCTTATGGTTACGGCACAGTGGAACTCTCAATGAAAGCACCAATGTCGGTGTCAAAACCGGCGGATCTCGGGTAGGGGGTCCCGAACTGTGCGTCTAAGGCAGATGGTAACAGGAGGCAGGGGACACGATGTTTACCCAGGTTCAGGCCCTCTCGATGGAGGTAATACCCTACGTCCTGCTTGATTGATCTTGATGATATGAGTATTACAAGAGTTGATATACCACGAGATCGTAGAGGCTAAACCCTAAAAGCTAGCCTACGGTATGATTGTTGTTGTCCTACGGACTAAACCCTCCGGTTTATATAGACACCGAAGGGGGCTAGGGTTACACAAAGTCGGTTACAAGGGAGGAGACCTACATATCCGTATTGCCAAGCTTGCCTTCCGCGCCAAGGAGAGTCCCATCCGAACACGGGACGAAGTCTTTAATCTTGTATCTTCATAGTCCAACAGTCCGGCCAAAGGATATAGTCCGGCTGTCTGGAGACCCCCTAACCCAGGACTCCCTCAACGGCAGATGTCCTCATAGAAGGACTTAGTTGTGGAGCCATTGTGATGAGGTTAGCTTAAAGGGGTTAAACGGGACAAAGGACACGGAGAACTTATACTGGTTTGGCCCCTTGCGGTGAAGGTAAAATCCTACTCTAGTTTGAGGTGGTATTGCTAGGGTTTCGATTACCAGGGAGAGAATACGCTTTGCCTGGCTTTTGATTTGTTGTTTCTTGCCCTAAGCCACTGTCGGGTCGTCCACTTATATACATGGGTTGACGCCCTGCGGCCTACAGAGTCCAGGCCGGCTCATACAAACGTGTCCGGCTCGGTGACTTATCTTACATGCATTATAATACAAGTTACATGTACATGGCGGTTTATACTCACAGGCCTTAAGACGGCTCTCGATTGGGGCCCCTTAACAGGCCTACTTCATGAAACGCCACCTTCACATACTCATGGTCTTTGTCTAGATGAACCTCCATTGGGATAACCCGGCCCCTCTTGGGCGGGTCATACCCAATAGTCATATCCCCAACACATATGGATCCACAAAGGCATACCCTCAAAGGTCTACTCTGTTCTACAAGGATTTCATATCCCACTGACCTGCTTGAAATGGTTAGTGTGGAATATCCAAGTCTGTTCTGTTAGATCCAAGAATTCCTTTGCAACCTCAGCAATCTAACTTCAGCGACAATGTTAAAGCATCGCACAGTCTATTACCGCAGATGGGTATACCGACAACATGGGTAAATCAAAGATTGAATAATCAGCTCAGACCAGGTATATCCACTGGCGGAACCAAGTGCATGGACAACCTCTCATAAAAAGTATCTTTCCGCCAGCACAACTGTCAGGCCAGTCTCAAGAGGTTAATGTTTGAGGTATGCTACATCTATAAATCCATATCCCTTTGATATTGCTCACGACAGACGGCAGTCGAATATTTGGTACATATGTCATGCTCGAGCCAAAGAAACAAGTCAGGATAAATCAGTACCACTTGTGAGCAGTCAGATCCTGTCAGAGAATGGCCATGATTCTCAACATTTATGGAACCCAGCAAACATGCATTTGTTTGAGCAAACCCCATGACAGAAGTAAAAGGTTTTCATGACAGACGGAAAATTTATGCTCAGATCCATTGGATATCACCGCAGATATGGAAAAATCAACATCAGCAAAAGGATTTGATATATGAGTACAAATCTGTCAGAATTTGGAAAGGTGAAGCAAACCACACCGGAGCAAGGTAAGAAAATCATATGAAATTCTTGAGGGAACAATATATAAAGGAAATGGATACCCGAGTTGGAAACGGTGTCCTCAAGTCATACTTGTTCCCTGAGCAACCAAATCTTAAGGACGAGATTTCTTTAAGGGGGAAGGTTCGTAATAGCCTGGCTTTTGGCCCTTTTCTTTTTCTTTTTGAGTTATTGTTTTTTGCTCTGTTTTTCTTTTTGGAGTGGTTCTGTGGCCTTGCATCCTGGGAGATCATCATTTCTTCTTCTCCCAAGTGACTCATCATCCTCAAATCTAGCCCTAGATCATGCCATTTCCATTCTAGCCAAACCCTAAAATATTTTCTAAGGAATATTCCTTTTTCTATTAAAGGAATAACCCTATTTGCCCTAGGTTGTGAAGTAACCTATATTTCTGTCACTCCCGAAATTCCCAAATAATTCTCATAATTTCTTTGGGTAATATGTTGCTCAAATATGGCCAAACTTTCCTGTCTTAGCCCAAGAATAATTCCCCAATAATTATTCTTCATTTCTGTCCATTGTGGCTTTCTGTGAAGGAAGTGCCACCTATCCTTTCTGGATTGCTCCCAAACTTTTTGGGCATTCTATATCATCCAAATAATTGACCCATGCCAAAATTCAACTTTATTTGCCTAGCTAATCTTCCTCGGCAATTTTTCAAAGCTTATGTCAGACAGAAGGGATTGTGAAGGAAGTACTAGCTAGGATTATCCAAATAAGTTGTAATTTTGCAAACTTCTTCATGTGCTCGTGTCTTTACACTCCTCCAAATTTCAGCTCCATCCCTTGACCTATGTGAGCACAGGACCAAATCTTTGCTTCTATCAATATTTTCAAGTTGTGAAGCAAGTATATTTTATATTGCATCATTTTGGCTGAAAATTTACCAGATCATTCTCTTGACCATAAAACCTCTCTCCACCAAATATGGGATCAATTCATCAAGCCAATAATTCTCTAGAATTTTCCCAAGTTTCTGGTCAGTGAGGATGTTTGTGAAACAAGTACCACTTTGGCTTTACCATTTGGTACAAACTTTTTACAACATCTTCTTATGACCAAATCACTAAGCCTTGCCAAATTTCAGCTCAAGTGGCTTCCCCATGTGAGTGCACCTTCCCGATCAAGTTTCTGGACCAAAATGTGTGTTGCACAGCAATTATATTAGTTTGTGGTCCGAATCCCCTCATAAACCACGGGATTAGAGTCCTTCTTAACCTAAACCTCCCAGACAACTCCATTTCTCCCAATCCATTCCCTATTGATCAGCAGTGCATGTCCAAGTTTGATACAACAAACTTCAGAGCTTAGTTACCATTTGACCATAACACCCCAGATCAAGCCATGGCCTCATAAATGCTCCATCTTGGAAGGACATAACGCTAGACACCATTGAGGGAGTCCTGGATTAGGGGGTCTCTGGACAGCTGGACTATTGGACTATGAAGATACAAGATTGAAGACTTTGTCCCGTGTCTGGATGGGACTCTCCTTGGCGTGGAAGGCAAGCTTGGCAATACGGATATGTAGATCTCCTCCCTTGTAACCGACTTTGTGTAACCCTAGCCCCCTCTGTTGTCTATATAAATCGGAGGGTTTAGTCCGTAGGACAACATACAATCATACCATAGGCTAGCTTCTAGGGTTTAGCCTCTACGATCTCGTGGTAGATCAACTCTTGTAGTACTCATATCATCAAGATCAATCAAGCAGGACGTAGGATATTACCTCCATCGAGTGGGCCCGAACCTGGGTAAACATCGTGTCCCCTGCCTCCTGTTACCATCCGCCTTAGACGCACAATTTGGGACCCCCTACCCGAGATCCGCCGGTTTTCACACCGACATTGGTGCTTTCATACCACTGTGTCGTCATCATAAGGAGGGATGGCGCGTCTCGTTGTCAAGGACAACATCACCTCTGGGGGAGCCCTGGTTGTAGGCCAAACTCTCGGACTAGGTGGCTTCGTCATGACCGCCCGCTCGGCCGCTGTGCCGATGATGACTTCTCGGGTCATCGAAAATAGCCTCCACATCGGCTCGAAATTCACCGAGCAGATGGATCCAATGGAGCTCTCCTCTTTGAACGAGCTCTTGGATCGCATCGCCGCTCTGGGAGTCGCTACGGACTACGATCGGATTGGGCTCAAACCCAACCAAAGGGAGATCAACTCTCCGCCGGTCACCCATCAGATAGCGGTGGTTGAGGAGCAATGTGGCGATTCTCCCTCTATCTTGAGGACGAACTATGTCCAGATTCCCGAGCTCTCTAAGCCGGATACCCGCCCATGGGAGGACATCGCCCTAACCCTGAACCTAGAATCGGGCTGCATGCCGAACTTGCGGGGCAATATCCCGGAGCCCGAACTTCCAAGATCAGAAACTCCCCCGCCCCGGGGTCTCAAATTGGGTCAAGGTCTGGACTTAAATCCACCCACCCACCCAGATACAAACGATCTTTCCCACATTAGGCAAGAGCCCCAAGAGACAGTACATCACTATTGGGCCAGATTCCTCCTTGTAATGAACAAGGTCAAGGACTGTCGCGAGGAAGACGCGGTTTCATTCTTTTGCAACAATTGCACGGACAAGGGAATCCTCAACGCCATAAGTTGCCGTGACATAGCACACTTCGCTGACTTGGCGGCCATAGTACGGAAGTATTGTGCGATGGAAAGCGCCTATAAAACCGAAACAAAATTTTGGGATAGTCCGGCTCTGACAAAACCCCCAGTCTGAACTAAAAGGGTGCACTCTCATAAGTCGCCCGACTCAATTACAAAGAAGCAAAAGCCCACTATAGGGTGTGGAACCATATTGGAGGGATGGCTTAACGGGCCCTGCAAAATTCATAGTACAGCGGATACCATACCAACACACAGCCTTAGAGCATGTTGGGTACTCCGGCAGGTGGCCAAGAGCGGTGAGGATCTCCTCATCCAAAACACCTCAGAGCACCATCCCATGGATAACAATACAGTATTGATAGTCTTCGAGACCTTCGCCTCAAATAATAGGCATAAGCGAGCACTCCGCAACCTTACCGAAGTCTGCCACATGGCAGCAATAAATCCATGGAGCGACACAGCTATCACCTTCAATGCCAGTGACGAACCTAAATTCCGAACAGCCTGAGCACCAGCCGCCTTGGTCCTCGGTCCAATTGTGGACGGCTTTCAGCTCACTAAAGTGCTCATGGACGGCGGCAGCGGATTAAACCTCATTTATGAGGAGACTCTTCAAAAAATGGAAATAGACAGAAACTGCATTGAGCAAAGCAGCACGACCTTCCGAGGAATCATCCCTAGTCGGGAGGCACGTTGCGCTGGGAAAATCACACTAGATGTGGTATTCGGCACTCCGAAGAATTACAGGTCCGAAGAAATTACATTCCAAGTGGCCCCGTTCAGTAGCGGATACCACGCCCTTCTAGGGTGGGAGGCATTCATGATCTTCCAAGCCATACCCCATTACGAGTACATGAAGCTCAAAATGCCCGGGCCCAATGGAATCATCACACTAGCTAGTGATTCGGACATAGCACTCCGCGCCGAGAACAAAACAGCCGCACTGGCCCTCGAGGCAATATCCGAAGCCCTTGTGGCGGAGGAATTAACCGCGTTGTGCTCCACAGTGGACAGGGACAAGGTAATACTAGACAAAGATCCAAGTCCACCTCTTTTAAACTAGCAGATGAAATAGTCAAATTCCAAGTCCATCCAACGGACCCCACAAAACAGCATCCATCGGGGCACAGTTTAACCCCGCTGTAGACACCGCACTATGGGAGTTCCTGCGCAAGAATTGGGACATATTCGCCTGGCATCCTTCAGACATGCCAGGAATCCCACGCAGGCTGGCCGAGCATAGCCTTAACATTCTAAAGGGATTCAAGACGGTCAAGCAGAATCTTCGGTGTTTCTCCGAACCTAAACGACAAGCCATGGGAGAGGAGCTAGCCAAGTTACTGGAGGCCCGACTCATTAGAGAAATAAAGCATCCGAACTGGCTAGCAAACCTGGTGATGGTACCAAAGAAGGACAAATCCTTGTGCCTATGCATCGACTTCAAGGACCTTAATAAGGCTTTCCCAAAGGATCCCTTCCCCCTCCCTCGCATTGATCAAATTATCGACGCTACTGCAGGACACGACTCATTGTGCTTCCTCGACGCATACTCCGGTTACCACCAAATTAAGATGGCAGAGTCCGATCAAGCCGCAATGGCATTTATCACTCCATACGGCCCCTTCTATTTTAACACAATGCCCTTCGGGCTCAAAAACGCCGGCGCAACGTGTCAGCGCATGATTCAGACATGTCTAGAAAAGCAGATCGGCAAAACAGTGGAGGCATACATCGACGATGTGGTCGTTAAAAACAGACACGTCGACTCCTTAATAGATGACTTGAGGCTCACGTTCGACAATCTCCGAACATACGACATTAAGCTCAATCTGGAAAAATGCGTTTTCGGCGTACCCACCGGAAAGCTCCTGGGCTTTATCATCTCCAGTAGAGGAATTGAAGCAAATCCGACTAAGATCCGGGCTCTGTCGCAGTTGGCCATCCCAACTGACCTCAAGCTAATCCAGAAGTTAACTGGATGTGTGGCGGCCTTAAGCCGCTTTATCTCTCGATTAGGAGAAAAGGCACTCCCCCTCTATCGCCTTCTTCGGCACACCGAACACTTCGAGTGGACGGATGCAGCCACAGCCGGATTGGAAGAAATAAAAGCCATCTTGGCCACCAACCCAATCTTGGTCGCGCCAAATGTCGGCGAACCAATGTTGTTATATATAGCGACAACTCACCAAGTTGTAAGCGCAGTGCTCGTCGTCGAACGAGAGACAGACGGACATAAATTCCCACTTCAAAAGTCGGTATATTATGTATCCACTGTCCTCACTCCATGCAAATCATGGTACCCACATTATCAAAAGATAGCATACGCGGTATTCATGGCATCCCGGAAATTATGACACTACTTTCAAGAGTGTTCAATTACGGTGGCCTCAGAAGTACCACTCAACGACATAATAAACAACCGCGATGCCACAGGCCGGATTGCCAAATGGGCTATCGAGCTCCTCCCATTCGACATAACATATAGACCACGACGAGCCATTAAGTCACAAGTATTGGCCGATTTCGTCGCCGAATGGACAGAAACCGAACTCCCTAAAGAGTATGGCGCATACTCCAATTGGATCATGCACTTCGACGGCTCTAAAATGCTGGCTGGTCTGGGGGCTGGCGTCGTCCTGACGTCCCCCACCGGAGATACAGTGCAATACGTACTCCAAATACTATACACAGACTCCAATAACGCAGCCGAATACGAGGCCCTATTACACGGTCTCCGGATGGCAGTTTCCATGGGCATTCAACGCCTGGAGGTGCGTGGGGACTCGAACCTCGCAATATCTCAAATAAATGGAGACATCGATGCCAAGGATCCTAAAATGGCGGCATATCGCAACGCCGTCCTCAAAATGTCAGCTCGGTTCGAGGGGCTTGAATTCCACCATGTGGCTCGGGAAAACAACCAGGCGACGGATATCCTCGCCCGTATCGGCACTAAGCACGACCCTGTCCCACCTAACATCTTCCTGGAAAAACTATTTGAGCCATCTGTGGTATGGGAAGGGGACACCGGTAACAATAGTCCGGACCTGGCCACAACACCAGATATCGAACACTCTGACACAATCGAAGGCTCTGCCATCGAAATAACACCTTCAGCCCACGTGATAATGGCCATCATCGCCCCGTGGACAGAACCATTCCTGGCCTACCTAACCAGGCAGGAACTACCCAAGGACCAAAACAAGGCACGCTGCATAGTGCGGCAATCTAAAGCCTACAAGGTCCACGAGGGAGAGCTTTATAAGAAAAGCACTACCGGAGTCCTTCAAAGGTGCATCTCCGAAGAGGAAGGGCGAAAGCTTTTGGCAGAAATCCATGCTGGACTCAGTGGCCATCACGCCGCAGCCCGGGCCCTTGTAAGCAAGGCCTTCCGTACAGGTTTCTATTGGCCGACAGCCCGAGCAGATGCACAGCATCTGGTCCAACATTGCGTCGGTTGCCAGCTTTTTCCAAACCAAAGCCATATGCCGCCTACTGCTCTCCAAACAATCCCCATTACTTGGCCCTTTGCGGTCTGGGGGCTTGATATGGTCGGACCCCTTAAAGGGGGGACCCATAAGAAAAAATACCTACTGGTCATGGTGGATAAATTCACCAAATGGATAGAAGCCAAACCTGTCAAAACGGCTGAATCAGGACCGGTGATAGACTTCATATCTAGGGTTGTACACTGTTATGGCATCCCCCACAGCATCATCACTGACAACGGGACGAACTTTACAGCCGACGAGGTGAAACTTTGGTGCAGCAACATGGGCATCAAGCTCGATTATGCTTCTATCTATCACCCGCAAACTAACGGTCAAGTCAAGCGAGCAAATGGTCTTATCATGAGCGGCATCAAACCTAGATTAGTGCAGTCCCTAAAGGAATCAAACACGCACAGGGTAGAGGAGCTCGACTCCGTACTGTGGGGGCTGCGGACCATGCCGAATCGCACTACCGGATACACACCATTTTTTATGGTGTACGGCGCAGAGGCGGTTCTACCCTGCGACATAATTCATGACTCACCTCGAGTGCGCATGTATGAAGAAAAAGAGGCCGAGCTCGATCGGCAGGATAGTTTGGATGCCCTGGAGGAGGAGCGCAACGTGGCAAAAGCCTGTTGCGCATTCTATCAGCAAAAGGCTCGAAGGTATCAAAGCAGAGGAGTACGGGCCAAAACCTATAACATTGGCGAACTAGTTCTACGCCTGCCGGAGAAGAAAAAGAACAAGCTCAAGCCCAAATGGGAAGGTCCCTTCATTATTGAGCAGGTTCTGACCGGTGGAGCGTACCATCTGCGGGATGCATCGGACAATCGACTCGAGCCAAACCCATGGAATGCAGCCAGACTCCGAAGATTCTACGCCTAGTGCCAGACTCTATGTTCGTCTCCTTACCTCCGTCAATTTTTTGCATATCAATTATCTGTCTTTTCTCTCTTTCTCTCTTTTTATTCTCCTCAAGGCCTTAAAAGGCTAAACTTGTGTCTTGGTTACACAATCCCGACGCTCTAACCATGCTCATTATACCTAGGGGCTTCTTATACAGAAGCTTAATATAACTATTTTTCTAGGCTTTATGCCCCGCACATGTGTTATTCTTCCACATGTACCTTTTTCGCCATTATATGCATCGATATGACTTAAGTTTTGGCCAAGTTGGGTTGCCTGGCTCTTGTATTTATGCCCTACGTTCCCGTTAATTCGGCTAGGGCATAAGGGGAGCACCTCTGCGATTGTTACTGCCGGGTCAGCCAGACATGTACCTCAGACTGGGTGAAGCCGAAAGCTAGCGTTCTTAAGGGAATATTCGGTCGGCGAACAAATGATGACTTTTATTTAATTTGACACATGCCCCCAGATGTTTATAGCCTGCGTCTCTTTTCGCAGTTCAGACATGCACATTAGGGCATGCGTACCCAGGGAAAGGAACCCTTAACGGAACTATTCTCCCTGGAAAATGTTTCTTACTATCCATGTAATATAACATAGCTAGTTGGGTACTTGTCTGTTCAAGCACTTATGACCCCTATGCCTGGTTTCCACGCATACCCCGGTTTTTACATAACCGAGCGGGTATTTGGATACACTCTGGACTATCGGGTCCAGAGGTTGAAGCAAAAAGGTCCGCCATGACAAATGATCTACAATCCGGCTAGGGACATTATATATGTCACTTGAAGTACACAGTCACTAAGACTGATTAAATTCTTCTTCTATACCATCCAATAGGTTATCTAGCCTACAATCCTATTGGGAATACTTTGCGGCTAATTCTACTTGGTCATACACCAAACTGACGGGGATTTCTTTCCCATCGGGCCCCACAGGTCCGACCTCGGCCATGTGGTTTGGGTCAGCTTTGGTATATCGCGTCTTCACCATAGCCCAGGCTTCCCTTGCATCTTGTCGGCAGGCCGATATCTTCCATAATCGGAAGCACCGCCACACTCCCTTGAGCTTCTCTATAAGCTCCCCCATGCCTCCTGGCAGGGACGCGGATGGCCACAAGGCTTGGGTAATACCCTGCATCACCTGCCAAACTTGTTCGTGCAGTTGTGAGAGCTCTGGTAGAAGATCACCTGCAGAACCGGGCATCTCCTCCATGGGACGACCTGTCAGCATACCTGCAGACATAACTCTGTTAGCCGGCTTCTTCGCCGAACTCCTTCCAAAGTTCGCTCAAGCACTTACTGAAAATGCCGCATCGAAGCCGCTTATTCTCCTTCATGGAGTTCACAAGCTAGGCTCGGACATCTTTCAGTTCCACGCCCAGCTGGATATTGGCGTCCTGGAGATCATTTTTCTCCTGCCTGACTCGCCTAACCACGCACTTGCCAGCATTTAGATGTCGATCAGCACGTTCCGCATTCACCGGCACGGCCTCCGGATTCACTCGAGGGTCATCTGCAACATCTATTGCTAGATTTGCATGCATGTCGCATACTATCTGGTACCTGTCATTCTTTGCAATGGAATCAAGTGTTACCAGAGGGGCCCTTCTCAGACTCCTTCAACGCGGCAACAGCGGCCCGTAGCTGGGCTTTGCACTCTTCCAGCTCTTGAGACAATTGGGAATTCTTCTCTGTAAGAACCTGCACAAATAATGATCCTTAAATCAGTTGTGTCAACTGTTTCAAGTCTCAGGGGCTACTGATATATATAATCGTTAGATTTTCCTACCCGTATATCCCTTACATACTGGTTCGTGGCTCTGGCTAGACCACTTTGAGCAGCACTGATGTACGCGTCTCCTGAGTTGAAGGCATCGAACGCCTCTTGGGAGAAACAAGCGTCACGGAGTACGGCCCGGCGACGCCTGTGATTCATGGCGCTCTCCACTTCGGAATTTGGAGCGGATAGTCCGTCCGCATTCTCTGTAGGAGGAGCATCCGGCGTTTGCCCCGTGTTAGCTTCCACCTCTATGTCCGGCCCTGGAGCCCGACTGGTGGAGGCGTGACCGGCAACCTCTCCGGATATAGTCCGGCGAGCGTTTTTTCTACTAGGAAACATGGATGTCATTATATTTTAAGAAAGACGACAACCACGGAGCGAGGTTTTGTATCATACCTCTGCGCCAGCGTCTCAGTCCTGACCGCCTTCCTTTTTGGCCTACCCGGCTTCGGTGCCCCTTGTTGGCGAGTCACTGCGGGTTCGGCGTGGCGTCCCGAAGGCCTTCCCTGTAAAACACCATATGTGTACGGTAGGTGAAGTGCATAAAAGGGGATCCTTCTTGGAAGTTGGGACTCTGGTTTTTTCTTACATGCGATGCAGGGAGTAGCCCAGGATAGTCGGCCATGATGGCCACCATGGCGTCATCGCGGCTCAATTGATAGAACGTCATGTCTATCAGCTCCACAAATATGTCCGGATCCTCTTCGAGTCCGGGATCGAGGGCCCGGTCAGGGTCCTCCGGTTGTGGAGGTGGGCTGTTGACCTCCCTTACAGCTTTTCGCAGTTCCTGCCGTGAAACGGCAAGGTGAGTATTTATGACGAAGAATGCGGGAAGGTTGGGAATAAAGAGTGACAGCTCACCCAGCTTGGAGGGTTGTACATGGAGAATCCATCCCGTGGCTTAATACGGATGAAATCCTCTTCCTCTCCCTTGAACAACTCGGACAGGATTTTTGCTACAGCGGCAGCGGAGTCTGGTCCCTTACACCCGCAGCGGGTGGCATCATCTTCCCTGTTAAAGCACCAGAGGGGGTGCCCTCGATATTGAAGTGGCTGCACCCCCCGCGTTATGCATATTGACATAACCTAGATTATTGTCAATCCTGATTGAGCTAGCACTTTAATCTGGTCCATCAGGTAAAGGACTTCTCCGTTGTCTTCCTCCTAGGGGCTCCGTGGGCGCCAGCTTGGGCATTTCTTCGGAGGAGCATTGTTGAACTCGAGAATACCCCTCCAAATAGGATCTGGAAGGGGGACGTCCTCCATGTAAAACCACTCCGAAGGCCAGTCTTCGGATGTCTTCTTCGGGGTACCGGACAGGTATCCGGTCCCGGCGATGCACCATACTTTGGATCCGCCCACTTGATATAGCGACCCCTCTTGTGTGTGGGGCACAAGGCAGAATAGCCTCTTCCACAGCTCGAAATGAGCCTCGCAGCCCAGAAACGGCTCACAAAGGGCAACATAACCAGCGATGTGTAATATGGAAGCGGGGGTGAAATTATGCAACTGGAGGCCGTAAAACTCCGGGAGCCCACGGAGGAACGGATGGATTGGAAATCCAAGTCCCCTTAGTAAATAAGGGACAAGGCATACCCGCTCCCCCTTGGAGCGATTGGGAAGCTCTCCTCTTGCTCCCCGCCATTATAGGTGGCGAGCCCGGCTCGAACGGGGACCATATATGCTGGAGGGAGAAATCCCTCGGTCTGCAACTCTACTAATTGGTTGTGCGGGATGGAACACTTCTCCCAATCACCGGGCTTAGGGCTACGGGAGCGGGAGGAGGATTTAAGATGGCCGTCCATGTTGGAATGGATTTTTCCGATCGCGCTCCGATGGATACTCGACGTGGGAGGATGGTGTGGTTTGGATCTAAGAATCCCCGTCCCTTTAATAGACGATTTATTTACATGGCTAGGGGGCGAATGTAAAAACGCCCTGGCTCCTCGCATTCGCTCGACACGTGGAAGATAGCCCTTATCGGGCGCAAAAGCCAAGAAGTGTAACATTTATGGGGAGCCGGACACTACTCAGCAGATATTCAGAATCTGGAGAGGAACCCGCCTTGCAATGCCGAAGACAATCAGCGCACCGGACTCATCGTCATTGAAGCTGGTTCGGGGGCTACTGAGGGAGTCCTAGATTAGGGGGTCTTCGGACAGCCGGACTATATTCTTTGGCCGGACTGTTGGACTATGAATATACAAGATTGAAGGCCTCGTCTTGTGTCCGGATGGGACTCTCCTTGGCGTGGAAGGCAAGCTTGGCAATACGGATATGTAGATCTCCTCCCTTGTAACCGACTTTGTGTAACCCTAGCCCCCTCCGGTGTCTAATAAACCGGAAGGTTTAGTCCGTAGGACAACATACAATCATACCATAGGCTAGCTTCTAGGGTTTAGCCTCTATGATCTCGTGGTAGATCAACTCTTGTAATACTCATATCATCAAGATCAATCAAGCAGGACGTAGGGTATTACCTCCATCGAGAGGGCCCGAACCTGGGTAAACATCGTGTCCCCTGCCTCCTGTTACCATCTGCCTTAGACGCACAGTTCGGGACCACCTACCCAAGATCCGCCGGTTTTGACACCGACAACCATTTACCTACCTCTCGTGACCTCCCTGTTCATTGTCTCGCGGTGACCGCGCGGCTGCCATGCCAACTCACGCGCTTGATGTCTACTACACAACCTTCTTCTTGTAGACGTTGTTGGGCCTCCAAGTGCAGAGGTTTGTAGGATAGTAGCAAATTTCCCTCAAGTGGATGACCTATGATTATACAATATGCGTTACACAATCTCAGATTCATCTATTCAACCAACACATAGAACCTCAAAGAGTGCCCCAAAGTTTCTACCAGAGAATCCTGACGAAAACGTGTGCCAACCCCTATGCATAGGTTCATGGGCGGAACCCGCAAGTTGATCACCAAAACATACATCAAGTGAATCACGTGGTATCCCATTGTCACCACAGATATGCACAGCAAGACATACATCAAGTGTTCTCAAATCTTTAAAGACTCAATCCGATAAGATAACTTCAAAGGGGAAACTCAATCCATTACAAGAGAGTAGAGGGGGGAAGAAGCATCATAGGATCCAAATATAATAACAAATCTCGCGATACATCAAGATCGTATCACCTCAAGAACACGAGAGAGAGAGAGAGAGAGAGAGAGAGATCAAACACATACCTACTGGTACATACCCTCAGCCCTGAGGGAGAACTACTCCCTCCTCGTCATGGAGAGCACCTGGATGATGAAGCTGGCCACCGGAGAAGGATTGCCCCCTCCGGCAGGGTGCCGGAACGGGTCTAGATTGGTTTTCGATGGCTACGGAGGCTTCTAGCGGCAGAACTCCCGATCTATTGTGCTCCTCGGAAGTTTTAGGGTATATGGAGATATATAGGCGGAAGAAGTACGTCAGGGGGGCCACGAGGGGCCCTCGAGGGTGGAGGGCGCGCCCAAGGGGGGTGGGCGCGCCCCCTGCCTCGTCGCCTCCTCGTAAGTCCCCTGGCGTGCACTCCAAGTCTTCTGGGCTTCTTTCCTTCCAAAAATGAGTTCCGTGAAGTTTCAGGTCAATTGGACTCCTTTTGATTTTCCTTTTCTTCGAAACCCTAAAACAAGGTAAAAACAGAAACTGGCACTGGGCTCTGGGTTAATAGGTTAGTCCCAAAAATGATATAAAAGTGTATAATAAAGCCCATAAACATCCAAAACAGTAGATAATATAGCATGGAGCAATCAAAAATTATAGATACGTTGGAGACGTATCAGCATCCCCAAGCTTAATTCCTGCTCGTCCTCGAGTAGGTAAATGATAAAAACAGAATTTTTGATGCGGAGTGCTACTTGGCATAATTTTAATGTAATTCTTCTTAATTGTGGTATGAATATTCAGATCCGAAAGATTCAAGACAAAAGTTCATATTGACATAAAAATGATAATACTTCAAGCATACTAACTAAGCAATTATGTCTTCTCAAAATAACATGGCCAAAGAAAGTTTATCCCTACAAAATCATATAGTTTAGTCATGTTTCATTTTCGTCACACAAGAATTCTCTCATCATGCACAACCCCGATGACTAGCCAAGCAATTGTTTCATACTTTAGTAATCTCAAACCTATAAACTTTCACGCAATATATGAGCGCGATCCATGGACATAGCACTATAGGTGGAATAGAATATAATGAGGGGGGTTAGGTGGAGAAGACAAAAAAGGAGAAATTCTCACATGAACGAGGCTAATCAATGGGCTATGGAGATGCCCACTGATTGATGTTAATGCAAGGAGTAGGGATTTCCATGCAACGGATGCACTAGAGCTATAAATGTATGAAAGCTCAACAAAAGAAACTAGTGGGTGTGCATCCAACTTGCTTGCTCACGAAGACCTAGGGCACTTGAGGAGGCCCATTGTTGGAATATACAAGCCAAGTTCTATAATGAAAAATTCCCACTAGTATATGAAAGTGACAAAACAAGAGACTCTCTATCATGAAGATCATGGTGCTACTTTGAAGCACAAGTGTGGTAAAAGGATAGTAACATTGTCCCTTCTCTCTTTTTCTCTCATTTTTTTGGGCCTTTTCTTTTTTTATGGCCTTTCTCTTTTTTGGGGGGGGGGCCTTCTCTTTTTTTATGGCCTTTCTTTTTTTTATTCCTCACTTGGGACAATGCTCTAATAATGATGATCATCACACTTCTATTTATTTACAACTCAATGATTACAACTCGATACTAGAACAAGGATGACTCTATATGAATGCCTCCGGCGGTGTACCGGGATATGCAATGAATCAAGAGTGACATGTATGAATTATGAACGGTGGCTTTGCCACAAATACGATGTCAACTACATGATCATGCAAAGCAATATGACAATGATGAATGTGTCATGATGAACAGAATGATGGAAAGTTGCATGGCAATATATCTTGGAATGGCTATGGAAATGCCATAATAGGTAGGTATGGTGGCTGTTTTGAGGAAGATATAAGGAGGTTTATGTGTGAAAGAGCGTATCATATCACGGGGTTTGGATGCACCGGCGAAGTTTGCGCCAACTCTCAATGTGAGAAAGGGCAATGCACGGTACCGAAGAGGCTAGCAAGGATGGAAGGGTGAGAGTGCGTATAATCCATGGACTCAACATTAGTCATAAAGAACTCACATACTTATTGCAAAAATCTACAAGTCATCAAAAACCTCGGCACTACGCGCATGCTCCTAGGGGGATAGATTGGTAGGAAAAGACCATCGCTCGTCCCCGACCGCCACTCATAAGGAGGACAATCAAATAACACCTCATGTTTCAAATTTGTTACACGACGTTTACCATACGTGCATGCTATGGGACTTGCAAACTTCAACACAAGCATTTCTCAAATTCACAACTACTCAACTAGCACGACTTTGATATCATTACCTCCATATCTCAAAACAATCATCAAGCATCAAACTTCTCTTAGTATTCAATACACTCATAAGAAAGTTTTATTAATCTTGAATACCTAGCATATTAGGATTTTAAGCAAATTACCATGCTATTAAGACTCTCAAAATAATCTAAGTGAAGCATGAGAGTTCATCTATTTCTTCAAAATAAAACTACCACCATGCTCTAAAAGATATAAGTGAAGCACTAGAGCAAATGACAAACTACTCCGAAAGATATAAGTGAAGATCAATGAGTAGTTGAATAATTATGCAACTATGTGAAGACTCTCTAACATTTAAGAATTTAAGATCTTGGAATTTTATTCAAACAGCAATCAAAGCAAAATAAAATGACATTCTAAGAATGGCAAACATCATGTGAAGAAGCAAAAACCTAGGATCAACCAAAACTAACCGATAGTTGTTGAAGAAGAAAGGTGGGATGCCAACCGGGGCATCCCCAAGCTTAGATGCTTGAGATTCTTGAAATATTATCTTGGGGTGCCTTGGGCATCCCCAAGATTTATCTTTTGTGTCTCCTTAATTCCTCTCATATCACGGTCTCCCTAAATCCCAAAAGCTTCATCCACACAAAACTCAACAAGGACACGTGAGATAAGTTAGTATAAACCATTGCAAAAACCTTATCTTACTCTACTGTAGAAAATCACTAAAGTTATTATTCAACATTGAATACTAAATGCCTCTTCATATTTAATAGTCCTATCGTCAAATAGAATCATTAAAGAAGCAAACATATGCAAACAATGCAAACATAACAGCAATCTGCCTAAACAGGATAGTCTGTAAAGAATGCAGCAACATCCATACTTACCAAGCTCCAAAAATTATGAAAGAAAATTCCCGCTGTATTAAATTTATCAGAGATTAATATGCAAAAGGTTTCAACATTTTATCACATTCTGAATTTTCTAGGGAATTATTGCAACAGCGGTGAACTTTCTGTTTTCAAACAGCAACATGTATACTTGTAACATAGGCATAGTAAAGGCTATAAATGCCACTTTTATTGAAATAAAAGATGCAAAACATTGTTCTAAATAACAGCAAGAAAATCCTAACAAAATAAATTGACGCTCCAAGCAAAACACATATCATTTGGTGAATAAAAATATAGCTCCAAGTAAAGTTACCGATGAATGAAGACGAAAGAGGGGATGCCTTCCGTGGCATCCCCAAGCTTGGGCTCTTGGTTGTCCTTGAATATTACCTTGTGGTGCCTTGGGCATCCCCAAGCTTAGGCTATTTCCACTCCTTATTCCACAGTCCATCGAATCCTTACCCAAAACTAGAAAACTTCACAACACAAAACTTAACAGAAAACTCGTAAGCTCCATTAGTATAAGAAAATAAATCACCATCATAAGGTACTGTAATAAACTCATTCTAAATTCATATTGGTATAATATATACTGTATTCCAACTTCTCTATGGTTTATAAACTATTTTACTAGCCATAGATTCATCAAAATAAGTAAACAACACATGAAAGACAGAATCTGTCAAAAACAGAACAGTCTCTAGTAATCTGGATCAAACGTATACTTCTGGAACTCATAAAATTCTCAAATAAATTGCTGGACCTGAGGAATTTATCTATTAATCATCTGCAAAAATAATTAACTAAATATCACTTTCCAAATAAAAATGGCAGCAATTCTCGTGAGCACTAAAGTTTCTGTTTTTTACAGCAAGATCAACAAGACTTTCCCCAAGTCTTCCCAAAGGTTCTACTTGGCACAAACACTAATTAAACACAAAAAACACAACCAAAACAGATGGTAGATAAATTATTTATTATTAAACAGGAGAAAAAAGCAAGGAATAAAAATAAAATTGGGCTGCCTCCCAACAAGCGCCATCGTTTAATGCCCCTAGCTAGGCATGATGATTTCAATGATGCTCACATAAAAGATAAGAATTGTAAAAGAGAGCATCGTAAAGAATATGACTAGAACATTTAAGCCTAACCCACTTCCTATGCATAGGGATTTTTTGAGCAAATAACTTGTGGGAACAAGAATCAACTTGCATAGGAAGGTAAAACAAGCATAACTTCAAAACTTTAAGCACATAGAGAGGAAACTTGATATTATTGCAATTCCTACAAGCATATATTCCTCCCTCATAATAATTTTCAGTAGCATCATGAATGAATTCAACAATATAACCATCACATAAAGCATTCTTTTCATGATCTACAAGCATAGAAAATTTACTACTCTCCACATAAGCAAAATTCTTCTCATGAATAATAGTGGGAGCAAACTCAACAAAATAACTATCATGTGATTGAAAATTAAGATCAAGATGACAAGGTTCATTGTTATTATTATTCTTTAAAGGATACGTGTCATCACAATAATCATCATAGATAGGAGGCATGCTTTCATCATAATAAATTTTCTCATCAAAACTTGGGGGATAAAAAATATCATCTTCATCAAACATAGCTTCCCCAAGCTTGTGGCTTTGCATATCATTAGCATCATGGATATTCAAAGAATTCTTACTAACAACATTGCAATCATGCTCATCATTCAAATATTTAGTGTCAAACATTTTATAGATTTCTTCTTCTAGCACTTGAGCACAATTATCATTTCCATCATACTCACGAAAGATATTAAAAAGATGAAGCGTATGAGGCAAACTTAATTCAATTTTTTTGTAGTTTTCTTTTATAAACTAAACTAGTGATAAAACAAGAAACTAAAAGACTCGATTGCAAGATCTAAAGATATACCTTCAAGCACTCACCTCCCCGGTAACAGCACCAGAAAAGAGCTTGATGTCTACTGCACAACCTTCTTCTTGTAGACGTTGTTGGGCCTCCATGTGCAGAGGTTTGTAGGACAGTAGCAAATTTCCCTCAAGTGGATGACCTAAGGTTTATCAATCCGTAAGAGGCGTAGGATGAAGATGGTCTCTCTCAAGCAACCCTGCAACCAAATAACAAAGAGTCTCTTATGTCCCCAACACACCCAATACAATGGTAAATTGTATAGGTGCACTAGTTCGGCGAAGAGATGGTGATACAAGTGGTATATGGATAATAGATAAAGGTTTTTGTAATCTGAAAATATAAAAACAGCAAGGTAACTAATTATAAAAGTGAGTGTAAATGGTATTGCAATGCTAGGAAACAAGGCCTAGGGTTCATACTTTCACTAGTGCAAGTCCTCTCAACAATCATAACATAATTGGATCACATAACTATCCCTCAACATGCAACAAAGAGTCACTCCAAAGTCACTAATAGTGGAGAACAAAGAAGAGATTATGGTAGGGTACGAAACCACCTCAAAGTTATTCTTTCCAATCAATCCGTTGGGCGATTCCTATAAGTGTCACAAACAGCCCTAGAGTTCATACTAGAATAACACCTTAAGACACAAATCAACCAAAACCCTAATGTCACCTAGATACTCCAATGTCACCTCAAGTATCCGTGGGTATGATTATAAGATATGCATCACACAATCTCAGATTCATCTATTCAACCAACACATAGAACCTCAAAGAGTGCCCCAAAGTTTCTACCGGAGAATCACGACGAAAACGTGTGCCAACCCCTATGCATAGGTTCATGGGCGGAACCCGCAAGTTGATCACCAAAACATACATCAAGTGAATCACGTGGTATCCTATTGTCACCACAGATACGCACGGCAAGACATACATCAAGTGTTCTCAAATCTTTAAAGACTCAATCCGATAAGATAACTTCAAAGGGGAAACTCAATCCATTACAAGAGAGTAGAGGGGGGAAGAAACATCATAGGATCCAAATATAATAGCAAAGCTCGCGATACATCAAGATCGTATCACCTCAAGAACACGGGAGAGAGAGAGATCAAATACATAGCTACTGGTAGATACCCTCGGCCCCGAGGGAGAACTACTCCCTCCTCGTCATGGAGAGCACCGGGATGACGTAGATGGCCACCGGAGAAGGATTGCCCCTCCGGGAGGGTGCCGGAATGGGTCTAGGTTGGTTTTTGGTGGCTACGGAGGCTTCTGGCGGCGGAACTCCCGATCTATTGTGCTCCTCGGAAGTTTTAGGGTATATGGAGATATATAGGCGGAAGAAGTATGTTAGGGGGGCCACGAGGGGCCCACGAGGGTGGAGGGCGCGCCCAGGGGGGTGGGCGCGCCCCCTGCCTCGTGGCCTCCTCGTAAGTCCCCTGGCGTGCACTCCAAGTCTTCTGGGCTTCTTTCCTTCTAAAAATGAGTTCCGTGAAGTTTCAGGTCAATTGGACTCCGTTTGATTTTCCTTTTCTTCGAAACCCTAAAACAAGGTAAAAACAAAAACTGGCACTGGGCTCTGGGTTAATAGGTTAGTCCCAAAAATGATATAAAAGTGTATAATAAAGCCCATAAACATCCAAAGCGGTAGATAATATAGCATGGAGCAATAAAAAATTATAGATACGTTGGAGACATATCAGCGCTCTATGCGCTGCGGCGCGTCCAGGACGTTGTTTGTGCTTTGGCCTCTCTTCTCTCGTCGCCTTCACGTGCATGACCGTGTCCAGCGTCTTCATCTCATCGTCGCCGTTCCCCTGGACACCTCTTCCCCTCTGTACGCTTCCTCACCGACGCTCGCCGCTGCATGCCCACAGGCAAACAGTGGCGGTTTGGCTCGGAGCTCGCCGTCTTCTTCCTCCCCATGTTCCCTTGGCTCCCTCTGCCTCATGAGCGTTCCCTGTGCCCCTCCCGTCGGCTACCCCCGAGCTCGAGCGCGCGCACTGATACGTCTCCAACGTATCTATAATTTTTTTATTGTTCCATGTTGTTTTATTATCAATCTTGGATGTTTTATAATCATTTTATATCATTTTTTGGTACTAACCTATTACCATAGTGCCAAGTGCCAGTTCCTGTTTTTCCCGTGTTTATTACATCGCAGGAAATCAATATCAAACGGAGTACAAATGCCACGAAACTTTACGGAGATTTTTTATGGACCAGAAGGACCATGTTGGGCCCTGGTTGCACCTGGGGGGAGTCCCGAGGAGGGGACAACCCACCAGGGCGCGCCAGGAGGCCCAGGCATGCCCTGGTGGGTTGTGGCCACCTCGAGTGCCCCCCGGACCGCCTCTTTGCTCTATAAATACTCCAAAAATCCCAGAACCCTAGGGAAGTCAATGAAATATTCATCCAGCCGCCGCAGAGTCCAGAACCACCAGATCCAATCTAGACACCAGAGGGGTTCACCACTTCCATTGGTGCCTCTCCGATGATGTGTGAGTAGTTCTCTGTAGACCTTCGGGTCCGTAGTTAGTAGCTAGATGGCTTCATCTCTCCCTCTTTATTCTCAATACAATGGTCTCTTGGAGATCCATATGATGTAACTCTTTTGCGGTGTGTTTGTTGGGATCAATGAACTTTGAGTTTATGATCAGATCTATCTTTGTATATCCATTAAGTATTTGAGTTTCTTTGATCTCTTTTATGCATGATCTCTTATAGCCTCATATTTCTTCTCCGATATTTGGGTTTTGTTTGGCCAACTTGATCTAATTATCTTGCAATGGGAAGAGGTGCCCGGTAGTGGGTTTGATCTTACGGTGCTTGATCCCAGTGACAGAAAGGGAAACGGCACGTATGTATCATTGCTACTAAGGATAAAAAGATGGGATCTATATCTACCACCATAGATAAACGGATCTCGTCTACATCATGTCATCATTATTATTGCATTACTCCGTTTTCCCATGAACATAATATACTAGATGCATGCTGGATAGCAGTCGATGTGTGGAGTAATAGTAGTAGATGCAGGCAGGAGTTGGTCTACTAATCTTGGACGTGATGCCTACGTAATGATTATTGCCTGGATATCATCATAATTATTTGAGGTTCTATCAATTGCCCAACAGTAATTTGTTTACCCACCTTTTGCTATTTTTCTCGAGAGAAGCCACTAGTGAAACCTACGGCCCCCGAGTCTTCTTTCTCATATTATTTTCCTTTGCGATCTATTTTTCTCTTGCATTTATTTACAGATCTATTAATCCAAAAATACCTTGTTGCAATTTTTATCTATTTATTTTATTTGGCGTTCGATCTATCAATCTACTACAAATTTATCTCACGTCTGTTTGCCTATCTTGAGGCGTCGTACTCCGAAAGGGATTGACAACCCCTTTAACACAGCAGGTTGCGAGTGGTTGTTATTTGTGTGCAGGGGCTGTTTACATTGTCTTTCTTGGTTCTCCTACTGGTTCGATAACCTTGGTTTTATATCTAAGGGAAATACCTACCGCCATTGTGCTGCATCATCCCTTCCTCTTTAGGGAAATACCGACGTAGCTTCAAGCGACATCAAAAAGAATTTCTGGCGCCGTTGCCGGCGAGGATCTTCAACATATACAAGGTTCCTAATCACAAATCTCATCTCCTTGCAATTTACATTATTTTTCATTTGCCTCTCGTTTTCCTCTCCCCCACTTCACAAAAATTTGTCATTTTATCCGCCCACTTTTTCGTTTGCCTTTTTCTTGTCAGATCTTTTTTTGCTTGTGTTGCCATGTGCCTTCTATATGCTTGCATCTTCTCTTGCTAAAAATCTATTGATATGGATCCCCATCCACTTGCTAATCTTTTTAAAAGATCCAATTATGATGAACCAATTTCTAGTGAGTTGAGTGCACTAGATTATCTTTATGAAGTTTTGCTTGAGATTCGTGAATCTGAAAGTTGTGAGGAAGAAATTTATGAAGTGATTCATGATAGCTCCTTGAATGAAAAGTATGATTGCAATGATTTTACTATAAATTCTATTAATGTCAATTTTGCTAATAATATGCAAAACCTCGTATTTTATGCATGAAAGTATTTGAGTTTCTTTGATCTCTTTTATGCATGATCTCTTATAGCCTCGTATTTCTTCTCCGATATTTGGGTTTTGTTTGGACAACTTGATCTATTTATCTTGCAATGGCAAGAGGTCCCCGGTAGTGGGTTCGATCTTAAGGTGCTTGATCACAGTGACAGAAAGGGAACCGACACGTATGTATCATTGCTACTAAGGATAAAAAGATGGGATCTATATCAACCACCATAGATAAATGGATCTCGTCTACATCATGTCATCGTTCTTGAGGGAGTCCTGGATTAAGGGGTCCTCGGGCGTCCGGCCTGTGTGACATGGGCCGGACTGTTGGGCCATTAAGATACAAGATAGAAGACTTCCTCTCTGTCTGGATGGGACTCTCCTTTGCGTGGAAGGCAAGTTAGGCGTACGGATGTATTATTTCCTTTCTCTATAACCGACTTTGTGTAACCCTAGCCCCCTCCGGTGTCTAATAAACCGAAAGGTTTAGTCCGTAGGACAACATACAATCATACCATAGGCTAGCTTCTAGGGTTTAGCCTCTATGATCTCGTGGTAGATCAACTCTTGTAATACTCATATCATCAAGATCAATCAAGTAGGACGTAGGGTATTACCTCCATCAAGAGGGCCCAAACCTAGGTAAACATTGTGTCCCCTGTCTCCTATTACCATCGACCTTAGACGCACAGTTCGGGACCCCCTAGCCGAGATCCGCCGGTTTTGACACTGACATTGGTGCTTTCATTGAGAGTTCCACTGTGTCGGTGCCAGAAGGTTCGATGGCTCCATCAATCATCCGCAATGATGCTACCCTGGGGAAGGTTTTTCTCCCCGGCCAGATCTTCATATTCGGTGGCTTCGCTCTGCGGGCCAACTCGCTTGGCCATCTAGAGCAGATCGACAGCTACGCCCTAGTTCACCAGATTAGTTTTGGAAACCTGGATTATGTCACCGATATCCGAGGAGACTTGATCTTCCAAGGATTTACGACCCCAACCTCCACTCTGGCCTTAGATCCAGAGCGCGTCACCGGATCCGAAGACGGTATTTCTAACCCTGCCAAACTATCTGCGACTACTAAGCTCAGTACGGGAGAGCCGGAGGAAACAGTGTCACGGGCAACCTTCACGAAGCCGGACTCTTCTCCAGACACTAGCTCCGAACCCGCGGTGTCAGCCTCGTGTGAGCTCGGCCATGGAGTCCCCTTCCCGCCATACTCCGTGGTTTCTTTTCTCCCTGGACAAACCTCGCCTTTAAGCGAGGCTCTAGACTTGATGCGATCCCTCATTATTACATAGGAGCAACGTTTGAACTACGCCCAGCCCGGGCTAGGGGCTGAGAGCGGGGAATTTTACGTCCCACCCACCACCCACTTCATCGCCACTATCGAGGACTTAACTGACATGCTCGATTACGGCTCCGAAGACGTCGAAAGTATGGACGACGATGCCGGAGAAGAGCAGGCTCAAAACCCGCCGTTTACCGGACGCTAGATGGCCACCTCTTCATATGACGTGTACATGGTGGATACACCCAAAGAGGGTGACGGCGATAATGAAAAAAATCCAGTCGAGGATAAACCTCCTGTTATACAGCCAAAGTGTCGATATCAGCGGCGCCGCTCTAAATCACGCCGTGAAAAAGACAGCGATACCGGCACAAGAGACAACAACACTCCGGACGAGG
The DNA here is from genome assembly GCF_056163025.1 of Triticum urartu. Classification (NCBI taxonomy): domain Eukaryota; kingdom Viridiplantae; phylum Streptophyta; class Magnoliopsida; order Poales; family Poaceae; genus Triticum; species Triticum urartu. The sequence continues at coordinate 633,810,578 of NC_141877.1, read as the reverse complement.
CCGAAGACCAAGAAAACCCCGTCGAGCTAACCTCCGAACAAGACGATCGGGAAGATGGGAAAGTTAGCCCTGATGAACAGGCCGCAAACGAAGACTCGGAGGACAGTAATTACCTTCCACTCTCCAAGGATGAGGTGAGCCTCGGCGACGAAGACTTTATCATGCCTGAGGAACCTCTCGAGCAAGAGCGCTTTAAGCAACGGCTAATAGCCACTACAAGGAGCCTGAAAAAGAAACAATGGCAGCTTCAAGCTGATCAAGATCTACTCAACAACAGATGGACTAATGTCCTGGCGGCCGAGGAATACGGCCTCGTGCGCCCAACCAAAAGTTACCCGAAGCGTAAACTGCTACCTCAATTCGACGATGAGGCACTTGAGCCCGTACCAGCAGCACGTAATGCGGCTGACCGACCACCACGTGGCCGGGACAAAATGGCAACTCAAGCCGAACACCGGCCAATACTATCTCGCCATAAAGGTAGAGACACAACGGCTCGGGGATACACATATGACCTGCAGCAGGACCTGAAGAATAAAGCAGGTCCGGCCAGATCGATCTACGAATCGCGGGGGTGTGCCCCGACGCGCGGCGACGACTATCAAGCCGAACATGACAAGCATAATCACGTCCGGGCCGAAAAGCGCAGACGAACTCCATCCGAACTACGCCGCGACCTGGCCCGATATAGAGGCGCCGCACACCCCCTCTACTTCACTGAACATGAATTCCCAAAAGGGTTCAAACCCGTGAATATCGAATCATATGATGGAACAACAGATCCCGCGGTATGGATTGAGGACTTTCTTCTCCATATTCATATGGCCCGCGGTGATGATCTTCATGCCATCAAGTACCTCCCCCTAAAACTCAAGGGACCAGCTCGGCACTGGTTGAACAGTCTGCCTGAAAACTCTTTTGGCAGCTAGGAGGACCTGGAATGCGCCTTCCACGACAACTTCCAAGGCACATATGCCAGACCTCCGGATGCCGATGACTTAAGTCACATAGTTCAACAGCCCGGAGAGTCAGCCAGGAAATTCTAGACCAGGTTCTTAACCAAAAAGAACCAGATCGTCGACTGCCCGAATGCTGAAGCCCTAGCGGCCTTTAATCATAGCATCTGCAACGAATGGCTCACCCGACACCTCGGCCAAGAAGAGCCAAAGTCCATGGCGGCCCTCACGGCACTTATGACCCGCTTTTGTGTGGGCGAAGATAGTTGGCTAGCTCGTAGCAATAATAATGCAAGCGAACTTGGCACCTTCGAAGCCAAGAATAGCAATGGCAAGCCCCGACGCAACAGGCATAAGCGTCAAAACAATGGTGACAATACGGATGACACGGCGGTCAACGCCGGATTCAGTGGCTCCAAGTCCAGTCAGCGGAAGAAGCCATATAAAAGGAATAATCCAGGCTCTTCTAGCATGGACCACATACTCGATCGTCCATGTCATATCCACGGCACCCCTGATAAACCAGCCAATCACACCCACCGGAGCTGTTGGGTCTTTAAACAGGCCGACAAGTTAATTGCCGAAGACAAGGAGAAGGGGTCGCAAAGTGAGAATGACGACGAGGAGCCCCGTCCGCCAAACATAGGGGGACAGAATAAGTCCCCCCAGGTTAAAATGGTGAGCATGATATACGCTACCCATATACCCAAAAGAGAGCGCAAATGAGCACTCAGGGACGTCTACGCGATAGAGCCAGTTGCCCCAAAATTCAACCCATGGTCGTCATGTCCGATCACCTTCGATCGCAGGGATCATCCGACTAGTATTTGTCATGGCGGTTCAGCCGCATTGGTCCTCGACCCAATCATTGATGGATTCCACCTTACGTGCGTCCTCATGGACGGTGGCAGCAGCCTCAAGCTGCTCTATCAGGACACAGTCTACAAGATGGGCACTGATCCATCAAGGATCAAGCCCACAAAAACTACCTTTAAAGGAGTAATACCAGGCGTAGAGGCCCGCTGCACAGACTCAGTCACATTGGAAGTCGTCTTCGGATCCCCAGACAACTTCCGAAGCGAAGACTTGATTTCCGATATCGTCCCTTTTCGCAGCGGCTATCACACACTGCTCGGATGAACCGCATTTTCTCGATTAAATGCGGTGCCGCACTATGCTTATCTCAAACTCAAGATGCCCGGACCACACGGTGTCATAACAGTCAATGGAAACACGGAACGCTCCCTCCGTACCGAGGAGCACACCGCGGCCCTAGCAGCGGGGGTACAGAGCGGCCTTATCAAGCAGAATTTTAATTCGGCGGCCAAGCTCCCGGACACTATCAAACGAGTCCGGACTACTCCGCAGCAGGACAGTCTAGCTCGTCAGGAGTTCGACTAGCAATTCGGCCTCTGTCTCAGTCCCGAACACATAGTGGCATACGTACCGCGCGTACATAACTACGCACTCAAAATACCATGGGTAAAGACGGAGGCATAACTTGCTTGTGGTCCATAATACGGCTCGACCCTCCCTGGACACACATTTTCCCCTTTCCTTTTTATCCTTTTCAGGTTTCTTTTCCACAGGTCCCTCTCGACGGCCTGATCACCGATCCTTTCGAAGGATGGATATACCAAGGTGGCAAGTAGCGTCGAGTTGTGGGGGGAATCTCTAGGTGGTCTTCTTGACGATCACTCTACCTGTTTTCAGGACCCGCGCAAAGCTCCCCCTTGGTTTGGGCATGTTAAATATCCCCGTTGCTTATCGCACCATTGATACAAATACGCTTTGACGTATTAATCAAATTATAATGAAAATAGTTTGCGGCCCAACTCACGTGGCATTGGCTTTCTACTTCATTTTATTTCGCTATTCTTATCGATTGCATCCGTACACTCTAATACGTCTTATTCGCCAGGGGCTCCATTGCGCTCCATACTACGGCAACAAGTCCGAACACTTTTTATAGTATAGTTCGGCACCCCGAATTTAGCATTATATGCATCGGCTCCGAATCATGTCTTTGGTTAATAGTTGGGTTGCCTGGCTCATGTGCTTACTACCTTACGTTTCGCTCTATCAGCTAGGGTAGTAAAGGGAGAACTACTATGATTCTGTCCCGGTTTATCTGGATGAGCACCTCAGTAGAGAAAGCCGAAAACTGACTGTCATGATGCGGCGTGAGCTGGTCAGCTCTTCGGAGGTTAAAATCTCTTGCGATTTTTTCCGCATTATGCGATGGATCGGCCGTCACCCGATCAGGTGTCTACAACACCCTAGTCTGGACTAACGAATACTAGGGGTTGCGCCTACATTTCTATTGTCAAACTCCTATGGTAAGTGAGGGTGATAAAGCCACATAGTCCGATTGCCTGGTTCGTTGTGCTAAAGACCTCCTTTAAGGACCAAAATCTTGGATCAAGAGTGTTCAGGTTTCAACCCGAACACCCCCGTACTACCTACGTGGGGCTGAAGCCGACGACTGGCCAACTCTCAGATTTAATAAAACGGCCGCACAGGAGGTAAAATCTTAAAATAAATAGCAAGCATTATATTACATATCACTCTTGTTTTCATCATACAGAACAGGATAACATGAAGGTATTCATTCAAAGATAATGTCTTTTGAACACTGGCCCTCTACAATGCGGGATCCCTTCAGGACATCCTCAAAATACCGCTCGGGCATACGGTGCTCCTTGCACGTAGGCGGCCCCTCGGTCGTGAGCTTGACGGCGTCCATCTTCGCCCACTGCACCTTGACACGGGCGAAGGCCATCCGTGCACCTTCGATGCAGGCCGACCGCTTGATGGCATCAAGCCGAGGGCAAGCATTGACCAGCCGCTTCACGAGTCCAAAGTAGATGTTGGGCAGGGCGTCAACAGGCCATAGACAGATTATCAAATCCTTCATGGCCAGTTCGGCCACCCTATGCAGTTCGGTCAGCTGCTTTAGCTGATCGCTAAAGGGCACCGGATGTTCTGGCGCAAGGTATTGCGACCAGAACAGCTTCTCCGTTGAGCTCCCCTCTTCAGCTCGGAAGAACTCCGCTGCGTCAGCAACACTGCGTGGCAGATCCGCAAACGCTCCTGGAGAACTCCAAACCCAGGTCAGTAAGAGGTACCTTTTCTTCACAAACTTGCTCTGCATAATAAAGGCCTTACCCACCGCGATTTTCCTGGCCTCCTGGATCTCCTGGAGGGCACCTTGGGTTTCGGCTCGGGCCTCTTGCGCTCTTTGACGGGCCTTAGCAAGTTTGGACTCTTGGTCCGAAATCTTGCGCTCCAAGGACTCGCATTTCTTTGCGACATCCTAGAGCTCCTGCTGGACCTCCCCGACCCTTGCCTCATGTTTTTCACGGGCGGCTTGTTCCTTCGTCGCCCTCTCTTGGGCCTCGGCCAGTGACTTCTTGAGGGTCTCCACCTCGGTCGCAGCTCCTACGAAATATCATGATAGTATGATCAACATACACAATTCATATTTTTTCCACATCCGAATATACCATTGCATACCTTACTGGTCCTCTAGTTGTTTTTAACATGGCCGAGCTCTTCCTCGGCCCGCTCCAAACTTTGCTTCAGTTTAGAGACTTCATCAGAATGAGAGGTCGCAGCCAGCATCGACACTTGCTTATTCATATAGACATATATTGGTTAGTCTCCTGCGAAAATTATTTGATCCTCTGTCCGGCTTCTCTTTTTTTAGCACCGGATAGTGTCTCAGGGGCTACTGTATATACTATGATATTCTTTTTTGCACAAATTACGTCGCATAGCTCAAAGCCTGTCAGAAGGCTAGTGTAGGCTTCGGTCAGTCCACTCTTAGCGGACCGAACCCTCTCAACCACCGTACCCATGAGGGTACGGTGTTCTTCAACAATGGAAAGTATCCGGCGCCTCTGGATGGACAGAGGTCACCGGCGGAATAGGTGCACCCCCTTCTCACGAGGGAGGTTGCCTGCCTAATTCCGGAGCCGTATGGGCCTCCGGAATAGTGTTCGGCTGGGGGCCGAATTGGACATGGCCCCCATCGCCAGTCTCCGGGGGGATTTGCTCCCCCATGTTTCCGGCGGCCGAGGTCTCGCCTTCTGGCGCCTCCCTGGTGGCCTCTTGTTCCTCTCCCTGGCCTGGGAAGGTCCTCTGGGACAACACCTCGGCGTCGTCCGTGGCCTTGGGAGAGGAGGCCTCCGGAAGTGACCCGCTATCCATCACCTTCGGATCCAGCGAGTTCCCCGAAGATGAGGATCGCTGGGGGCGGGTGTGAGCCGGACTGCAGAGCATGATTTGACACATTAAAACCACGAAATAAAGAAGTTGGATGTATGTACTCATAGGTGTTTTTGAGTACTTACGATTCGTCCAGGGGCTTCTCCCTGGGGCGCCACTTGGAGCTGCTGTCCATATCCAACGCGGAGTTGTCCGCAAGGGGGACCCTCAGCTTGTTGGGCACCTCTGCTTCCAGATCCGTGGAGCCTGGCCTTTTCTTCCTTCCCCCTTGGGGGGAAAGTTTCTTTCCTCCTCTTCTTCCTCCTTCTCCTCATCGTCTTCGGCAGCGGGGGGAGGAATGGGTTTCGGCGTCTTCGGCAGCGGGGGGAGGAATGGGTTTCGGCGTCTTCGGACGTCATGTCCGAAGTGCCTTTGCGGCGGAGGCCACTTCGGGTCTCCTTGGCCTTTTCTTGCCCCTCTTCTCCGGCGCCTGGTAAGGCGCCGGAACCAACATCTTCGTTAGAAGTGGGATTGCTGGGTCTTCGGGCAGTGGAGCCGGACACTGAATCCGCTCCACCTTCTTTGTCCAGACCTGGAAAGATAGATGGGAAAGCTTACACGTCTTCCTTGAATATACAGGTGAAAGATATATCTCGAAATACAGAAAATTTACCGGACTGGAGGGATGGGCCAGGTTGTACCCACGGCCCTTGGTCGTCTTCGGCCATGTTTCATTGGCCTTAAAAAGCACCCTCCAGATGTCTTCGTGAGTAGCGCCAAAGAACTATTGAAGGGTCTGGTGCTTGGCCGGATCGAACTCCCATAAATTGCAAGTCCGCCTCTGGCAAGGGAGTATCCGGCGAAAAAGCATAGCATGGATCACATTGACGAGCTTGATGTTCTTGTCCACCATGCTCTTGATACGCATTTGCAGCGTAACCAGCTCGTCCAAGGATGCCCAGTCTAGGCCCTTCTCTTGCCAGCAGGTAAGCCGCATTGGGGCCCCGGATTTGAATTCGGGAGTCGTGGCCCAGGTGGTGTCGCGGGGCTCTGTGACATAGAACCACTTCTTCTGCCACCCCTTGACGGTCTCCACATAGGTACCTTTGGGCCATGGGACGTTGGACATCTTGCTCACCATGGCGCCTCCGCACTCTACGTGTTGACCACCCACCACCTTCGGCTTCACATTGAAGGTCTTCAGCCACAGGCCGAAGTGAGATGGGATACGGAGGAAGGCCTCACACACGATAATGAATGCCGAGATGTTGAAGAAAGAATTTGGGACCAGATCATGGAAATCTAGCCCGTAATAAAACATGAGTCCGCAGACGAATGGGTGGAGAGGAAATCCCAGCCCGCGGGCGAAGTGGGGGATGAATACCACCCTCTCATGAGGCTCGGGGGTGGGGACGATCTGCCCCTTGGCCGAAAGCCGATGAGCGATTTCTGGGATCAAATACCCTGCCTCCCAGAGCTTTGCAATGTCCTTCTCCATGACGGAGGAGGCCATCCACTTGCCCTGCGCTCCAGGTCCGGACATGGCTGGAGTGCTTTTTTGAGGCGGAAAAGATGGGAGCTTGGGCGCTGGAGCTCGAGAATGGATGGGCAGAGAGAAGGTAGGTGTGGGTGAAAGAGGTGAATTCTTATCCCTTTATATAGGCAACGAATATCAAGCGCCTCCCCACTCACCTTAAAACTCGCATATTCCCCAAGGGCCGTGCAGGCGGCGCGGTTGGATTACCCACGCCCGTATTGATGAGAATCCCGCAATAAGGGGACACGATCTCTACTTTGACAAGACATGCCAATGAAAACCGCATCTCGAAACATGGAACGGGAGGCCAAACAATGGTTCAAAATAATGATCGGGCGGAGACGTGGCGTCCCACTACAAAAATGTCAAAAGATGGGACTTGTTAAATATTATACTCTTTATGGAGCCTGTTTTGCAGAGCCGGACACATTCTTTGTGTTGAGGACTACTTTGAAATATTCGGAGGAGGAACCCGCCTTGCAATGCCGAAGACAATCTATGCGCCGGACACCTCGTCATTGAAGCCTGGTTCAGGGGCTACTGAGGGAGTCCTGGATTAAGGGGTCCTCGGGCGTCCGGCATGTGTGACATGGGCCGGACTGTTGGGCCATGAAGATACAAGATAGAAGACTTCCTCCCGTGTCCGTATGGGACTCTCCTTTGCGTGGAAGGCAAGTTAGGCGTCCGGATGTATTATTTCCTTTCTCTGTTACCGAATTTGTATAACCCTAGGCCCCTCCGGTGTCTATATAAATCGGAGGGTTTAGTCCGTAGAGGCAATCACAATCATACATGCTAGACTTCCAGGGTTTAGCCATAACGATCTCGTGGTAGATCAACTCTTGTAATCCTCATACTCATTAAGATCAATCAAGTAGGACATAGGGTGTTACCTCCATCAAGATGGCCCGAACCTAGGTAAACATCGTGTCCCCTGTCTCCTGTTACCATCGACCTTAGACGCATAGTTCGGGACCCCTACCCGAGATCCACCGATTTTGACACCAACAGTTCTTATTGCATTACTCCATTTTTCCATGAACTTAATACACTAGATGCATGCTGGATAGAGGTTGATGTGTGGAGTAATAGTAGTAGATGCAGGCAGGAGTCGGTCTACTAATCTTGGACGTGATGCCTATGTAATGATCATTGTCTGGATATCGTCATAATTATTTGAGGTTCTATCAATTGCCCAACAGTAATTTGTTTACCCACCGTTTGCTATTTTTCTCGAGACAAGCCACTAGTGAAACCTATGGCCCCCAGGTCTTGTTTCTCATATTATTTGCCTTTGCGATCTATTTTTATCTTGCATTTATTTTCCGATCTAATAATCCAAAAAACCCAAAAATACCTTGCTGCAATTTTTCTTTATTTAATTTATTTGTCGTTCGATCTATCAATCTACTACAAATTTATCTCAGGTCAGTTTGCCTATCTTGAGGCGTCGTACCCCGAAAGGGATTGACAACACCTTTAACACATCGGGTTGCGAGTGGTTGTTATTTGTGTGCAGGGACTGTTTATGTTGTGTTGCTTGGCTCTCCTACTGGTTCGATAACCTTGGTTTCATATCTGAGGGAAATACCTACCGCCGATGTGCTGCATCATCCCTTCCTCTTTCAGGAAATACCGACGTAGCTTCAAGCGACATCAAAAGGAATTTCTGGCGCCGTTGCCGGGGAGGATCTTTTTTTCCAGCCAAGGGCTTGTTTGAGATGATTTTATTTATAAATGGGTCCCTGGCAGAAAAACAACTATATCTTTTTGCTCACAACTCCAAATGAGGTGATTCCAAAGCTCACTTCTTCGTCTCGTCGAGCCCGTTCTGTTGGTATCATTTTCAGCATGTGTTAACATTCTGAAAATGACCATTTTTCCCTTGTTCTTAATCAGCCCCCTTCAAGAGAGAACGTTTTCTGGGGATTCGTTCCGCGAGTTTCTCGCACTTCTTCCCGGTGATTTCATCTACCCCAGGCAAGCCACACCCTCCATTTGCATGATTGCAATGCAGTGAAATGGTTTATTTATTTTGAACTTGCTTAAAATATTGCTTTAGCTACATGTGATCTTGTTCATGGCGATTCTTGGAGTATTATTTTGATCTTGCCATTGCCATGATATTGCTTGGAGTTCTAGGACTTATATTTTGATGATTATGTGGATGACATGTTTCCTTGGGATTATTAGTGGCTTTCATGATTATCTTCATGGTGGTTGTGGATATGATATTTTGGAGTATTTGCTTTGGATGGCATGATGCCTTTGGATTATTAGTGGCTAGTTTTATTTTCATCATGATGCTAGCTGATATTCTGTTTTGGAGTATGATATTGGAGATGATGCTTGCATGTGGATCATAGTTGGATAGCTAGTTCTTGATATTTGAGTAGTAGTATTATCGTTCTTGGATTCATCATGATAGAAGTGTTATGCTATCCTCGGAGTATTTTGATATGTCGATAGTATGCTTTGGATTATTTGTTGGATATTGCTATGACTTGGATTACAGGTTGGTAGATGATAGCAGAGTATCAGTTATCACTGTTATTGTCGGTGTTCTGGGAACGGGGGTCCCCAGACATGCCTGCCTGCGGCCTGCGGCGTGGCTCAAAGGGGGGCCCAGCACGGCCCATCTTCACCAACACAGACCCAAGACCCTCGCGAGGGGCCAAGCCTCGCGGGGCGGACGACGCGGACCTTCCTCAGGCACGGCCTCATCAGGCTGGCTCGCGAGGAGGCGGAGAGATCAAGGCGGGGTACCTCACGAGGTGCCCGTGACGCAAGCCATGACGTCCAAGGGCGCCAGGCGGGTGCCAGCCCGCGCAGTGTCCTCCTTTCCTCTTTGGTGCAAAGGGGGCAAGCGCAGCCGCGGAGTACCGAGGCATCAGGCAAAGGTTGCCATTTCGGTGCAACAAGACCAGGACCAAGAGGACTGCAAGACGGAGGTCATTGTGGAGCCCAAGACAGCGTCACCACCAGAGCTTTATGCAGGCGAAGACTGCTTTTGTCAGGATAGCTGGTACTAGATGTCCCCCTTCAAATTAGCCCGCCATTGTTGGCTCCCTTCCCGCTCGATATTTGGGAAGAGGACCAGGGCCTCTATAAATAGGACTAGCCACCCCCAGGGGAGAGGAGGATCAACAATCGGAGAGAGAGAGAGAGAAGGGTGACTGAACTCCTCCCAGTAGTTCATCGCCCCAGCCAAGAACAGACCCTCGCGAGACTGTTCTTCCTTGTAATGTTCCTCATCATCAGCCCAAGAGGCAATCCACCACCCCACACACTGGAGTAGGGTATTACACCACAACGGTGGCCCGAACCAGTATAAACCCTGTGTATCTCGTGTTGTTCTTTCCATAGCTTAGATCTTAGCGAGGCGGAGGGGTGCAGGTAGGTAGGAGGTGAAATCTCCGCGCGCACCCCAGTGTTCGAACCTCAAGGGTCTGCCGGAACCCGAAATCCGACATTTGGCGTGCCAGGTAGGGGTGCACTGGAGTTTTCTCTTCCGCCACCGCCACAGCCTGCCTCGCGATGAGTAGCGCGTCGCCCGCTCCGGCCGCCGGCGCCAGCACGGG